>NC_079192.1:280088427-280427427 GCF_029499605.1 Hyla sarda
TTTGGACCTACTGAATCCTTTCCGCCTTGCTGTAATGCGGTAACATGTCAGGCACTTTATGTTTATACCGGGGGTCTAGTAGCGTGGACACCCAGTACAGGTCGTTCTCCTTCATCCTTTTTATACGAGGGCCCTCAACAGGCCCGACAACATGAAAGACCCCATTTGCACAAGGACGGATGCCGAGCTACTCATGTCCCGTTCCTCGTCCTCAGTGATGTCAGGGAAGGTATAATCTTCTTCCCCCCAGCCCCTTACAACACCACGAGTACCAGATAGGTGACAAGGAGCACCGTGGGATGCCTGCTGTGGTTGGTCTTCCTCCTCCTCTTCAAAGCCACATTCCTCCTCTGACTCCTCTTCCTCACAATCCTCTTCCAGCGTTGCAGCAGGTCCAGCAAGCGATGCTGATAAGGCTGAATCTGGTGGTGATGGTGTCCACAACTCTTCCTCTTCACGCTCATCTAGTGCCTGATACATCACTCTTCGCAGGGCATGCTCCAGGTAGAAAACAAACGGTATGATGACGATGATGGTGCCTTCGGTGCGACTGACCAGGTTTGTCACCTCCTCAAAAGGACGCATGAGCCTACAGGCATTGCGCATGAGCCTCCAGTAACATGGCAAAAAAATTCCCAGCTCCGCAGATGATGTCCTAGCACCCCGGTCATACAAATATTAGTTGACGGCTTTTTCTTGTTGGAGCAGGCGGTCTAACATTAGGAGTGTTGAATTCCAACATGTCGGGCTGTCGCAAATCAAGCGCCTCACTGGCATGTTGTTTCGCCGCTGGATATCTGCCGTGTAGGAACGCCTGAAATGGCCACACACCTTCCTGGACTGCTTCAGGACATCCTGCAAGCCTGGGTACTTGAGCACAAAGCGTTGTACAAATTGCCATGCACGGCACATGTGTCAACTTGCCCAACCTCAATGCCACCAACAAATTTTTTCAGTTGTCACAAACCACCTTGCCGATCTCCAGTTGGTGCGGAGTCAGCCACTGGTCCACCTGTGCGTTCAGGGCCGACAGGAGCGCTGGTGCGGTGTGACTCTCCGCTTTGAGGCAAGTCAACCCCAAGATGGCGTGACACTGCCGTATCAGGTATGTGGAATAGCACCTGGGGCGGGGGGGGGGGGGGTGCCGGTGGAAGATGACTCGGCCGAGGATGTTATGGAAGAGGATGGAGTAGGAGGAGTAGAAGAGGTGGCAGCAGGCCTGTCTGCAAGTCGTGGCGGTTTCACCAACTCCTCTGCAGAGCCACGCATTCCATGCTTGGCAGACGTCACCAGGTTTACCCAATGCGCAGTGTAGGTGATATACCTGCCCTGACCATGCTTTGCAGACCAGGTATCAGTGGTCAGATGGACCCTTGCCCCTACACTGTGAGCCAGACATGCCATAATTTCCTTTTGCACAATGGAGTAAAGGTTGGGGATTGCCTTTTGTGCAAAAACATTTTGGCCGGGTACCCTTCACTGTGGTGTCCCAATGGCTACAAATTTTTTAAAGGCCTAAGACTCAACCAACTTGTATGGTAAAAGCTGGCAGGCTAGCAGTTCCGACAAGCTGTCAGATGCCGGGCTAGGGGGTGACTTTGAGACATTGTCTTCTTGCGCTAAAACATCTCCTTGACAGACACCTGACTGTGGGCGGATGTGCAGGAACTGCTCAAGGCGAGAGACAGAGAGGCGGATGGTTGAGAGGGGGCAAGGAGGGCAGCAGTGGTTGACCTGGCTGAAGATGCTGGACCAGGAGGAGGATGGTGGCTTTGACTTTGTGTGCTGCTTGTACTGACGTGTTGATCCCATAGGTGTTTGTGATGTGACAATCATGTGCCTTCGCAAAGCAGTTGTGCCTAGGCGGGTGTTGGACTTCCCACGACTCAGTTTCTTCTGGCACAGGTTGCAAATGGCCTCGCTGTTGTCAGAGGCAGACACACAAAAAAATGCCACACTACTGAGCTCTGCAATGATGGCATTCTGGTGGTGGCAACAGCATGCGTTGATTGGCGTCCCGTCTGGCTGACCCCGGGTGCCGATGCATGGTGTCTGACTGTGCCACTAGCTCCTTGCGACGACCTCCCCCTGCTTCCAACTCGTCTCCTCCTCCTCTCTGTCTCCCCATCTGAACTTTTCCCCTCTTCTTCTCTTCTAGCGGGCACCCACGTGGCATCCACGGACACATCGTCATCATCAACACCTTCACCGCTATCTGACACCTCAAGAAAGGAAGCAGCAGCGGTACAACATCATCATCACACCGTACGTCCATGTGTGTAATGCTGCCTGACTGAGACATATCCCTGTTAACTACATCCTCTGGCAATAATGGTTGTGCATCACTCATGTCTTCAAACTGATGTGTAAATAACTCCTCTGACAGATCAAGTAAAGCTGTTGTGGTACTAGTGTTGGTGGTGGCGGTAGGCGGGCAAGTGGTAGCATGAGAGGTGCCCGAAGCTAAGCTAGAGGAGGAGAAGGACAGTGCGTCAAGGTTCCGAGCGGAAGCTGTAGTAGATTGGGTGTCTTGTGATAGCCAGTCCACTAAGTCCTCAGAACTTTGGGGGTTCAGGGTACGTGGCCTCTGAACACTGGCCATTCTAGGGCCAAAGGGAATCCCAGCCGAGAATACCATATTAGATCCAAGATGAACGATGTATGTGTGTGTGTATCTATAATTAACATATCTATGTAGAAAGCAATCTAGTAGAGAAAATTGAAAAGAATGTAAAGAGCAAGGGGAACGCATTGCAGCGTGATTCACAGGCTCTATAGGAGTATAGTAGCCAGCCTGATGAATGAGTGTCGGCATTAATGGGGTATATATAAAAAAATAAATAAATAAATAAAAAAATAAAAAAAGTGTGCAAAAATGCATAACATATAGAATGCATAACATAGTAAATTATGAAATATAAAAAATATACATATATAAATAAATGTAAATAAATAATAATAATAATAAAAATACATAAAGATGGCATATAAAAAAAAAAAAATACAGATCCATGTATGTATACACATATATACACACATCCACATGCACAACTACTCAGAATTATTGAATAACGACAATAGGATTGGGAGATACACATATCAAAATTAGGGCTGTAATGGATAAAAAAATATAATAATAATAAAATTATATATATATATATATATATATATATATATATATTACATAAAGAGCACTGAATGGATGATAAAAGGACAACGGAGGAAATTAGAACTTACATTCGATCATTTCGTTTAATCCTGTAGGTATGAGAGTTTTTAATTTATATATCCAAAAATTTTCCCTCTTACGTAGTGTAGCAAATCTATGAGGGTCGTCTTTGGGTATCATTTCTATTGGGGTTAAACGAATACATCCAAAGTCTTGTTTGTGAAGTTCCATGAGATGCCTAGAGACACTGTGTAAAAGGAAACCATTGTTTGTATTGCTCCTATGCTTGTTAATCCTTTCTCGGAGACTTCTGATGGTGCGCCCCACATATTGAAGCCCACAGGGACATTCCAGCAGATAAATAATGTATTGGGAGGCACAGTTTATATAGGATTTAATCTCAAAGGATTCTCCTGTCCTATTTGAGGAGAAGGACTTGCATTTATTTGTAATATTTGCACAACATTTGCATTTTGTGGAGGAGCATTTGTATGACCCAGTTGAAGATAGAAAGGTCAACTTACTAACTTTCTGGGAGCGCAATCTACTGGGTGCAATAATGTTGCGACGGGTCCGTCCCCTCCGGAATGTGACTGCAGGTTTGGGTGGGAGAATATCTCGTAAGTAAGGGTCTTTTAAAAGGATCGCCCAATGTTTGTGTAGGATTCCTTTAATAAGTTTGTTCTCTTTAGTGAAAGTGGTGATAAAATTTAATGACCACTTGTCACACATGTCATCCTTAATAGAATTCTTATTTTCCAGACATTCCTGTTGGGATAATTTTTCTGCCCTCTGAAATGCAGAGTCTATTATAATTTTTGGGTATTTTTTTGCTTTAAACCTTGATTTTAAAATTTTGCTCTGTTCGCAGAAATCTCCAGGCTTGGTGCAATTGCGTTGGATACTTTTGAATTGTCCGAAAGGTACGTTTGTCAGCCATTTTTTATAGTGGGCACTGGAAAAGTCCAAGTAGCTATTGCTATCCACCTTTTTGAAATAGGTCTTGGTGTTAAACAAGCAATTTTCATCAATATAAACCATCACATCTAAAAATTCGGCGTTATTGGTATAAACTGTATGTGTGAAATTAAGACCAGAGCAGTTGCTATTAATATGCGCTAAAAAGTCATCTAAAATATCCCGAGGACCTTGCCAGATAAAAAATATATCGTCGATGTAGCGTTTATAGATGCGACAGTATTGAAATAAAACATGTGGATAGATGAATGTTTCTTCGAATAGGCCAACGAAAAGATTTGCAAAAGTTGGTGCTACTTTGGAGCCCATTGCGGTCCCTGTATGCTGAGAATAAATTTTTCCTTGAAATTCAAAATAATTGTGCGTGAGTATATATCTCAAGCCTTTTAAAATAAAGTCACGCTGTTCTTGAGGCATATTAGGATCGTTATATAAAAAAGATGCAACAGCTTTTATCCCTTGCTCGTGGTTAATCACTGTATAAAGAGAGGTGATGTCCATTGTGACTAAAAGACATTCTGGGGACCATTCAGCTTTTAAAACAGAGTTAATAAAGTCAGTTGTGTCTTTCAGGTAAGATTTTAAGTTTAAAACGTATTTCTGAAGCATAATATCTAGATAATGAGATCGATTACATGATACTGAATTAATACCAGAGACAATAGGCCGTCCTGGGGGGTTAGTGAGGTTCTTGTGTATCTTTGGTAGATAATAAAAGATAGGTAATGCAGGTTCTGTTACTGTTATATAATCGTGTTCTTTTTTACTCAGAATACCTCCCTTTAGCCCTTCAGCTGTTAAAATTTTCAATTCTTGTATGTATTGGTATCAGCTACTGGTCATGTCTCTACCGACAACCTATCGATCGTCGTCGATTGGTTGACGCGGTCATCCACTTCATCACAAGTAACATCTGATACCCCCAGTCAACAGTCGGTGGGTTCCTCAGACACAACCCTCAGTTGACATGGCCCGGGAGCAGTCCCTGTCCTTCCATTGCCTCTGTCCTATGCTATTCCCACCCCTAAAGAATTATCTTACGCAGTGGGTTCAGCTCCACTTTTCAGTGAGGAAGATGTATTAGACGACAGTCAGCAGTACTGCCCAGCCAAGAAGTGGAGGAGACATCTGCCGCTTTCTACGCTGTTACGCCGAGAGCTCCGGGTCCCCGCTCCTCCCCGGAGCGCTCGCTACACTCTCGCTCCCGCAGCGCCCCGGTCAGATCCACTGACCGGGTGCGCTGCGATACCGCCTCCAGCCGGGATGCGATTCGCGATGCGGGTGTCGCCCGCTCGCGATGCGCACCCCGGCTCCCGTACCTGACTCGCTCTCCGTCGGTCCTGTCCCGGCGCGCGCGGCCCCGCTCCCTAGGGCGCGCGCGCGCCGGGTCTCTGCGATTTAAAGGGCCACTGCGCCGCTGATTGGCGCAGTGGTTCTAATCAGTGTGTTCACCTGTGCACTCCTTATGTATACCTCACTTCCCCTGCACTCCCTCGCCGGATCTTGTTGCCATTGTGCCAGTGAAAGCGTTCCCTTGTGTGTTCCTAGCCTGTGTTCCAGACCTCCTGCCGTTGCCCCTGACTACGATCCTTGCTGCCTGCCCCGAACTTCTGCTACGTCCGACCTTGCTTCTGTCTACTCCCTTGTACCGCGCCTATCTTCAGCAGTCAGAGAGGTTGAGCCGTTGCTAGTGGATACGACCTGGTCACTACCGCCGCAGCAAGTCCATCCCGCTTTGCGGCGGGCTCTGGTGAACACTAGTAGTGACTTAGAACCGGTCCACTAGCACGGTCCACGCCAATCCCTCTCTGGCACAGAGGATCCACCTCCTGCCAGCCGGCATCGTGACAGTAGATCCGGCCATGGATCCCGCTGAAGTTCCTCCAGTTCTGCCAGTTGTCGCCGACCTCACCACGGTGGTCGCCCAGCAGTCACAACAGATAGCGCAACAAGGCCACCAGCTGTCTCAACTGACCGTGATGCTACAGCAGCTACTACCTCAGCTTCAGCAATCATCTCCTCCGCCAGCTCCTGCACCTCCTCCGCAGCGAGTGGCCACCTCAGGCCTACGACTATCCTTGCCGGATAAATTTGATGGGGACTCTAAGTTTTGCCGTGGCTTTCTTTCACAATGTTCCCTGCACTTGGAGATGATGTCGGACCAGTTTCCTACTGAAAGGTCTAAGGTGGCTTTCGTAGTCAGCCTTCTGTCTGGAAAAGCTCTGTCATGGGCCACACCGCTCTGGGACCGCAATGACCCCGTCACTGCCTCTGTACACTCCTTCTTCTCGGAAATTCGAAGTGTCTTTGAGGAACCTGCCCGAGCCTCTTCTGCTGAGACTGCCCTGCTGAACCTGGTCCAGGGTAATTCTTCCGTTGGCGAGTACGCCGTGCAATTCCGTACTCTTGCTTCAGATCTTTCCTGGAATAATGAGGCCCTCTGCGCGACCTTTAAAAATGGCCTATCCAGCAACATTAAAGATGTTCTGGCCGCACGAGAAATTCCTGCTAACCTACATGAACTCATTCATCTAGCCACTCGCATTGACATGCGTTTTTCCGAAAGGCGTCAGGAGCTCCGCCAGGATATGGACTTTGTTCGCACGAGGCGTTTTTTCTCCCCGGCTCCTCTCTCCTCTGGTCCTCTGCAATCCGTTCCTGTGCCTCCCGCCGTGGAGGCTATGCAAGTTGACCGGTCTCGCCTGACACCTCAAGAGAGGACACGACGCCACATGGAGAATCTCTGCCTGTACTGTGCCGGTACCGAACACTTCCTGAAGGATTGTCCTATCCGTCCTCCCCGCCTGGAAAGACGTACGCTGACTCCGCACAAAGGTGAGACAGTCCTTGATGTCAACTCTGCTTCTCCACGTCTTACTGTGCCTGTGCGGATATCTGCCTCTACCTTCTCCTTCTCCACTAAGGCCTTCTTGGATTCCGGATCTGCAGGAAACTTTATTTTGGCCTCTCTCATCAACAGGTTCAACATCCCAGTGACCAGTCTCGCCAGACCTCTTTACATCAATTGCGTTAACAATGAAAGATTGGACTGTGCCGTGCGTTACCGCACGGAACCCCTCCTAATGTGCATCGGACCTCATCACGAAAGAATTGAGTTTTTGGTCCTCTCCAATTGCACTTCCGAAATTCTCCTTGGACTACCCTGGCTTCAACACCATTCCCCAACCCTGGATTGGTCCACAGGGGAGATCAAGAGTTGGGGTACCTCTTGTTTCAAGGACTGCCTTAAACCGGTTACCAGTACTCCCTGCCGTGATCCTGTGGTTCCCCCTGTAACCGGTCTCCCTAAGGCCTATATGGACTTTGCTGATGTGTTTTGCAAAAAACAAGCTGAGACTCTTCCTCCTCACAGGCCTTATGACTGTCCTATTGACCTCCTCCCGGGCACTACTCCACCCCGGGGCAGAATTTATCCTCTGTCCGCCCCAGAGACTCTTGCTATGTCTGAGTACATCCAGGAAAATGTAAAAAAGGGCTTTATCCGCAAATCCTCCTCTCCTGCCGGAGCCGGATTTTTCTTTGTGTCCAAAAAAGATGGCTCCCTACACCCTTGCATTGACTACCGCGGTCTTAACAAAATCACGGTAAAGAACCGCTACCCTCTACCTCTTATCTCTGAACTCTTTGATCGCCTCCAAGGTGCCCACATCTTTACCAAACTGGACTTAAGAGGTGCTTATAATCTCATCCGCATCAGAGAGGGGGATGAATGGAAAACGGCATTTAACACTAGAGATGGACACTTTGAGTATCTGGTCATGCCCTTTGGCCTGTGCAACGCCCCTGCCGTCTTCCAAGACTTTGTTAATGAAATTTTTCGTGATCTCTTATATTCCTGTGTTGTTGTGTATCTGGACGATATCCTGATTTTTTCTGCCAACCTAGAAGAACACCGCCAGCATGTCCGCATGGTTCTTCAGAGACTTCGTGACAATCAACTTTATGCCAAGATGGAGAAATGTCTGTTTGAATGTCAATCTCTTCCTTTCCTAGGATACTTGGTCTCTGGCCAGGGACTACAAATGGATCCAGACAAACTCTCTGCCGTCTTAGATTGGCCACGCCCCTCCGGACTCCGTGCTATCCAACGTTTTTTGGGGTTCGCCAATTATTACAGACAATTTATTCCACATTTTTCCACCATTGTGGCTCCTATCATGGCTTTAACCAAAAAGAATGCCAATCCTAAGTCATGGCCTCCTCAAGCGGAAGACGCCTTTAAACAGCTCAAGTCTGCCTTTTCTTCTGCTCCCGTGCTCTCCAGACCTGACCCATCTAAACCCTTCCTATTGGAGGTAGATGCCTCCTCAGTAGGAGCGGGAGCGGTCCTTCTACAAAAAAATTCTTCCGGGCATGCTGTTACTTGTGTTTTTTTTTCTAGGACCTTCTCTCCGGCGGAGAGGAACTACTCCATCGGGGATCGAGAGCTACTAGCCATTAAATTAGCACTTGAGGAATGGAGGCATCTGCTGGAGGGATCAAGATTTCCAGTTATTATTTACACCGATCACAAAAATCTCTCCTATCTCCAGTCTGCCCAACGGCTGAATCCTCGCCAGGCCAGGTGGTCTCTGTTCTTTGCCCGATTTAATTTTGAAATTCACTTTCGGCCTGCCGATAAGAACATCAGGGCCGATGCTCTCTCTCGTTCCTCGGATGCCTCGGAAGTAGAGCTCTCTCCGCAACACATCATTCCTCCTGACTGCCTGATCTCCACTTCTCCAGCCTCCATCAGGCAAACTCCTCCAGGGAAGACCTTCGTCACTCCACGCCAACGCCTCGGAATCCTCAAATGGGGTCACTCCTCCCATCTCGCAGGCCATGCGGGCATCAAGAAATCCGTGCAACTCATCTCTCGTTTCTATTGGTGGCCGACTCTGGAGACGGATGTTGTTGATTTTGTGCGGGCCTGCACTGTCTGTGCCCGGGATAAGACTCCTCGCCAGAAGCCCGCTGGTCTTCTTCATCCTCTGCCTGTTCCCGAACAACCTTGGTCTCTGATTGGTATGGACTTTATTACAGACTTACCCTCATCCCGTGGCAACACTGTTGTTTGGGTGGTCGTTGATCGATTCTCCAAGATGGCACATTTCATCCCTCTTCCTGGTCTTCCTTCTGCTCCTCAGTTGGCAAAACAATTTTTTGTACACATTTTTCGTCTTCACGGGTTGCCCACGCAGATCGTCTCGGATAGAGGCGTCCAATTCGTGTCAAAATTCTGGAGGGCTCTCTGTAAACAACTCAAGATTAAATTAAACTTTTCTTCTGCTTATCATCCTCAATCCAATGGGCAAGTAGAAAGAATTAACCAGGTCCTGGGTGATTATTTACGGCATTTTGTTTCCTCCCGCCAGGATGACTGGGCAGATCTTCTACCATGGGCCGAATTCTCGTATAACTTCAGAGTTTCTGAATCTTCTTCCAAATCCCCATTTTTCGTGGTGTACGGCCGTCACCCTCTTCCCCCCCTCCCTACTCCCTTGCCCTCTGGTTTGCCCGCTGTGGATGAAATAACTCGTGATCTTTCCACCATATGGAAAGAGACCCAAAATTCTCTCTTACAGGCTTCATCACGCATGAAGAAGTTTGCTGATAAGAAAAGAAGAGCTCCCCCCATTTTTTCTCCCGGAGACAAGGTATGGCTCTCCGCTAAATATGTCCGCTTCCGTGTTCCCAGCTACAAATTGGGACCACGCTATCTTGGTCCTTTCAAAATTTTGTGCCAGATTAATCCTGTCTCTTATAAACTTCTTCTCCCTCCTTCTCTTCGTATTCCTAATGCCTTTCACGTTTCTCTTCTTAAACCACTCATCATCAACCGTTTCTCTCCTAAACTTATCTCTCCCACTCCTGTCTCCGGTTCTTCAGACATCTTTCCTGTAAAGGAGATACTGGCCTCCAAAAAGGTCAGAGGAAAAACCTTCTTTTTGGTTGACTGGGAGGGCTGTGGTCCTGAAGAGAGATCCTGGGAACCTGAGGACAATATCCTAGATAAAAGTCTGGTCCTCAGGTTCTCAGGCTCCAAGAAGAGGGGGAGACCCAAGGGGGGGGGGGGTACTGTTACGCCGAGCGCTCCGGGTCCCCGCTCCTCCCCGGAGCGCTCGCTACACTCTCGCTCCCGCAGCGCCCCGGTCAGATCCACTGACCGGGTGCGCTGCGATACCGCCTCCAGCCGGGATGCGATTCGCGATGCGGGTGGCGCCCGCTCGCGATGCGCACCCCGGCTCCCATACCTGACTCGCTCTCCGTCGGTCCTGTCCCGGCGCGCGCGGCCCCGCTCCCTAGGGCGCGCGCGCGCCGGGTCTCTGAGTTTTAAAGGGCCACTGCGCCGCTGATTGGCGCAGTGGTTCTAATCAGTGTGTTCACCTGTGCACTCCTTATGTATACCTCACTTCCCCTGCACTCCCTCGCCGGATCTTGTTGCCATTGTGCCAGTGAAAGCGTTCCCTTGTGTGTTCCTAGCCTGTGTTCCAGACCTCCTGCCGTTGCCCCTGACTACGATCCTTGCTGCCTGCCCCGACCTTCTGCTACCTCCGACCTTGCTTCTGTCTACTCCCTTGTACCGCGCCTATCTTCAGCAGTCAGAGAGGTTGAGCCGTTGCTAGTGGATACGACCTGGTCACTACCGCCGCAGCAAGTCCATCCCGCTTTGCGGCGGGCTCTGGTGAACACCAGTAGTGACTTAGAACCGGTCCACTAGCACGGTCCACGCCAATCCCTCTCTGGCACAGAGGATCCACCTCCTGCCAGCCGGCATCGTGACATACGCTAGGTGGGCAATTATTGATGAGGAGGGTGACGTGGGAGGTGGTGTTTCCAGCATTCAGCATCCTGAATCATACACTCTTGAGGAACATGAGGAGGACATCATTGACATGCAGACAGAACTCCATGATGATGAAGCCGATCGCACTTGGGATCCGGGTGCAGAGGGGGCTTCATCATCAGCAGCAGAAGAGGGTTGCAGGTTGCCCCTGAGGCAGCAGGTGAGCCAGCAAGGTGGCAGCATGGTTGGCAGTCAACATAGTGGCAGAAGTGGAAATTCAGGAGCCAAACGTGCCCAGGGTAGACCAACTGCTTTGTGGCAGCCTACCTTCCCAGGAGGTAGAGGAACAGGGGTTCCTGGAGACTGCGGCAGTAGCAGTCACTTATTGCACACTGTTGGTGGTAAAATCAGATACTCGGTGGTCTGGCAGTTTTTCATCAAGCATCTGAAGGAAGTTAACACAGCCACATGCAAGATATGTCGGCAAAAGGTGAAGCATGGACAGGGTAGCAATGTTGGCACCACGGCCCTGCGTCAACATATGATGTGCCAGCATAAAGCGGCCTGGGACAACCGTGGCTCAGATGTGGTGGTCCAGCCTGCGGCATCACCCAGTGGCACGCCACTCCCTCCTTCAGCCAGCCAAGGGTCCACCACCTCAGGTGAAGGGAGCTGTGTGTCATACCCTCCTTCTGTCGCTACAGATGCTTCTGCTCCTACTTGTAGTAAGCCATTCTGCCAACAATCCATAGGCGAAGCCATGTCCAAGAGACAACAGTATGCGCACACTCATCCAATGGCGCAGAAGCTGAATGTCCTCCTTTCCAAGTTGCTGGTGCTGCAGTTCCTCCCATTTCAAGTGGTGGACTCCGCACCTTTCAGAGAATTGATGGCTTATGCCGAGCCGAGGTGGAGAGTCCCAAGTTGTCAATTCTGTGCGAAGAAGGCAGTACCAGCCCTGCATAAGTTTGTACAAGAGAAGGTGTGCCAGTCCTTGAGCCTGTCGGTGTGTTCAAAAGTGCACGGTAGCGCTGACGTGTGGAGCTGTAACTACGGGCAGGGACAATACATGTGATTTTACGGCACACTGAGAAAATGTGGTTCCTGCACAGCCACAACAGCAACTTGGACAGGTCACACCGCTTCCTCCTCCACGCTCTCGCTCTCAGGCAGTTGGTCCAGTTGGTGACAGTGTGCAACTCCGCCTCCTCACCCACCACCGTGTCCTCGGCCTCCACACAATGTGCAATGTGTAACAAGGACCCCCAAACCATCCTGTGCCATTCATAACACTTCATGGACCCCCTCAGGCATCAGGGCCTTTGTGTGACTGTTAACTCTGCAGCACTATAGCTAGGGTTCCAAGCATGCAATAAAGAGGGGTACTCAACTGCCCCATCGTTCTGAACATGTGAGCATTTTGTTCAGAATGCTGGGTGCAAGCTGTGGGGGTCATGACGTAATGGCCACGCCCCTTGTGATGTTACGCCACGTCCCCTCAATGCTAGTCTCTGGGAGGGTGCTTGGCATGCATCACGCCCCTCCATAGACTTTCGTTTAGGGCAGCGTGGCATGGCTTGACATCACGAGGGGCGTGGCCATGACGACACAACCCCAGGAGCTTGCACCCAGTGTTCAAAACAAAATGTTTGAACGCAGGGGCAGTGGAGTACCCTTTTAATGTGACTGCAAAAAGTTAACCGCATACGTTTTTTCTACTTTACTATTTACTAGGGAGAAGGAAAAAAAACTCTGAAGGTTACATCAGGGCATTCGGGTCACACACCGCTCATCATCCACACTTTGTAACAAATTCTAATAGAAGTGACTCAGACAAGGTAAATAAATGTAATTAAATGTGAACTTTATTATTATATTTTATATGTATTTTTAATGTGTTTTAATGTGTAAGTCCCTACTGAGTTGATCCAGGGGAAGGCAAAAAACCCTCATACTAGAGGTAAAAATTCCTTCCCGACTCCAAATATGGCAGTCAGAATAGATCTCTGGATCAACATTCTGTCCCTATAAATCAAGTATACATAACCGGCGATGTTATTATTCTCCAAGAACGCATCCAGACCCCTTTTGAACTCTTTTACAGAGTTCACCATGACTACCTCCTCCGGGAGAGAATTCCACAGTCTCACTGCTCTTACAGTAAAGAACCCCCGTCTGTGCTGGTGTAGAAATCTTTCCTCTAGACATAGAGGATGCCCCCTTGTTATAGATACAGTCCTGGGTATAAATAGATCATGGGAGAGATCTCTGAATGGTCCCCTGATATATTTATGCAAAGTTATTAAGTCTCCCCTAAGCCTTCTTTTTTTCTAAACTAAATAAACCTAATTCTGATAATCTTTCTGGGTACTGTTGTCCTCCCATTCCACGTATTACCCTGGTTGCCCGTCTTTGAACCCTCTCCAGCTCCACTATATCTTTCTTGTACACTGGTGCCCAGTACTGTACACAGTATTCTATGTGCGGTCTGACTAGTAATTTGTACGGCTGTAGAATTATTTCCTTGTCGTGGGCATCTATGGGCATCTATGCCCCTATTACGCTATAACATGACTGCAAATGTGTATGTAGTGATAGTGTGTAGGGGTTGAATGTGTATGTTGTGATAGTGTGTACAGAATGAATGTGTATGTAGTGATTGTGTGTAGGAGATGAATGTGTATGTAGTGATAGTGTGTAAGGAATGAATGTGTATGTAGTGATAGTGTGTAAGGAATGAATGTGTATGTAGTGATAGTGTGAAGGGAATGAATGTGTATGTATCGATAGTGTGTAGGGAATGAATGTGTATGTAGTGATAGTGTGAAGGGAATGAATGTGTATGTAGTGATAGTGTGAAGGGAATGAATGTGTATGTAGTGATAGTGTGTAGGGAATGAATGTGTATGTAGTGATAGCGTGTAGGGAATGAATGTGTATGTAGTGATAGTGTGTAGGGGGTGAATGTGTATGTAGTGATAGTGTGTAGGGGGTGAATGTGTATGTAGTGATAGTGTGAAGGGGATGAATGTGTATGTAATGATAGTGTGTAGGGAATGAATGTGTATGCAGTGATAGTGTGTAGGGAATGAATGTGTATGTAGTGATAGTGGGAAGGGGATGAATGTGTATGTAGTGATATTGTGTAGGGGATGAATGTGTATGTAGTGAAAGTGTGTGGGGGATGAATGTGTATGTAGTGATAGTGTGTAGGGAATGAATGTGTATGCAGTGATTGTGTGTAGGGGATGAATGTCTGTGTAGTGATAGTGTGTAGGAAGATGAATGTGTATGTAGTGATTGTGTGTAGGGAATGAATGTGTATGTAGTGATAGTGTGTAGGGAATGAATGTGTATGTAGTGATAGTGTGTAGGGAATGAATGTGTATGTAGTGATAGTGTGAAGAGAATGAATGTGTATGTAGTGATAGTGTGTAGGGGATGAATGTGTATGTAGTGATATTGTGTAGGGAATGAATGTTTATGTAGTGATAGTGTGTAGGGGAAGAATGTGTATGTAGTGATTGTGTGTAGGAGTTTAATGTGTATGTATTGAAAGTGTGTAGGGGATGAATGTGTATGTAGTGATAGTGTGTAGGGAATGAATGTGTATGTAGTGATAGTGTGTAGGGAATGAATGTGTATGTATTTTGTGTTTGTGATTTGTGTACAGTGATTTAGTGTGTGCATAATGTGTAACAATAAATATACTATAAGGGCACGTTCCCTCTTGGCGTGTACGCAGAATATTTCACGCTGTGCAAAATCTGTAGCAGCAGCGGGAGATACGCTGCGTATCCCTCGCTCACCATACACACAAGGCTTTCTTGCGGCAGCCCTATGTGCGCAGTGAGTTTTGGAGGTGACGCCCCGCCTCCAAAACTTACTGCGCACATAGGGCTGCCGCCAAAAAGCCTTGCGTGTATGGTGAGTGAGGGATACGCAGCGTATTTCCCGCTGCTTCTGCAGACTTTGTGAAGCGTCAAATACGCATATATGCCAAGTGGGAACGTGCCCTTAAGAATACATCTGGGATGGCTTGGTCTTTATCCGTTCTGTTCTTCTTTCTTCGTCCTTCTTCGCTTGGTGTTCTCTTCCCCGGCACAAGGCTGCAGATCGGTGATACAGATGGAGCAGGCGGGAGGGATCCACCATGGGCCTCTCGGGATGTATTCTCCAGGATCCCTCCGGTACCAGCGTATGGCCCAGCCGTGATGTTCCTTCCGCTCTCTCTTCCATGCCCAGTACTCGGGGTCTTGTGCCATGATCTAGAATTAAACACAATATAAATTGTTATAATAAACACAGACTTTCATTCCTAGTGTATAGTTTTTATTTTATGTCACTGACCCGATCACAGGTGTCTCTGGTCACCCAAGCGTGGAATCTCATCCGGAGGAGCAGCAGGTTCCGTAGGTGTAGCATCCAGGTCTTCATCGCCGTCCACATCGGTCCGAGGGCCCAGGGGTAGATCTCGCGTCGAAACATCTCATCCTCTTCAAACTGGTTGGCAAGAAAGCTAAAAGGAAGAAAAAATAAATAAATAAAAATTGTACAACATTTCACAAGAGGAAGAGGAGAAGAACCACTGGTAGTAAATATATATATATATATATATATATATATATATATATGTATTTATATTAATGTGTATATAAATATATATATATATATATATATATATATATATATATGTATTTATGTATTTATATCAATGTGTATATATATATATATATATATATATATATATATAAATGTATTTATGTATTTATATCGATGTGTATATATATATATATATATATATATATATTTATGTATTTATATCGATGTGTATATATGCAATAACATTAATAAAAACTCACAGCGCTGGAAAGAAGTAGGTGTTATATTCCTCCATACGCAGGTTGGCTCTTCGGAAGTAGATGAGGACCATGGCCAGTAGATACTAGAGGGAAGAGAAGAGTTAGAGGCTGGTAATACATTTCTTATCTAAATACATTCTATTATACAGTACCTGTATGTCTCCAGTATATCCCTGTATTTACTTCTATCCGTACAACATCTATTCTTTCCCTTTATATACTACCTTGTCCGCGATCTTATAGCAGCTGTCCCTGCCTAGAAATAGCTGGATGTGTCCTTCGTCTACAAAAATAAGAGAAATATCATAATTTTTATCTATTCAATTAATATCTTCTATACTATCTATAACAATTCTACATACAATATACATATACATGTGTGTATACAGTCACTGACACATTATACACTATATTCCATACTATACATTGTACAGAAGCACCAGAGCAGGAGAGAGAAGGTTCTGTAGAGGGAACATTATCTTTCCTGAAGAACATGGACCTCAGTATTAGGGCTATGATAATACTGATCTTTATTTACAATGTATATGTCTGTTTCATAGGGCCAAGATTGGGGGTTGGCTGAGTAGGCACCTGCCTAGGGAACCACCATCTTCCTAGCCCGGCAGGGTGGCAGAACTGCTGGAGATCTCTAGAATTATGGGTCTAGGGCACTTTCCCTGGTTGCAGGTTGGGAGAGGTGCAGGACCTCTGCCCACTATCTCCGGCTCAGACACACACAGGGTAACATCACACTGTATGCACCAAGGGACGTCCATGTTGGTATGGCAGTAAAGAGAACATAAATAAAGATTTCGCGAACATAAAATTTTCGATTTGCGAACCGCAAACGCGAACTTCTGCAAATGTTCGCGAACGGGCGAACTGCCATTGACTTCAATGGGCAGGCAAATTTTAAAACCCACAGGGACTCTTTCTGGCCACAATAGGGATTTAAAAGTTGTTTCAAGGGGACGAACACCTGGACTGTTGCGTGCCAGAGTGGGATCCACGGCAAAACTCCCATGGAAAATTACATAGTTGATGCAGAGTTTGGTTTTAATCCATAAAGGGCAAAAATCCCCTATTATTCCTAAATGGTTTGGAATAACGTGCTTTAGCCCCCTTTAGGCAGCACATAGAGCCCCCTTTAGGCATCACATAGTTAGATTTCCCCCCTTAGACAGCACATAGATTCCCCATATTAGGCATCACATAGTTAGATTCCCCCATGTTAGTCAGCACATAGTTAGAGCTCCACTTTAAGCAGCACATAAGATTTCCCCATATTAGGCAGCACATAGTGGGATTTGAACCCAAGGCCCAAGCACTGCAAGGGAGCAGTGCTAACCTCTGAGCCACCATGCCACCATGCCACCCTTAGCATACATCTAATATCCACGGTTGCTAAAATGGACAGAGATGTCAGCAGAGAGTACCAGAAAAATTAGGCATGTACACATGCCTGAAAAATTTGGTATTGTTGCAGCTTCTGTAGCAGCAGCCAGAAAAATTGCAGCACCAGAAAAAGTGCAACAGCAGAGGCCAAAAAAATTAGGCATGTACACATGGATGAAAAATTTGGTATTGTCACAGCTGTAGCAGCGGCCATAAAAATTGCAGCACCATAACAAGTGCAGCAGCAGAGGCCAGAAAAATTAGGCATGTACACATGGATGAAAAATTGTGTATTGTCGAAGCCGCATCTGTAGCTGTGGCCATAAAAATTGCAGCACCATAACAAGTGCAGCAGCAGAGGCCAGAAAAATTAGGCATGTGCACCTGGCTGGAAAATTTTGTATTGTCGCAGCCGCAACTGTAGCTGCGGCCAGAAAAATGTATGTTTGTTTCGCCAGGCAGAAAGTGCCCTAAAACATTTCGGCTTGAACCCTAGTTGGAGGCGGATAAGTCACACAAGTCATCCGGCATTCAGAGTTCAAATACACCAGTGTGTGGACCATTTTTAGCCCAAGGCAGCTAATCTGATCAGGCCTTGTTCAGTCAAATGTATCGCCCAGTGTCAGTCTCTTCGGGATCCATCCCTCATTCATCTTAAGAAAGGTGAGGTAATCCAGACTTTTTTGACCAAGGCGACTCCTCTTCTCAGTGACAATACCTCCTGCTGTACTGAAGGTCCTTTCTGACAGGACGCTTGAAGCGGGACAGGCCAGAAGTTCGAGAGCAAATTGGGATAGCTCAGGCCACAGATCAAGCCGGCACACCCAGTAGTCAAGGGGTTCATCGCTCCTCAGAGTGTCAATATCTGCGGTTAAGGCCAGGTAGTCTGCTACCTGTCGGTCAAGTCGTTCTCTGCTGGTGGACCCCGAAGGGCTGTGACGATGCGTAGGACTTAAAAAGCTCTGCATGTCCTCCATCAACAGCATGTCTGTACAGCATCCTGTCCTTGCCGGCGTGTTCGTGGGAGGAGGAGGAGGATTACTTTCACCTCTTCCCCTGTTAGATCCCTGTTGTGCTGTGACATGACTCTTATATGCTGTGTACAGCATACTTCTTAATTTATTTTGGACCTACTGAATCCTTTCCGCCTTGCTGTAATGCGGTAACATGTCAGGCACTTTATGTTTATACCGGGGGTCTAGTAGCGTGGACACCCAGTACAGGTCGTTCTCCTTCATCCTTTTTATACGAGGGCCCTCAACAGGCCCGACAACATGAAAGACCCCATTTGCACAAGGACGGATGCCGAGCTACTCATGTCCCGTTCCTCGTCCTCAGTGATGTCAGGGAAGGTATAATCTTCTTCCCCCCAGCCCCTTACAACACCACGAGTACCAGATAGGTGACAAGGAGCACCGTGGGATGCCTGCTGTGGTTGGTCTTCCTCCTCCTCTTCAAAGCCACATTCCTCCTCTGACTCCTCTTCCTCACAATCCTCTTCCAGCGTTGCAGCAGGTCCAGCAAGCGATGCTGATAAGGCTGAATCTGGTGGTGATGGTGTCCACAACTCTTCCTCTTCACGCTCATCTAGTGCCTGATACATCACTCTTCGCAGGGCATGCTCCAGGTAGAAAACAAACGGTATGATGACGATGATGGTGCCTTCGGTGCGACTGACCAGGTTTGTCACCTCCTCAAAAGGACGCATGAGCCTACAGGCATTGCGCATGAGCCTCCAGTAACATGGCAAAAAAATTCCCAGCTCCGCAGATGATGTCCTAGCACCCCGGTCATACAAATATTAGTTGACGGCTTTTTCTTGTTGGAGCAGGCGGTCTAACATTAGGAGTGTTGAATTCCAACATGTCGGGCTGTCGCAAATCAAGCGCCTCACTGGCATGTTGTTTCGCCGCTGGATATCTGCCGTGTAGGAACGCCTGAAATGGCCACACACCTTCCTGGACTGCTTCAGGACATCCTGCAAGCCTGGGTACTTGAGCACAAAGCGTTGTACAAATTGCCATGCACGGCACATGTGTCAACTTGCCCAACCTCAATGCCACCAACAAATTTTTTCAGTTGTCACAAACCACCTTGCCGATCTCCAGTTGGTGCGGAGTCAGCCACTGGTCCACCTGTGCGTTCAGGGCCGACAGGAGCGCTGGTCCGCTTTGAGGCAAGTCAACCCCAAGATGGCGTGACACTGCCGTATCAGGTATGTGGAATAGCACCTGGGGCGGGGGGGGGGGGGGGGGGGGTGCCGGTGGAAGATGACTCGGCCGAGGATGTTATGGAAGAGGATGGAGTAGGAGGAGTAGAAGAGGTGGCAGCAGGCCTGTCTGCAAGTCGTGGCGGTTTCACCAACTCCTCTGCAGAGCCACGCATTCCATGCTTGGCAGACGTCACCAGGTTTACCCAATGCGCAGTGTAGGTGATATACCTGCCCTGACCATGCTTTGCAGACCAGGTATCAGTGGTCAGATGGACCCTTGCCCCTACACTGTGAGCCAGACATGCCATAATTTCCTTTTGCACAATGGAGTAAAGGTTGGGGATTGCCTTTTGTACAAAAACATTTTGGCCGGGTACCCTTCACTGTGGTGTCCCAATGGCTACAAATTTTTTAAAGGCCTAAGACTCAACCAACTTGTATGGTAAAAGCTGGCAGGCTAGCAGTTCCGACAAGCTGTCAGATGCCGGGCTAGGGGGTGACTTTGAGACATTGTCTTCTTGCGCTAAAACATCTCCTTGACAGACACCTGACTGTGGGCGGATGTGCAGGAACTGCTCAAGGCGAGAGACAGAGAGGCGGATGGTTGAGAGGGGGCAAGGAGGGCAGCAGTGGTTGACCTGGCTGAAGATGCTGGACCAGGAGGAGGATGGTGGCTTTGACTTTGTGTGCTGCTTGTACTGACGTGTTGATCCCATAGGTGTTTGTGATGTGACAATCATGTGCCTTCGCAAAGCAGTTGTGCCTAGGCGGGTGTTGGACTTCCCACGACTCAGTTTCTTCTGGCACAGGTTGCAAATGGCCTCGCTGTTGTCAGAGGCAGACACACAAAAAAATGCCACACTACTGAGCTCTGCAATGATGGCATTCTGGTGGTGGCAACAGCATGCGTTGATTGGCGTCCCGTCTGGCTGACCCCGGGTGCCGATGCATGGTGTCTGACTGTGCCACTAGCTCCTTGCGACGACCTCCCCCTGCTTCCAACTCGTCTCCTCCTCCTCTCTGTCTCCCCATCTGAACTTTTCCCCTCTTCTTCTCTTCTAGCGGGCACCCACGTGGCATCCACGGACACATCGTCATCATCAACACCTTCACCGCTATCTGACACCTCAAGAAAGGAAGCAGCAGCGGTACAACATCATCATCACACCGTACGTCCATGTGTGTAATGCTGCCTGACTGAGACATATCCCTGTTAACTACATCCTCTGGCAATAATGGTTGTGCATCACTCATGTCTTCAAACTGATGTGTAAATAACTCCTCTGACAGATCAAGTAAAGCTGCTGTGGTACTAGTGTTGGTGGTGGCGGTAGGCGGGCAAGTGGTAGCATGAGAGGTGCCCGAAGCTAAGCTAGAGGAGGAGAAGGACAGTGCGTCAAGGTTCCGAGCGGAAGCTGTAGTAGATTGGGTGTCTTGTGATAGCCAGTTCACTAAGTCCTCAGAACTTTGGGGGTTCAGGGTACGTGGCCTCTGAACACTGGCCATTCTAGGGCCAAAGGGAATCCCAGCCGAGAATACCATATTAGATCCAAGATGAACGATGTATGTGTGTGTGTATCTATAATTAACATATCTATGTAGAAAGCAATCTAGTAGAGAAAATTGAAAAGAATGTAAAGAGCAAGGGGAACGCATTGCAGCGTGATTCACAGGCTCTATAGGAGTATAGTAGCCAGCCTGATGAATGAGTGTCGGCATTAATGGGGTATATATAAAAAAATAAATAAATAAATAAAAAAATAAAAAAAGTGTGCAAAAATGCATAACATATAGAATGCATAACATAGTAAATTATGAAATATAAAAAATATACATATATAAATAAATGTAAATAAATAATAATAATAATAAAAATACATAAAGATGGCATATAAAAAAAAAAAAAATACAGATCCATGTATGTATACACATATATACACACATCCACATGCACAACTACTCAGAATTATTGAATAACGACAATAGGATTGGGAGATACACATATCAAAATTAGGGCTGTAATGGATAAAAAAATATAATAATAATAAAATTATATATATATATATATATATATATATATATATATATATATTACATAAAGAGCACTGAATGGATGATAAAAGGACAACGGAGGAAATTAGAACTTACATTCGATCATTTCGTTTAATCCTGTAGGTATGAGAGTTTTTAATTTATATATCCAAAAATTTTCCCTCTTACGTAGTGTAGCAAATCTATGAGGGTCGTCTTTGGGTATCATTTCTATTGGGGTTAAACGAATACATCCAAAGTCTTGTTTGTGAAGTTCCATGAGATGCCTAGAGACACTGTGTAAAAGGAAACCATTGTTTGTATTGCTCCTATGCTTGTTAATCCTTTCTCGGAGACTTCTGATGGTGCGCCCCACATATTGAAGCCCACAGGGACATTCCAGCAGATAAATAATGTATTGGGAGGCACAGTTTATATAGGATTTAATCTCAAAGGATTCTCCTGTCCTATTTGAGGAGAAGGACTTGCATTTATTTGTAATATTTGCACAACATTTGCATTTTGTGGAGGAGCATTTGTATGACCCAGTTGAAGATAGAAAGGTCAACTTACTAACTTTCTGGGAGCGCAATCTACTGGGTGCAATAATGTTGCGACGGGTCCGTCCCCTCCGGAATGTGACTGCAGGTTTGGGTGGGAGAATATCTCGTAAGTAAGGGTCTTTTAAAAGGATCGCCCAATGTTTGTGTAGGATTCCTTTAATAAGTTTGTTCTCTTTAGTGAAAGTGGTGATAAAATTTAATGACCACTTGTCACACATGTCATCCTTAATAGAATTCTTATTTTCCAGACATTCCTGTTGGGATAATTTTTCTGCCCTCTGAAATGCAGAGTCTATTATAATTTTTGGGTATTTTTTTGCTTTAAACCTTGATTTTAAAATTTTGCTCTGTTCGCAGAAATCTCCAGGCTTGGTGCAATTGCGTTGGATACTTTTGAATTGTCCGAAAGGTACGTTTGTCAGCCATTTTTTATAGTGGGCACTGGAAAAGTCCAAGTAGCTATTGCTATCCACCTTTTTGAAATAGGTCTTGGTGTTAAACAAGCAATTTTCATCAATATAAACCATCACATCTAAAAATTCGGCGTTATTGGTATAAACTGTATGTGTGAAATTAAGACCAGAGCAGTTGCTATTAATATGCGCTAAAAAGTCATCTAAAATATCCCGAGGACCTTGCCAGATAAAAAATATATCGTCGATGTAGCGTTTATAGATGCGACAGTATTGAAATAAAACATGTGGATAGATGAATGTTTCTTCGAATAGGCCAACGAAAAGATTTGCAAAAGTTGGTGCTACTTTGGAGCCCATTGCGGTCCCTGTATGCTGAGAATAAATTTTTCCTTGAAATTCAAAATAATTGTGCGTGAGTATATATCTCAAGCCTTTTAAAATAAAGTCACGCTGTTCTTGAGGCATATTAGGATCGTTATATAAAAAAGATGCAACAGCTTTTATCCCTTGCTCGTGGTTAATCACTGTATAAAGAGAGGTGATGTCCATTGTGACTAAAAGACATTCTGGGGACCATTCAGCTTTTAAAACAGAGTTAATAAAGTCAGTTGTGTCTTTCAGGTAAGATTTTAAGTTTAAAACGTATTTCTGAAGCATAATATCTAGATAATGAGATCGATTACATGATACTGAATTAATACCAGAGACAATAGGCCGTCCTGGGGGGTTAGTGAGGTTCTTGTGTATCTTTGGTAGATAATAAAAGATAGGTAATGCAGGTTCTGTTACTGTTATATAATCGTGTTCTTTTTTACTCAGAATACCTCCCTTTAGCCCTTCAGCTGTTAAAATTTTCAATTCTTGTATGTATTGGTATCAGCTACTGGTCATGTCTCTACCGACAACCTATCGATCGTCGTCGATTGGTTGACGCGGTCATCCACTTCATCACAAGTAACATCTGATACCCCCAGTCAACAGTCGGTGGGTTCCTCAGACACAACCCTCAGTTGACATGGCCCGGGAGCAGTCCCTGTCCTTCCATTGCCTCTGTCCTATGCTATTCCCACCCCTAAAGAATTATCTTACGCAGTGGGTTCAGCTCCACTTTTCAGTGAGGAAGATGTATTAGACGACAGTCAGCAGTACTGCCCAGCCAAGAAGTGGAGGAGACATCTGCCGCTTTCTACGCTGTTACGCCGAGAGCTCCGGGTCCCCGCTCCTCCCCGGAGCGCTCGCTACACTCTCGCTCCCGCAGCGCCCCGGTCAGATCCACTGACCGGGTGCGCTGCGATACCGCCTCCAGCCGGGATGCGATTCGCGATGCGGGTGTCGCCCGCTCGCGATGCGCACCCCGGCTCCCGTACCTGACTCGCTCTCCGTCGGTCCTGTCCCGGCGCGCGCGGCCCCGCTCCCTAGGGCGCGCGCGCGCCGGGTCTCTGCGATTTAAAGGGCCACTGCGCCGCTGATTGGCGCAGTGGTTCTAATCAGTGTGTTCACCTGTGCACTCCTTATGTATACCTCACTTCCCCTGCACTCCCTCGCCGGATCTTGTTGCCATTGTGCCAGTGAAAGCGTTCCCTTGTGTGTTCCTAGCCTGTGTTCCAGACCTCCTGCCGTTGCCCCTGACTACGATCCTTGCTGCCTGCCCCGACCTTCTGCTACGTCCGACCTTGCTTCTGTCTACTCCCTTGTACCGCGCCTATCTTCAGCAGTCAGAGAGGTTGAGCCGTTGCTAGTGGATACGACCTGGTCACTACCGCCGCAGCAAGTCCATCCCGCTTTGCGGCGGGCTCTGGTGAACACTAGTAGTGACTTAGAACCGGTCCACTAGCACGGTCCACGCCAATCCCTCTCTGGCACAGAGGATCCACCTCCTGCCAGCCGGCATCGTGACAGTAGATCCGGCCATGGATCCCGCTGAAGTTCCTCCAGTTCTGCCAGTTGTCGCCGACCTCACCACGGTGGTCGCCCAGCAGTCACAACAGATAGCGCAACAAGGCCACCAGCTGTCTCAACTGACCGTGATGCTACAGCAGCTACTACCTCAGCTTCAGCAATCATCTCCTCCGCCAGCTCCTGCACCTCCTCCGCAGCGAGTGGCCACCTCAGGCCTACGACTATCCTTGCCGGATAAATTTGATGGGGACTCTAAGTTTCGCCGTGGCTTTCTTTCACAATGTTCCCTGCACTTGGAGATGATGTCGGACCAGTTTCCTACTGAAAGGTCTAAGGTGGCTTTCGTAGTCAGCCTTCTGTCTGGAAAAGCTCTGTCATGGGCCACACCGCTCTGGGACCGCAATGACCCCGTCACTGCCTCTGTACACTCCTTCTTCTCGGAAATTCGAAGTGTCTTTGAGGAACCTGCCCGAGCCTCTTCTGCTGAGACTGCCCTGCTGAACCTGGTCCAGGGTAATTCTTCCGTTGGCGAGTACGCCGTGCAATTCCGTACTCTTGCTTCAGATCTTTCCTGGAATAATGAGGCCCTCTGCGCGACCTTTAAAAATGGCCTATCCAGCAACATTAAAGATGTTCTGGCCGCACGAGAAATTCCTGCTAACCTACATGAACTCATTCATCTAGCCACTCGCATTGACATGCGTTTTTCCGAAAGGCGTCAGGAGCTCCGCCAGGATATGGACTTTGTTCGCACGAGGCGTTTTTTCTCCCCGGCTCCTCTCTCCTCTGGTCCTCTGCAATCCGTTCCTGTGCCTCCCGCCGTGGAGGCTATGCAAGTTGACCGGTCTCGCCTGACACCTCAAGAGAGGACACGACGCCACATGGAGAATCTCTGCCTGTACTGTGCCGGTACCGAACACTTCCTGAAGGATTGTCCTATCCGTCCTCCCCGCCTGGAAAGACGTACGCTGACTCCGCACAAAGGTGAGACAGTCCTTGATGTCAACTCTGCTTCTCCACGTCTTACTGTGCCTGTGCGGATATCTGCCTCTACCTTCTCCTTCTCCACTAAGGCCTTCTTGGATTCCGGATCTGCAGGAAACTTTATTTTGGCCTCTCTCATCAACAGGTTCAACATCCCAGTGACCAGTCTCGCCAGACCTCTTTACATCAATTGCGTTAACAATGAAAGATTGGACTGTGCCGTGCGTTACCGCACGGAACCCCTCCTAATGTGCATCGGACCTCATCACGAAAGAATTGAGTTTTTGGTCCTCTCCAATTGCACTTCCGAAATTCTCCTTGGACTACCCTGGCTTCAACACCATTCCCCAACCCTGGATTGGTCCACAGGGGAGATCAAGAGTTGGGGTACCTCTTGTTTCAAGGACTGCCTTAAACCGGTTACCAGTACTCCCTGCCGTGATCCTGTGGTTCCCCCTGTAACCGGTCTCCCTAAGGCCTATATGGACTTTGCTGATGTGTTTTGCAAAAAACAAGCTGAGACTCTTCCTCCTCACAGGCCTTATGACTGTCCTATTGACCTCCTCCCGGGCACTACTCCACCCCGGGGCAGAATTTATCCTCTGTCCGCCCCAGAGACTCTTGCTATGTCTGAGTACATCCAGGAAAATTTAAAAAAGGGCTTTATCCGCAAATCCTCCTCTCCTGCCGGAGCCGGATTTTTCTTTGTGTCCAAAAAAGATGGCTCCCTACGCCCTTGCATTGACTACCGCGGTCTTAACAAAATCACGGTAAAGAACCGCTACCCTCTACCTCTTATCTCTGAACTCTTTGATCGCCTCCAAGGTGCCCACATCTTTACCAAACTGGACTTAAGAGGTGCTTATAATCTCATCCGCATCAGAGAGGGGGATGAATGGAAAACGGCATTTAACACTAGAGATGGACACTTTGAGTATCTGGTCATGCCCTTTGGCCTGTGCAACGCCCCTGCCGTCTTCCAAGACTTTGTTAATGAAATTTTTCGTGATCTCTTATATTCCTGTGTTGTTGTGTATCTGGACGATATCCTGATTTTTTCTGCCAACCTAGAAGAACACCGCCAGCATGTCCGCATGGTTCTTCAGAGACTTCGTGACAATCAACTTTATGCCAAGATGGAGAAATGTCTGTTTGAATGTCAATCTCTTCCTTTCCTAGGATACTTGGTCTCTGGCCAGGGACTACAAATGGATCCAGACAAACTCTCTGCCGTCTTAGATTGGCCACGCCCCTCCGGACTCCGTGCTATCCAACGTTTTTTGGGGTTCGCCAATTATTACAGACAATTAATTCCACATTTTTCCACCATTGTGGCTCCTATCGTGGCTTTAACCAAAAAGAATGCCAATCCTAAGTCATGGCCTCCTCAAGCGGAAGACGCCTTTAAACAGCTCAAGTCTGCCTTTTCTTCTGCTCCCGTGCTCTCCAGACCTGACCCATCTAAACCCTTCCTATTGGAGGTAGATGCCTCCTCAGTAGGAGCGGGAGCGGTCCTTCTACAAAAAAATTCTTCCGGGCATGCTGTTACTTGTGTTTTTTTTTCTAGGACCTTCTCTCCGGCGGAGAGGAACTACTCCATCGGGGATCGAGAGCTACTAGCCATTAAATTAGCACTTGAGGAATGGAGGCATCTGCTGGAGGGATCAAGATTTCCAGTTATTATTTACACCGATCACAAAAATCTCTCCTATCTCCAGTCTGCCCAACGGCTGAATCCTCGCCAGGCCAGGTGGTCTCTGTTCTTTGCCCGATTTAATTTTGAAATTCACTTTCGGCCTGCCGATAAGAACATCAGGGCCGATGCTCTCTCTCGTTCCTCGGATGCCTCGGAAGTAGAGCTCTCTCCGCAACACATCATTCCTCCTGACTGCCTGATCTCCACTTCTCCAGCCTCCATCAGGCAAACTCCTCCAGGGAAGACCTTCGTCACTCCACGCCAACGCCTCGGAATCCTCAAATGGGGTCACTCCTCCCATCTCGCAGGCCATGCGGGCATCAAGAAATCCGTGCAACTCATCTCTCGTTTCTATTGGTGGCCGACTCTGGAGACGGATGTTGTTGATTTTGTGCGGGCCTGCACTGTCTGTGCCCGGGATAAGACTCCTCGCCAGAAGCCCGCTGGTCTTCTTCATCCTCTGCCTGTTCCCGAACAACCTTGGTCTCTGATTGGTATGGACTTTATTACAGACTTACCCTCATCCCGTGGCAACACTGTTGTTTGGGTGGTCGTTGATCGATTCTCCAAGATGGCACATTTCATCCCTCTTCCTGGTCTTCCTTCTGCTCCTCAGTTGGCAAAACAATTTTTTGTACACATTTTTCGTCTTCACGGGTTGCCCACGCAGATCGTCTCGGATAGAGGCGTCCAATTCGTGTCAAAATTCTGGAGGGCTCTCTGTAAACAACTCAAGATTAAATTAAACTTTTCTTCTGCTTATCATCCTCAATCCAATGGGCAAGTAGAAAGAATTAACCAGGTCCTGGGTGATTATTTACGGCATTTTGTTTCCTCCCGCCAGGATGACTGGGCAGATCTTCTACCATGGGCCGAATTCTCGTATAACTTCAGAGTTTCTGAATCTTCTTCCAAATCCCCATTTTTCGTGGTGTACGGCCGTCACCCTCTTCCCCCCCTCCCTACTCCCTTGCCCTCTGGTTTGCCCGCTGTGGATGAAATAACTCGTGATCTTTCCACCATATGGAAAGAGACCCAAAATTCTCTCTTACAGGCTTCATCACGCATGAAGAAGTTTGCTGATAAGAAAAGAAGAGCTCCCCCCATTTTTTCTCCCGGAGACAAGGTATGGCTCTCCGCTAAATATGTCCGCTTCCGTGTTCCCAGCTACAAATTGGGACCACGCTATCTTGGTCCTTTCAAAATTTTGTGCCAGATTAATCCTGTCTCTTATAAACTTCTTCTCCCTCCTTCTCTTCGTATTCCTAATGCCTTTCACGTTTCTCTTCTTAAACCACTCATCATCAACCGTTTCTCTCCTAAACTTATCTCTCCCACTCCTGTCTCCGGTTCTTCAGACATCTTTCCTGTAAAGGAGATACTGGCCTCCAAAAAGGTCAGAGGGAAAACCTTCTTTTTGGTTGACTGGGAGGGCTGTGGTCCTGAAGAGAGATCCTGGGAACCTGAGGACAATATCCTAGATAAAAGTCTGGTCCTCAGGTTCTCAGGCTCCAAGAAGAGGGGGAGACCCAAGGGGGGGGGGGTACTGTTACGCCGAGCGCTCCGGGTCCCCGCTCCTCCCCGGAGCGCTCGCTACACTCTCGCTCCCGCAGCGCCCCGGTCAGATCCACTGACCGGGTGCGCTGCGATACCGCCTCCAGCCGGGATGCGATTCGCGATGCGGGTGGCGCCCGCTCGCGATGCGCACCCCGGCTCCCGTACCTGACTCGCTCTCCGTCGGTCCTGTCCCGGCGCGCGCGGCCCCGCTCCCTAGGGCGCGCGCGCGCCGGGTCTCTGAGTTTTAAAGGGCCACTGCGCCGCTGATTGGCGCAGTGGTTCTAATCAGTGTGTTCACCTGTGCACTCCTTATGTATACCTCACTTCCCCTGCACTCCCTCGCCGGATCTTGTTGCCATTGTGCCAGTGAAAGCGTTCCCTTGTGTGTTCCTAGCCTGTGTTCCAGACCTCCTGCCGTTGCCCCTGACTACGATCCTTGCTGCCTGCCCCGACCTTCTGCTACCTCCGACCTTGCTTCTGTCTACTCCCTTGTACCGCGCCTATCTTCAGCAGTCAGAGAGGTTGAGCCGTTGCTAGTGGATACGACCTGGTCACTACCGCCGCAGCAAGTCCATCCCGCTTTGCGGCGGGCTCTGGTGAACACCAGTAGTGACTTAGAACCGGTCCACTAGCACGGTCCACGCCAATCCCTCTCTGGCACAGAGGATCCACCTCCTGCCAGCCGGCATCGTGACATACGCTAGGTGGGCAATTATTGATGAGGAGGGTGACGTGGGAGGTGGTGTTTCCAGCATTCAGCATCCTGAATCATACACTCTTGAGGAACATGAGGAGGACATCATTGACATGCAGACAGAACTCCATGATGATGAAGCCGATCGCACTTGGGATCCGGGTGCAGAGGGGGCTTCATCATCAGCAGCAGAAGAGGGTTGCAGGTTGCCCCTGAGGCAGCAGGTGAGCCAGCAAGGTGGCAGCATGGTTGGCAGTCAACATAGTGGCAGAAGTGGAAATTCAGGAGCCAAACGTGCCCAGGGTAGACCAACTGCTTTGTGGCAGCCTACCTTCCCAGGAGGTAGAGGAACAGGGGTTCCTGGAGACTGCGGCAGTAGCAGTCACTTATTGCACACTGTTGGTGGTAAAATCAGATACTCGGTGGTCTGGCAGTTTTTCATCAAGCATCTGAAGGAAGTTAACACAGCCACATGCAAGATATGTCGGCAAAAGGTGAAGCATGGACAGGGTAGCAATGTTGGCACCACGGCCCTGCGTCAACATATGATGTGCCAGCATAAAGCGGCCTGGGACAACCGTGGCTCAGATGTGGTGGTCCAGCCTGCGGCATCACCCAGTGGCACGCCACTCCCTCCTTCAGCCAGCCAAGGGTCCACCACCTCAGGTGAAGGGAGCTGTGTGTCATACCCTCCTTCTGTCGCTACAGATGCTTCTGCTCCTACTTGTAGTAAGCCATTCTGCCAACAATCCATAGGCGAAGCCATGTCCAAGAGACAACAGTATGCGCACACTCATCCAATGGCGCAGAAGCTGAATGTCCTCCTTTCCAAGTTGCTGGTGCTGCAGTTCCTCCCATTTCAAGTGGTGGACTCCGCACCTTTCAGAGAATTGATGGCTTATGCCGAGCCGAGGTGGAGAGTCCCAAGTTGTCAATTCTGTGCGAAGAAGGCAGTACCAGCCCTGCATAAGTTTGTACAAGAGAAGGTGTGCCAGTCCTTGAGCCTGTCGGTGTGTTCAAAAGTGCACGGTAGCGCTGACGTGTGGAGCTGTAACTACGGGCAGGGACAATACATGTGATTTTACGGCACACTGAGAAAATGTGGTTCCTGCACAGCCACAACAGCAACTTGGACAGGTCACACCGCTTCCTCCTCCACGCTCTCGCTCTCAGGCAGTTGGTCCAGTTGGTGACAGTGTGCAACTCCGCCTCCTCACCCACCACCGTGTCCTCGGCCTCCACACAATGTGCAATGTGTAACAAGGACCCCCAAACCATCCTGTGCCATTCATAACACTTCATGGACCCCCTCAGGCATCAGGGCCTTTGTGTGACTGTTAACTCTGCAGCACTATAGCTAGGGTTCCAAGCATGCAATAAAGAGGGGTACTCAACTGCCCCATCGTTCTGAACATGTGAGCATTTTGTTCAGAATGCTGGGTGCAAGCTGTGGGGGTCATGACGTAATGGCCACGCCCCTTGTGATGTTACGCCACGTCCCCTCAATGCTAGTCTCTGGGAGGGTGCTTGGCATGCATCACGCCCCTCCATAGACTTTCGTTTAGGGCAGCGTGGCATGGCTTGACATCACGAGGGGCGTGGCCATGACGACACAACCCCAGGAGCTTGCACCCAGTGTTCAAAACAAAATGTTTGAACGCAGGGGCAGTGGAGTACCCTTTTAATGTGACTGCAAAAAGTTAACCGCATACGTTTTTTCTACTTTACTATTTACTAGGGAGAAGGAAAAAAAACTCTGAAGGTTACATCAGGGCATTCGGGTCACACACCGCTCATCATCCACACTTTGTAACAAATTCTAATAGAAGTGACTCAGACAAGGTAAATAAATGTAATTAAATGTGAACTTTATTATTATATTTTATATGTATTTTTAATGTGTTTTAATGTGTAAGTCCCTACTGAGTTGATCCAGGGGAAGGCAAAAAACCCTCATACTAGAGGTAAAAATTCCTTCCCGACTCCAAATATGGCAGTCAGAATAGATCTCTGGATCAACATTCTGTCCCTATAAATCAAGTATACATAACCGGCGATGTTATTATTCTCCAAGAACGCATCCAGACCCCTTTTGAACTCTTTTACAGAGTTCACCATGACTACCTCCTCCGGGAGAGAATTCCACAGTCTCACTGCTCTTACAGTAAAGAACCCCCGTCTGTGCTGGTGTAGAAATCTTTCCTCTAGACATAGAGGATGCCCCCTTGTTATAGATACAGTCCTGGGTATAAATAGATCATGGGAGAGATCTCTGAATGGTCCCCTGATATATTTATGCAAAGTTATTAAGTCTCCCCTAAGCCTTCTTTTTTTCTAAACTAAATAAACCTAATTCTGATAATCTTTCTGGGTACTGTTGTCCTCCCATTCCACGTATTACCCTGGTTGCCCGTCTTTGAACCCTCTCCAGCTCCACTATATCTTTCTTGTACACTGGTGCCCAGTACTGTACACAGTATTCTATGTGCGGTCTGACTAGTAATTTGTACGGCTGTAGAATTATTTCCTTGTCGTGGGCATCTATGGGCATCTATGCCCCTATTACGCTATAACATGACTGCAAATGTGTATGTAGTGATAGTGTGTAGGGGTTGAATGTGTATGTTGTGATAGTGTGTACAGAATGAATGTGTATGTAGTGATTGTGTGTAGGAGATGAATGTGTATGTAGTGATAGTGTGTAAGGAATGAATGTGTATGTAGTGATAGTGTGTAAGGAATGAATGTGTATGTAGTGATAGTGTGAAGGGAATGAATGTGTATGTATCGATAGTGTGTAGGGAATGAATGTGTATGTAGTGATAGTGTGAAGGGAATGAATGTGTATGTAGTGATAGTGTGAAGGGAATGAATGTGTATGTAGTGATAGTGTGTAGGGAATGAATGTGTATGTAGTGATAGCGTGTAGGGAATGAATGTGTATGTAGTGATAGTGTGTAGGGGGTGAATGTGTATGTAGTGATAGTGTGTAGGGGGTGAATGTGTATGTAGTGATAGTGTGAAGGGGATGAATGTGTATGTAATGATAGTGTGTAGGGAATGAATGTGTATGCAGTGATAGTGTGTAGGGAATGAATGTGTATGTAGTGATAGTGGGAAGGGGATGAATGTGTATGTAGTGATATTGTGTAGGGGATGAATGTGTATGTAGTGAAAGTGTGTGGGGGATGAATGTGTATGTAGTGATAGTGTGTAGGGAATGAATGTGTATGCAGTGATTGTGTGTAGGGGATGAATGTCTGTGTAGTGATAGTGTGTAGGAAGATGAATGTGTATGTAGTGATTGTGTGTAGGGAATGAATGTGTATGTAGTGATAGTGTGTAGGGAATGAATGTGTATGTAGTGATAGTGTGTAGGGAATGAATGTGTATGTAGTGATAGTGTGAAGAGAATGAATGTGTATGTAGTGATAGTGTGTAGGGGATGAATGTGTATGTAGTGATATTGTGTAGGGAATGAATGTTTATGTAGTGATAGTGTGTAGGGGAAGAATGTGTATGTAGTGATTGTGTGTAGGAGATTAATGTGTATGTATTTTGTGTTTGTGATTTGTGTACAGTGATTTAGTGTGTGCATAATGTGTAACAATAAATATACTATAAGGGCACGTTCCCTCTTGGCGTGTACGCAGAATATTTCACGCTGTGCAAAATCTGTAGCAGCAGCGGGAGATACGCTGCGTATCCCTCGCTCACCATACACACAAGGCTTTCTTGCGGCAGCCCTATGTGCGCAGTGAGTTTTGGAGGTGACGCCCCGCCTCCAAAACTTACTGCGCACATAGGGCTGCCGCCAAAAAGCCTTGCGTGTATGGTGAGTGAGGGATACGCAGCGTATTTCCCGCTGCTTCTGCAGACTTTGTGAAGCGTCAAATACGCATATATGCCAAGTGGGAACGTGCCCTTAAGAATACATCTGGGATGGCTTGGTCTTTATCCGTTCTGTTCTTCTTTCTTCGTCCTTCTTCGCTTGGTGTTCTCTTCCCCGGCACAAGGCTGCAGATCGGTGATACAGATGGAGCAGGCGGGAGGGATCCACCATGGGCCTCTCGGGATGTATTCTCCAGGATCCCTCCGGTACCAGCGTATGGCCCAGCCGTGATGTTCCTTCCGCTCTCTCTTCCATGCCCAGTACTCGGGGTCTTGTGCCATGATCTAGAATTAAACACAATATAAATTGTTATAATAAACACAGACTTTCATTCCTAGTGTATAGTTTTTATTTTATGTCACTGACCCGATCACAGGTGTCTCTGGTCACCCAAGCGTGGAATCTCATCCGGAGGAGCAGCAGGTTCCGTAGGTGTAGCATCCAGGTCTTCATCGCCGTCCACATCGGTCCGAGGGCCCAGGGGTAGATCTCGCGTCGAAACATCTCATCCTCTTCAAACTGGTTGGCAAGAAAGCTAAAAGGAAGAAAAAATAAATAAATAAAAATTGTACAACATTTCACAAGAGGAAGAGGAGAAGAACCACTGGTAGTAAATATATATATATATATATATATATATATATATGTATTTATATTAATGTGTATATAAATATATATATATATATATATATATATATATGTATTTATATCAATGTGTATATATATATATATATATATATATATATATATATATAAATGTATTTATGTATTTATATCGATGTGTATATATATATATATATATATATATATATATATATATTTATGTATTTATATCGATGTGTATATATGCAATAACATTAATAAAAACTCACAGCGCTGGAAAGAAGTAGGTGTTATATTCCTCCATACGCAGGTTGGCTCTTCGGAAGTAGATGAGGACCATGGCCAGTAGATACTAGAGGGAAGAGAAGAGTTAGAGGCTGGTAATACATTTCTTATCTAAATACATTCTATTATACAGTACCTGTATGTCTCCAGTATATCCCTGTATTTACTTCTATCCGTACAACATCTATTCTTTCCCTTTATATACTACCTTGTCCGCGATCTTATAGCAGCTGTCCCTGCCTAGAAATAGCTGGATGTGTCCTTCGTCTACAAAAATAAGAGAAATATCATAATTTTTATCTATTCAATTAATATCTTCTATACTATCTATAACAATTCTACATACAATATACATATACATGTGTGTATACAGTCACTGACACATTATACACTATATTCCATACTATACATTGTACAGAAGCACCAGAGCAGGAGAGAGAAGGTTCTGTAGAGGGAACATTATCTTTCCTGAAGAACATGGACCTCAGTATTAGGGCTATGATAATACTGATCTTTATTTACGATGTATATGTCTGTTTCATAGGGCCAAGATTGGGGGTTGGCTGAGTAGGCACCTGCCTAGGGAACCACCATCTTCCTAGCCCGGCAGGGTGGCAGAACTGCTGGAGATCTCTAGAATTATGGGTCTAGGGCACTTTCCCTGGTTGCAGGTTGGGAGAGGTGCAGGACCTCTGCCCACTATCTCCGGCTCAGACACACACAGGGTAACATCACACTGTATGCACCAAGGGACGTCCATGTTGGTATGGCAGTAAAGAGAACATAAATAAAGATTTCGCGAACATAAAATTTTCGATTTGCGAACCGCGAACGCGAACTTCTGCAAATGTTCGCGAACGGGCGAACTGCCATTGACTTCAATGGGCAGGCAAATTTTAAAACCCACAGGGACTCTTTCTGGCCACAATAGGGATTTAAAAGTTGTTTCAAGGGGACGAACACCTGGACTGTTGCGTGCCAGAGTGGGATCCACGGCAAAACTCCCATGGAAAATTACATAGTTGATGCAGAGTTTGGTTTTAATCCATAAAGGGCAAAAATCCCCTATTATTCCTAAATGGTTTGGTATAACGTGCTTTAGCCCCCTTTAGGCAGCACATAGAGCCCCCTTTAGGCATCACATAGTTAGATTTCCCCCCTTAGACAGCACATAGATTCCCCATATTAGGCATCACATAGTTAGATTCCCCCATGTTAGTCAGCACATAGTTAGAGCTCCACTTTAAGCAGCACATAAGATTTCCCCATATTAGGCAGCACATAGTGGGATTTGAACCCAAGGCCCAAGCACTGCAAGGGAGCAGTGCTAACCTCTGAGCCACCATGCCACCATGCCACCCTTAGCATACATCTAATATCCACGGTTGCTAAAATGGACAGAGATGTCAGCAGAGAGTACCAGAAAAATTAGGCATGTACACATGCCTGAAAAATTTGGTATTGTTGCAGCTTCTGTAGCAGCAGCCAGAAAAATTGCAGCACCAGAAAAAGTGCAACAGCAGAGGCCAAAAAAATTAGGCATGTACACATGGATGAAAAATTTGGTATTGTCACAGCTGTAGCAGCGGCCATAAAAATTGCAGCACCATAACAAGTGCAGCAGCAGAGGCCAGAAAAATTAGGCATGTACACATGGATGAAAAATTGTGTATTGTCGAAGCCGCATCTGTAGCTGTGGCCATAAAAATTGCAGCACCATAACAAGTGCAGCAGCAGAGGCCAGAAAAATTAGGCATGTGCACCTGGCTGGAAAATTTTGTATTGTCGCAGCCGCAACTGTAGCTGCGGCCAGAAAAATGTATGTTTGTTTCGCCAGGCAGAAAGTGCCCTAAAACATTTCGGCTTGAACCCTAGTTGGAGGCGGATAAGTCACACAAGTCATCCGGCATTCAGAGTTCAAATACACCAGTGTGTGGACCATTTTTAGCCCAAGGCAGCTAATCTGATCAGGCCTTGTTCAGTCAAATGTATCGCCCAGTGTCAGTCTCTTCGGGATCCATCCCTCATTCATCTTAAGAAAGGTGAGGTAATCCAGACTTTTTTGACCAAGGCGACTCCTCTTCTCAGTGACAATACCTCCTGCTGTACTGAAGGTCCTTTCTGACAGGACGCTTGAAGCGGGACAGGCCAGAAGTTCGAGAGCAAATTGGGATAGCTCAGGCCACAGATCAAGCCGGCACACCCAGTAGTCAAGGGGTTCATCGCTCCTCAGAGTGTCAATATCTGCGGTTAAGGCCAGGTAGTCTGCTACCTGTCGGTCAAGTCGTTCTCTGCTGGTGGACCCCGAAGGGCTGTGACGATGCGTAGGACTTAAAAAGCTCTGCATGTCCTCCATCAACAGCATGTCTGTACAGCATCCTGTCCTTGCCGGCGTGTTCGTGGGAGGAGGAGGAGGATTACTTTCACCTCTTCCCCTGTTAGATCCCTGTTGTGCTGTGACATGACTCTTATATGCTGTGTACAGCATACTTCTTAATTTATTTTGGACCTACTGAATCCTTTCCGCCTTGCTGTAATGCGGTAACATGTCAGGCACTTTATGTTTATACCGGGGGTCTAGTAGCGTGGACACCCAGTACAGGTCGTTCTCCTTCATCCTTTTTATACGAGGGCCCTCAACAGGCCCGACAACATGAAAGACCCCATTTGCACAAGGACGGATGCCGAGCTACTCATGTCCCGTTCCTCGTCCTCAGTGATGTCAGGGAAGGTATAATCTTCTTCCCCCCAGCCCCTTACAACACCACGAGTACCAGATAGGTGACAAGGAGCACCGTGGGATGCCTGCTGTGGTTGGTCTTCCTCCTCCTCTTCAAAGCCACATTCCTCCTCTGACTCCTCTTCCTCACAATCCTCTTCCAGCGTTGCAGCAGGTCCAGCAAGCGATGCTGATAAGGCTGAATCTGGTGGTGATGGTGTCCACAACTCTTCCTCTTCACGCTCATCTAGTGCCTGATACATCACTCTTCGCAGGGCATGCTCCAGGTAGAAAACAAACGGTATGATGACGATGATGGTGCCTTCGGTGCGACTGACCAGGTTTGTCACCTCCTCAAAAGGACGCATGAGCCTACAGGCATTGCGCATGAGCCTCCAGTAACATGGCAAAAAAATTCCCAGCTCCGCAGATGATGTCCTAGCACCCCGGTCATACAAATATTAGTTGACGGCTTTTTCTTGTTGGAGCAGGCGGTCTAACATTAGGAGTGTTGAATTCCAACATGTCGGGCTGTCGCAAATCAAGCGCCTCACTGGCATGTTGTTTCGCCGCTGGATATCTGCCGTGTAGGAACGCCTGAAATGGCCACACACCTTCCTGGACTGCTTCAGGACATCCTGCAAGCCTGGGTACTTGAGCACAAAGCGTTGTACAAATTGCCATGCACGGCACATGTGTCAACTTGCCCAACCTCAATGCCACCAACAAATTTTTTCAGTTGTCACAAACCACCTTGCCGATCTCCAGTTGGTGCGGAGTCAGCCACTGGTCCACCTGTGCGTTCAGGGCCGACAGGAGCGCTGGTGCGGTGTGACTCTCCGCTTTGAGGCAAGTCAACCCCAAGATGGCGTGACACTGCCGTATCAGGTATGTGGAATAGCACCTGGGGCGGGGGGGGGGGGGGGGTGCCGGTGGAAGATGACTCGGCCGAGGATGTTATGGAAGAGGATGGAGTAGGAGGAGTAGAAGAGGTGGCAGCAGGCCTGTCTGCAAGTCGTGGCGGTTTCACCAACTCCTCTGCAGAGCCACGCATTCCATGCTTGGCAGACGTCACCAGGTTTACCCAATGCGCAGTGTAGGTGATATACCTGCCCTGACCATGCTTTGCAGACCAGGTATCAGTGGTCAGATGGACCCTTGCCCCTACACTGTGAGCCAGACATGCCATAATTTCCTTTTGCACAATGGAGTAAAGGTTGGGGATTGCCTTTTGTGCAAAAACATTTTGGCCGGGTACCCTTCACTGTGGTGTCCCAATGGCTACAAATTTTTTAAAGGCCTAAGACTCAACCAACTTGTATGGTAAAAGCTGGCAGGCTAGCAGTTCCGACAAGCTGTCAGATGCCGGGCTAGGGGGTGACTTTGAGACATTGTCTTCTTGCGCTAAAACATCTCCTTGACAGACACCTGACTGTGGGCGGATGTGCAGGAACTGCTCAAGGCGAGAGACAGAGAGGCGGATGGTTGAGAGGGGGCAAGGAGGGCAGCAGTGGTTGACCTGGCTGAAGATGCTGGACCAGGAGGAGGATGGTGGCTTTGACTTTGTGTGCTGCTTGTACTGACGTGTTGATCCCATAGGTGTTTGTGATGTGACAATCATGTGCCTTCGCAAAGCAGTTGTGCCTAGGCGGGTGTTGGACTTCCCACGACTCAGTTTCTTCTGGCACAGGTTGCAAATGGCCTCGCTGTTGTCAGAGGCAGACACACAAAAAAATGCCACACTACTGAGCTCTGCAATGATGGCATTCTGGTGGTGGCAACAGCATGCGTTGATTGGCGTCCCGTCTGGCTGACCCCGGGTGCCGATGCATGGTGTCTGACTGTGCCACTAGCTCCTTGCGACGACCTCCCCCTGCTTCCAACTCGTCTCCTCCTCCTCTCTGTCTCCCCATCTGAACTTTTCCCCTCTTCTTCTCTTCTAGCGGGCACCCACGTGGCATCCACGGACACATCGTCATCATCAACACCTTCACCGCTATCTGACACCTCAAGAAAGGAAGCAGCAGCGGTACAACATCATCATCACACCGTACGTCCATGTGTGTAATGCTGCCTGACTGAGACATATCCCTGTTAACTACATCCTCTGGCAATAATGGTTGTGCATCACTCATGTCTTCAAACTGATGTGTAAATAACTCCTCTGACAGATCAAGTAAAGCTGCTGTGGTACTAGTGTTGGTGGTGGCGGTAGGCGGGCAAGTGGTAGCATGAGAGGTGCCCGAAGCTAAGCTAGAGGAGGAGAAGGACAGTGCGTCAAGGTTCCGAGCGGAAGCTGTAGTAGATTGGGTGTCTTGTGATAGCCAGTCCACTAAGTCCTCAGAACTTTGGGGGTTCAGGGTACGTGGCCTCTGAACACTGGCCATTCTAGGGCCAAAGGGAATCCCAGCACCACGACGGCCCCTGCGGGGTGGCCTTCCTCTCCCTGTCATTTTTTTGGTTAATTTGCACGACTGTCACACCTAATGTGATTTGCACTAGGGTGACACAATTTGCCCTGCAGGCAAAAAAACTGGCAACTGTGACGTGAACTGACAGTGACGACTGATTTTATTTAACAGCCAAAAAAGGTATTTTTTTTTTAATTTGCACAACTGTCACACCTAATGTGATTTGCACTAGTGTGACAATAAGCAAAAAAGCTTGCCAGCGGAGTTCCCCTTTTAAGCAGGGGTCCTCAATCAGGGTGCCTCCAGCTGTTGCAAAACACACGGACTGATATATTTCAGCACTTTGAATACTGTAGTAGTTAGTTGCTTTAAAGAAAAAAAGCTTGCCAGCGGACTTCCCTTTTATGCAGTGGTCCCCGACCAGGGTGCCTCCAGCTGCTGCAAAACACACGGACTGATATATTTCAGCCCTTTGAATACTGTAGTAGTTAGTTGCTTGAAGGAACTTAAGTTTTATACTGGAGTACCCCTTTTAACCAGCGGTTCCCTAACAACCAGAGTGCCTTCAGCTGTTGCAAGACACACGGACTGATATATTTCAGCCCTTTGAATACTGTATTAGTTAGTTGCTTGAAGGAACTTAAGTTTGATTCTGGAGTACCCCTTTTAACCAGCGGTTCCCTCCCAACCAGGACTGATATCTTTCAGCCCTAAAAAGGCCTTTTTTGGGTGCTGTCCTTAAAGCAGATGTTACACTAGTGCTTTAGGAGTAAACTGGACCCTGAATACACCACCTAGCAGCAACCTAGCTATCGCTTTCCCTATACAGCAGGAGCAGCTTCTCTGACCCTCCACTTTCTAAGCCTGCAGCATGCTGAATGAGGCTAAAATGGCGTCCGTGCAAGAGGTAGGAGGGTCTGGAAGGGAGGGACTGCTGCTGATTGGCTGTAATGTGTCTGCTGACTCTGACTCACAGGGTCAAAGTTTACTGCAATGTTAAAGTATAGGGGGCGGATCGAACTTCACATATGTTCGCCCGGCGATGCGAACGCGAACATACTAAATTCGCCGGGAACTGTTCGCCGGCGAACAATTCGCGACATCTCTAAATGTAAATATGTATTTTTTAATTATTATTTAATTATATATGTATTTAATTTACTAAAAATGTTTGGGTGACAGGGACATGTCTACAATTGGGTCAACTATCTACCTCCTGGAGGGCACCTGTCTATACTGTGGGAAAAATGCCTACGTTTGGGGAAACCTATCTACGCTGAGATCAACTACCTGCCTCCTGGAGGGCACCTGTCTACACTGGGAACAGCTATCTACCTCTGGGGGGGGCGGGGTATCTATCTACACTGGAGACTACTACCTGCCTCCTGGAGGGCAGCTATCTACACTGGGAACAGCTATCTACCTCTGGGGGGGGGGGGATCTATCTACACTGGAGACAACTACCTGCCTCCTGGAGGACAGCTATCTACACTGGGAACAGCTATCTACCTCTGGGGAGGAATCTATCTACACTGGAGACAACTACCTGCCTCCTGGAGGGCAGCTGTCTACACTGGGAACAGCTATCTACCTCTGGGGGGGAATTTATCTACACTGGAGGCAACTACCTGCCTCCTGGAGGGCAGCTGTCTACACTGGGAACATCTATCTACCTCTGGGGGGGAATTTATCTACACTGGAGGCAACTACCTGCCTCCTGGAGGGCACCTGTCTACATTGGGAACAGCTATCTACCTCTGGGGGGGAATCTATCTACACTGGAGGCAACTTCCTACCTCCTGGAGGGCACTTTTCTACACTGTGGGGCAACTGTGTACTGGTATTGAGAGCAAATTTTCTAAATGCAAATTTTTACCGCGGATATCAGCACTTTGCGATTTTGAGAATATTTTGAATATAGAGATATATTCGTAATGTCAAATATTCGTTTTTTTATGCAAATTTATGTGAATATTTATGCAAATATTTATGCGAATATTGGCACACTGGAGATATAATTGCGCATGCGCACTATGCGAATTTCATTACGAATTTTCACATGAAAAAAAAAAAAGAACGAACATAGTGAAATATCGCAAATTTGAATATGTCCCCTGCCAATCATTACTACTGTCTACCTCTGGCGGAAACCTATCTACACTGGAAACTACTATCTACCTCCTGGAGGGCACCTGTCTACACTGGGAACCGCTATCTACCCCTTGGCAGAATCTATCTACACTGGGGGCAACTATCTATCTCCTGGGGGGTGGGGGGCACCTTTAAGGGGATAAGAACACTTTATTTTATCATGTGATAAAATATTATACTTTTTGTCATTGAAAGAAAAATGTATTGTTACCCAGCAGTCTGTAAAAAGCGGCCCGTTCCTCCGGCTGTAGGATAGCGTCATCAGTGGTCTCCCTCCGGTTGTTGTCCGTCTGCTCCCTCTTCTTCTTGGGCTCGCCGTCCGTCTCCTCCTCCTTTGGCTGGTCCTCCGTCTTCTCCGGCTCCTCCTGGGTGGCAGATGCTGAACTGTGATAGAAGAGATAACATCTATAGTATTGGGCCTCATGCACCCGACCAAATAATGGGCTATCCTGGTTATAAGGAGCCATAATATGACACCAGGGAAGTCTATGAGACCATATGGTACAACATTATATTCTCGTTACATCAAGCCACGCCCCCTCCATTCATGTCTATGGGAGGGGGCGTGGCAGAATGCCGGGTGTCTGCACAGATCAGTGGAGTACCCCTTTAAAGGGGCAGGGCTTAAAGGGGTTCTCTGGTGAAAACCTTTTTTCTTTTAAATCAACTGGTGGCAGAAAGTTAAACATATTTGTAAATTACTTCTGTTAAAAAATCTTAATCCTTCCTGTACTAATTAGCTGCTGAATACTACAGAGGAAATTCTTTTCTTTTTGGAATGCTCTCTGATGCTCTCTAGTTGGAGGCGGATAAGTCACACAAGTCATCCGGCATTCAGAGTTCAAATACACCAGTGTGTGGACCATTTTTAGCCCAAGGCAGCTAATCTGATCAGGCCTTGTTCAGTCAAATGTATTGCCCAGTGTCAGTCTCTTCGGGATCCATCCCTCATTCATCTTAAGAAAGGTGAGGTAATCCAGACTTTTTTGACCAAGGCGACTCCTCTTCTCAGTGACAATACCTCCTGCTGTACTGAAGGTCCTTTCTGACAGGACGCTTGAAGCGGGACAGGCCAGAAGTTCGAGAGCAAATTGGGATAGCTCAGGCCACAGATCAAGCCGGCACACCCAGTAGTCAAGGGGTTCATCGCTCCTCAGAGTGTCAATATCTGCGGTTAAGGCCAGGTAGTCTGCTACCTGTCGGTCAAGTCGTTCTCTGCTGGTGGACCCCGAAGGGCTGTGACGATGCGTAGGACTTAAAAAGCTCTGCATGTCCTCCATCAACAGCATGTCTGTACAGCATCCTGTCCTTGCCGGCGTGTTCGTGGGAGGAGGAGGAGGATTACTTTCACCTCTTCCCCTGTTAGATCCCTGTTGTGCTGTGACATGACTCTTATATGCTGTGTACAGCATACTTCTTAATTTATTTTGGACCTACTGAATCCTTTCCGCCTTGCTGTAATGCGGTAACATGTCAGGCACTTTATGTTTATACCGGGGGTCTAGTAGCGTGGACACCCAGTACAGGTCGTTCTCCTTCATCCTTTTTATACGAGGGCCCTCAACAGGCCCGACAACATGAAAGACCCCATTTGCACAAGGACGGATGCCGAGCTACTCATGTCCCGTTCCTCGTCCTCAGTGATGTCAGGGAAGGTATAATCTTCTTCCCCCCAGCCCCTTACAACACCACGAGTACCAGATAGGTGACAAGGAGCACCGTGGGATGCCTGCTGTGGTTGGTCTTCCTCCTCCTCTTCAAAGCCACATTCCTCCTCTGACTCCTCTTCCTCACAATCCTCTTCCAGCGTTGCAGCAGGTCCAGCAAGCGATGCTGATAAGGCTGAATCTGGTGGTGATGGTGTCCACAACTCTTCCTCTTCACGCTCATCTAGTGCCTGATACATCACTCTTCGCAGGGCATGCTCCAGGTAGAAAACAAACGGTATGATGACGATGATGGTGCCTTCGGTGCGACTGACCAGGTTTGTCACCTCCTCAAAAGGACGCATGAGCCTACAGGCATTGCGCATGAGCCTCCAGTAACATGGCAAAAAAATTCCCAGCTCCGCAGATGATGTCCTAGCACCCCGGTCATACAAATATTAGTTGACGGCTTTTTCTTGTTGGAGCAGGCGGTCTAACATTAGGAGTGTTGAATTCCAACATGTCGGGCTGTCGCAAATCAAGCGCCTCACTGGCATGTTGTTTCGCCGCTGGATATCTGCCGTGTAGGAACGCCTGAAATGGCCACACACCTTCCTGGACTGCTTCAGGACATCCTGCAAGCCTGGGTACTTGAGCACAAAGCGTTGTACAAATTGCCATGCACGGCACATGTGTCAACTTGCCCAACCTCAATGCCACCAACAAATTTTTTCAGTTGTCACAAACCACCTTGCCGATCTCCAGTTGGTGCGGAGTCAGCCACTGGTCCACCTGTGCGTTCAGGGCCGACAGGAGCGCTGGTGCGGTGTGACTCTCCGCTTTGAGGCAAGTCAACCCCAAGATGGCGTGACACTGCCGTATCAGGTATGTGGAATAGCACCTGGGGCGGGGGGGGGGGGGGGGGGTGCCGGTGGAAGATGACTCGGCCGAGGATGTTATGGAAGAGGATGGAGTAGGAGGAGTAGAAGAGGTGGCAGCAGGCCTGTCTGCAAGTCATGGCGGTTTCACCAACTCCTCTGCAGAGCCACGCATTCCATGCTTGGCAGACGTCACCAGGTTTACCCAATGCGCAGTGTGGGTGATATACCTGCCCTGACCATGCTTTGCAGACCAGGTATCAGTGGTCAGATGGACCCTTGCCCCTACACTGTGAGCCAGACATGCCATAATTTCCTTTTGCACAATGGAGTAAAGGTTGGGGATTGCCTTTTGTGCAAAAACATTTTGGCCGGGTACCCTTCACTGTGGTGTCCCAATGGCTACAAATTTTTTAAAGGCCTAAGACTCAACCAACTTGTATGGTAAAAGCTGGCAGGCTAGCAGTTCCGACAAGCTGTCAGATGCCGGGCTAGGGGGTGACTTTGAGACATTGTCTTCTTGCGCTAAAACATCTCCTTGACAGACACCTGACTGTGGGCGGATGTGCAGGAACTGCTCAAGGCGAGAGACAGAGAGGCGGATGGTTGAGAGGGGGCAAGGAGGGCAGCAGTGGTTGACCTGGCTGAAGATGCTGGACCAGGAGGAGGATGGTGGCTTTGACTTTGTGTGCTGCTTGTACTGACGTGTTGATCCCATAGGTGTTTGTGATGTGACAATCATGTGCCTTCGCAAAGCAGTTGTGCCTAGGCGGGTGTTGGACTTCCCACGACTCAGTTTCTTCTGGCACAGGTTGCAAATGGCCTCGCTGTTGTCAGAGGCAGACACACAAAAAAATGCCACACTACTGAGCTCTGCAATGATGGCATTCTGGTGGTGGCAACAGCATGCGTTGATTGGCGTCCCGTCTGGCTGACCCCGGGTGCCGATGCATGGTGTCTGACTGTGCCACTAGCTCCTTGCGACGACCTCCCCCTGCTTCCAACTCGTCTCCTCCTCCTCTCTGTCTCCCCATCTGAACTTTTCCCCTCTTCTTCTCTTCTAGCGGGCACCCACGTGGCATCCACGGACACATCGTCATCATCAACACCTTCACCGCTATCTGACACCTCAAGAAAGGAAGCAGCAGCGGTACAACATCATCATCACACCGTACGTCCATGTGTGTAATGCTGCCTGACTGAGACATATCCCTGTTAACTACATCCTCTGGCAATAATGGTTGTGCATCACTCATGTCTTCAAACTGATGTGTAAATAACTCCTCTGACAGATCAAGTAAAGCTGCTGTGGTACTAGTGTTGGTGGTGGCGGTAGGCGGGCAAGTGGTAGCATGAGAGGTGCCCGAAGCTAAGCTAGAGGAGGAGAAGGACAGTGCGTCAAGGTTCCGAGCGGAAGCTGTAGTAGATTGGGTGTCTTGTGATAGCCAGTCCACTAAGTCCTCAGAACTTTGGGGGTTCAGGGTACGTGGCCTCTGAACACTGGCCATTCTAGGGCCAAAGGGAATCCCAGCACCACGACGGCCCCTGCGGGGTGGCCTTCCTCTCCCTGTCATTTTTTTGGTTAATTTGCACGACTGTCACACCTAATGTGATTTGCACTAGGGTGACACAATTTGCCCTGCAGGCAAAAAAACTGGCAACTGTGACGTGAACTGACAGTGACGACTGATTTTATTTAACAGCCAAAAAAGGTATTTTTTTTTTAATTTGCACAACTGTCACACCTAATGTGATTTGCACTAGTGTGACAATAAGCAAAAAAGCTTGCCAGCGGAGTTCCCCTTTTAAGCAGGGGTCCTCAATCAGGGTGCCTCCAGCTGTTGCAAAACACACGGACTGATATATTTCAGCACTTTGAATACTGTAGTAGTTAGTTGCTTTAAAGAAAAAAAGCTTGCCAGCGGACTTCCCTTTTATGCAGTGGTCCCCGACCAGGGTGCCTCCAGCTGCTGCAAAACACACGGACTGATATATTTCAGCCCTTTGAATACTGTAGTAGTTAGTTGCTTGAAGGAACTTAAGTTTTATACTGGAGTACCCCTTTTAACCAGCGGTTCCCTAACAATCAGAGTGCCTTCAGCTGTTGCAAGACACACGGACTGATATATTTCAGCCCTTTGAATACTGTATTAGTTAGTTGCTTGAAGGAACTTAAGTTTGATTCTGGAGTACCCCTTTTAACCAGCGGTTCCCTCCCAACCAGGACTGATATCTTTCAGCCCTAAAAAGGCCTTTTTTGGGTGCTGTCCTTAAAGCAGATGTTACACTAGTGCTTTAGGAGTAAACTGGACCCTGAATACACCACCTAGCAGCAACCTAGCTATCGCTTTCCCTATACAGCAGGAGCAGCTTCTCTGACCCTCCACTTTCTAAGCCTGCAGCATGCTGAATGAGGCTAAAATGGCGTCCGTGCAAGAGGTAGGAGGGTCTGGAAGGGAGGGACTGCTGCTGATTGGCTGTAATGTGTCTGCTGACTCTGACTCACAGGGTCAAAGTTTACTGCAATGTTAAAGTATAGGGGGCGGATCGAACTTCACATATGTTCGCCCGGCGATGCGAACGCGAACATACTAAATTCGCCGGGAACTGTTCGCCGGCGAACAATTCGCGACATCTCTAAATGTAAATATGTATTTTTTAATTATTATTTAATTATATATGTATTTAATTTACTAAAAATGTTTGGGTGACAGGGACATGTCTACAATTGGGTCAACTATCTACCTCCTGGAGGGCACCTGTCTATACTGTGGGAAAAATGCCTACGTTTGGGGAAACCTATCTACGCTGAGATCAACTACCTGCCTCCTGGAGGGCACCTGTCTACACTGGGAACAGCTATCTACCTCTGGGGGGGGCGGGGTATCTATCTACACTGGAGACTACTACCTGCCTCCTGGAGGGCAGCTATCTACATTGGGAACAGCTATCTACCTCTGGGGGGGGGGGGGATCTATCTACACTGGAGACAACTACCTGCCTCCTGGAGGACAGCTATCTACACTGGGAACAGCTATCTACCTCTGGGGAGGAATCTATCTACACTGGAGACAACTACCTGCCTCCTGGAGGGCAGCTGTCTACACTGGGAACAGCTATCTACCTCTGGGGGGGAATTTATCTACACTGGAGGCAACTACCTGCCTCCTGGAGGGCAGCTGTCTACACTGGGAACATCTATCTACCTCTGGGGGGGAATTTATCTACACTGGAGGCAACTACCTGCCTCCTGGAGGGCACCTGTCTACATTGGGAACAGCTATCTACCTCTGGGGGGGAATCTATCTACACTGGAGGCAACTTCCTACCTCCTGGAGGGCACTTTTCTACACTGTGGGGCAACTGTGTACTGGTATTGAGAGCAAATTTTCTAAATGCAAATTTTTACCGCGGATATCAGCACTTTGCGATTTTGAGAATATTTTGAATATAGAGATATATTCGTAATGTCAAATATTCGTTTTTTTATGCAAATTTATGTGAATATTTATGCAAATATTTATGCGAATATTGGCACACTGGAGATATAATTGCGCATGCGCACTATGCGAATTTCATTACGAATTTTCACATGAAAAAAAAAAAAGAACGAACATAGTGAAATATCGCAAATTTGAATATGTCCCCTGCCAATCATTACTACTGTCTACCTCTGGCGGAAACCTATCTACACTGGAAACTACTATCTACCTCCTGGAGGGCACCTGTCTACACTGGGAACCGCTATCTACCCCTTGGCAGAATCTATCTACACTGGGGGCAACTATCTATCTCCTGGGGGGTGGGGGGCACCTTTAAGGGGATAAGAACACTTTATTTTATCATGTGATAAAATATTATACTTTTTGTCATTGAAAGAAAAATGTATTGTTACCCAGCAGTCTGTAAAAAGCGGCCCGTTCCTCCGGCTGTAGGATAGCGTCATCAGTGGTCTCCCTCCGGTTGTTGTCCGTCTGCTCCCTCTTCTTCTTGGGCTCGCCGTCCGTCTCCTCCTCCTTTGGCTGGTCCTCCGTCTTCTCCGGCTCCTCCTGGGTGGCAGATGCTGAACTGTGATAGAAGAGATAACATCTATAGTATTGGGCCTCATGCACCCGACCAAATAATGGGCTATCCTGGTTATAAGGAGCCATAATATGACACCAGGGAAGTCTATGAGACCATATGGTACAACATTATATTCTCGTTACATCAAGCCACGCCCCCTCCATTCATGTCTATGGGAGGGGGCGTGGCAGAATGCCGGGTGTCTGCACAGATCAGTGGAGTACCCCTTTAAAGGGGCAGGGCTTAAAGGGGTTCTCTGGTGAAAACCTTTTTTCTTTTAAATCAACTGGTGGCAGAAAGTTAAACATATTTGTAAATTACTTCTGTTAAAAAATCTTAATCCTTCCTGTACTAATTAGCTGCTGAATACTACAGAGGAAATTCTTTTCTTTTTGGAATGCTCTCTGATGACATCACGACCACAGTTCTCTCTGCTGACGTTATTATAATAATAATAATGCTTTATTTATTGTTGTCCTTAGTGGGATTTGAACCCAAGTCCCCAGCTCTGCAAGGCAGAAGTGCTAACCACTGAGTCACCATGCTGCCCTTAGTATACATTTGCTATGCATCTGCTATGCATCTGCTATGCATCTGCTATGCATCTGCTATGCATGGTTGCTAAAATGGACAGAGATGTCAGCAGAGAGCACTGTGCTCGTGATGTCATCAGTGTTCCAAAAAGAAAGGAATTTCCTCTGTAGCATTCAGCAGCTAATAAGTACTGGAAGGATTAAGATTTTTTAATAGAAGTAATTTACAAATATGTTTAACTTTCTGCCACCAGTTGATTTAAAAGAAAAAAGGTTTTCACCGGAGTACCCCTTTAAGGGTTCCTAGTCTTGCCCACCATATTTTCAGTGCTATCATAAGGCAATGCGGGTCCCCCGTGCAGGGAGCAGTATGATAGTCGGGCTCCTGCTGGAGCTACTAGGAGCGGAGGAACCTCTTCTAGTAGATTAACCCTTCATATACTTCAGTCAAATCATGACAGCTGCATGTGAGGAGTTTCCATACTGATCGCTGTCAGTCCCTTTGTAGGGCTCTTAAAAATAAAATGTTAATTAAAAAAAGCATCAACTTTTTCTGAAAACAACAAAAAAAATGTAAAAAACATATTGAGTTTCGCCACATCCATAATGACCCAAATAATAAAATAATTGAATTATTCATGCTGCACGTTGAACGCTGTAAAAAAAATTTAAAAAAATCAAAAAGAAAAAACGCCACATCCCCTCCATGCAGCAGCAGCACCCCGTGTTCTGAACAAATGCCAAGTTCTGGCGGCAGTGGTCGTGATGTCATGCTTTTCCCCCTAGTGACCTCACACCCCCCCCTATGGATGTTTATGGGAAGGGGAGTGAAGGCTCCCATAGACATCCATGGGGGGGGGCGTGACGTCACTAGGGGGCATGGCGTGACATCACGACCACTGCCGCCAGAACTTGGCATTTGTTCAGAACACGGGGTGCTGCGCGGAGGTCACAGGTGGCCCAGCGATAGGGGATAGGATGCCCATAGCAACCAATCAGCTTCCTTCCTTCATTTCTAACAAGGCCTCTGCAAAGTGAAAGAAGTGATCTGATTGGTTGCTATGGGTAACTGGGCAACTTTTCCTCTGGACAGGTTTTGATAAATCTCCCCCAAGATGCCTAGCGGTGGAGTACCCCTTTATGTATTGCCGCATGCAGAAATGTCCAAACTATTAAAGTACAATGGTAACAAAATTGCACGGTTAATGGCGTAAATGTAAAAAAAATAGCAGAATTGCAGATTTTTGGTCACTTCATGTACCAGAAAAAAATGTATAAAAAGCGATCTAAAAGGCCTAAAAATAGTGGCATTATCACATATAACACTGGGTGTCAGAAATCACATTTACCATTGAAGAGGCAGTTATCATATATATTAAAGAGATTTTCCAGTGGTTTTCTGGGACATTTACATTTATGGTCTATCCACTGCTGTCAAATCTTAGTTCCATTAAATTGAATGGGGGCTGTGCTGCAGTGTCCTGGCACCAACATTTCACAATGACCCGAAATCTCTTCTCCATCTCCCGTCATTGGAGGAGATTTATCCAAACCTGTGCAGAGGAAGAGTGGTGCAGTTGCCCATAGCAACCAATCAGATTGCTTCTTTCATTTTTAAAAATAAGCAATCTGATAGGTTGCTATAGGCAACTGCCCCACTTTTCCTCTGCCCAGGTTTGGATAAATCTCCTCCAATGTTTATATGTGAAAACCATCATGGGGGGAGATTTATCAAAACCTGTCCTGAGGAAAAGTTGCTGTGTTGCCCATAGCAACCAATCAGATTGATTCTTTCATTTCTAAAAAAGAAGCAATCTGATAGGTTGCTATAGGCAACTGCACCACTTTTCCTCTGCCCAGGTTTGGATAAATCTCCATTGTTTATATGTGAAAACCATCATGGGGGGAGATTTATCAAACCCTGTCCTGAGGAAAAGTGCTGTGTTGCCCATAGCAACCAATCAGATCGATTCTTTCATTTTTGAAAATTTTTTCTATGGGCAACTCAGCAGCTTTTTGTCTGGACAGGTTTTGATAAATCTCCCCCCATGGCTCTGCCAAACAGCTGTAGGGCAGGGGTGAGGTGCCTGGTGTTGGTCCACCACCAACAACACATTAATAGCCAGTCCTGAGGATGGACCATAAATGGAAAAGTCCCAGAAAACTTCTTAATCTAAATTCCTCTGGTGGTATGATACATATAGCTGCCCGACTATAATAACATTGGGGCAGTTATCACATATAACATTAGGGGCAATTATCACATATAACATTAGGGGGGCAGTTATCACATATAACATTAGGGGGGCAGTTATCACATATAACATTAGGGGGGCAGTTATCACATATAACATTAGGGGGGCAGTTATCACATATAACATTAGGGGGCAGTTATCATATATAACATGAGGGGCAGTTATCACATATAACATTAGGGGGGCAGTTATCATATATAACATTAGGGGGCAGTTATCACATATAACATTAGGGGGGCAGTTATCATATATAACATTAGGGGGCAGTTATCACATATAACATTAGGGGGCAGTTATCACGTATAACATTAGGGGGGCAGTTATCACATATAACATTAGAGGGCAGTTATCACATATAACATTAGAGGGCAGTTATCACATATAACATTAGGGGGGCAGTTATCACGTATGACATTAGGGGGGGCAGTTATCACATATAACATTAGGGGGGCAGTTATCACATATAACATTAGGGGGGCAGTTATCACATATAACATTAGGGGGGCAGTTATCACATATAACATTAGGAGGGCAGTTATCATATATAACATTAGGGGGCAGTTATCACATATAACATTAGGGGGCAGTTATCACGTATAACATTAGAGGGCAGTTATCACATATAACATTAGGGGGGCAGTTATCACGTATAACATTAGGGGGGCAGTTATCACATATAACATTAGGGGGGCAGTTATCACATATAACATTAGGGGGGCAGTTATCACATATAACATTAAGGGGGCAGTTATCACATATAACATTAGGGGCAGTTATCACATATAACATTAGGGGCAGTTATCACATATAACATTAGGGGGGCAGTTATCACATATAACATTAGGGGGGCAGTTATCACATATAACATTAGGGGGGCAGTTATCATATATAACATTAGGGGGCAGTTATCACATATAACTTTAGGGGGCAGTTATCACGTATAACATTAGAGGGCAGTTATCACATATAGCATTAGGGGGGCAGTTATCACGTATAACATTAGGGGGGCAGTTATCACATATAACATTAGGGGGGCAGTTATCACATATAACATTAGGGGGGCAGTTATCACATATAACATTAGGGGGGCAGTTATCACATATAACATTAGGGGGGCAGTTATCATATATAACATTAGGGGGCAGTTATCACATATAACATTAGGGGGCAGTTATCACGTATAACATTAGAGGGCAGTTATCACATATAACATTAGGGGGGCAGTTATCACATATAACATTAGGGGGGCAGTTATCACATATAACATTAGGGGGCAGTTATCTCACATAACATTAGGGGGGCAGTTATCACATATAACATTAGGGGGCAGTCATCACATAAAACATTAGGGGGGCAGTTATCACATATAACATTAGGGGGGCAGTTATCACATATAACATTAGGGGGCAGTTATCACGTCTAACATTGGGGGCATTTATCACATACAACATTAGGGGGGCAGTTATCACATATAACATTAGGGGGGCATTTATCACATATAACATTAGGGGGGGAGTTATCACATATAACATTAGGGGGGGCAGTTATCACATATAACAGTAGGGGGCAGTTATCACGTATAACATTGGGGGCATATATCACATATAACATTAGGGGGGCAGTTATCACATATAACATTAAGGGGGCAGTTATCACATATAACATTAGGGGGGCAGTTATCACACATAACATTAGGGGGGCAGTTATCACATATAACATTGGGAGCATTTATCACATACAATATTAGGGGGGCAGTTATCACATATAACATTGGGGGCATTTATCACATATAACATTGGGGGCATTTATCACATATAACATTAGGGGGGCAGTTATCACATCTAACATTAGGGGGGCAGTTATCACATCTAACATTAGGGGGGCAGTTATCACATACAACATTAGGGGGGCAGTTATCACATATAACATTAGGGGGGCAGTTATCACATATAACATTAGGGGGCAGTTATCATATATAACATTAGGGGCAGTTATCACATATAACATTAGGGGGGCAGTTATCATATATAACATTAGGGGGCAGTTATCACATATAACATTAGGGGGGCAGTTATCATATATAACATTAGGGGGCAGTTATCACATATAACATTAGGGGGCAGTTATCACGTATAACATTAGGGGGGCAGTTATCACATATAACATTAGAGGGCAGTTATCACATATAACATTAGAGGGCAGTTATCACATATAACATTAGGGGGGCAGTTATCACGTATGACATTAGGGGGGGCAGTTATCACATATAACATTAGGGGGGCAGTTATCACATATAACATTAGGGGGGCAGTTATCACATATAACATTAGGGGGGCAGTTATCACATATAACATTAGGAGGGCAGTTATCACATATAACATTAGGGGGCAGTTATCACGTATAACATTAGAGGGCAGTTATCACATATAACATTAGGGGGGCAGTTATCACGTATAACATTAGGGGGGCAGTTATCACATATAACATTAGGGGGGCAGTTATCACATATAACATTAGGGGGGCAGTTATCATATATAACATTAAGGGGGCAGTTATCACATATAACATTAGGGGCAGTTATCACATATAACATTAGGGGCAGTTATCACATATAACATTAGGGGGGCAGTTATCACATATAACATTAGGGGGGCAGTTATCACATATAACATTAGGGGGGCAGTTATCATATATAACATTAGGGGGCAGTTATCACATATAACTTTAGGGGGCAGTTATCACGTATAACATTAGAGGGCAGTTATCACATATAGCATTAGGGGGGCAGTTATCACGTATAACATTAGGGGGGCAGTTATCACATATAACATTAGGGGGGCAGTTATCACATATAACATTAGGGGGGCAGTTATCACATATAACATTAGGGGGGCAGTTATCACATATAACATTAGGGGGGCAGTTATCATATATAACATTAGGGGGCAGTTATCACATATAACATTAGGGGGCAGTTATCACGTATAACATTAGAGGGCAGTTATCACATATAACATTAGGGGGGCAGTTATCACATATAACATTAGGGGGGCAGTTATCACATATAACATTAGGGGGCAGTTATCTCACATAACATTAGGGGGGCAGTTATCACATATAACATTAGGGGGCAGTCATCACATAAAACATTAGGGGGGCAGTTATCACATATAACATTAGGGGGGCAGTTATCACATATAACATTAGGGGGCAGTTATCACGTATAACATTGGGGGCATTTATCACATACAACATTAGGGGGGCAGTTATCACATATAACATTAGGGGGGGCATTTATCACATATAACATTAGGGGGGGAGTTATCACATATAACATTAGTGGGGGCAGTTATCACATATAACAGTAGGGGGCAGTTATCACGTATAACATTGGGGGCATATATCACATATAACATTAGGGGGGCAGTTATCACATATAACATTAAGGGGGCAGTTATCACATATAACATTAGGGGGGCAGTTATCACACATAACATTAGGGGGGCAGTTATCACATATAACATTGGGAGCATTTATCACATACAATATTAGGGGGGCAGTTATCACATATAACATTGGGGGCATTTATCACATATAACATTGGGGGCATTTATCACATATAACATTAGGGGGGCAGTTATCACATCTAACATTAGGGGGGCAGTTATCACATACAACATTAGGGGGGCAGTTATCACATATAACATTAGGGGGGCAGTTATCACATATAACATTAGGGGGCAGTTATCACATATAACATTAGGGGCAGTAATCACATATAACATTAGGGGGGCAGTTATCACATATAACATTAGGGGGGCAGTTATCACATATAACATTAGGGGGGCAGTTATCACATATAACATTGGGGGGCAGTTATCACATATAACAAAAGGGGGGCAGTTATCACATATAACATTAGGGGGGCAGTTATCACACATAATATTAGGGGGGCAGTTATCACATATAACATTAGGGGGCAGTCATCACATATAACATTAGGGGGGCAGTTATCACATATAACATTAGGGGGGCAGTTATCACATATAACATTAGGGGGCAGTTATCACATATAATATTGGGGGCATTTATCACATACTACATTAGGGGGGGCAGTTATCACATATAACATTAGGGGTGCATTTATCACATATAACATTAGGGGGGCAGTTATCACATATAACATTAGGGGGGGGCAGTTATCACATATAACATTAGGGGGGCAGTTATCACATATAACATTAGGGGGCAGTCATCACATATAACATTAGGGGGGCAGTTATCACATATAACATTAGGGGGGCAGTTATCACATATAACATTAGGGGGCAGTTATCACACATAACATTAGGGGGGCAGTTATCACATATAACATTGGGGGCATTTATCACATACAACATTAGGGGGGCAGTTATCACATATAACATTAGGGGGGCAGTTATCACATATAACATTGGGGGCATTTATCACATATAACATTAGGGGGTCAGTTATCACATATAACATTAGGGGGGCAGTTATCACATATAACATTAGGGGGGCAGTTATCACATATAACATTAGGGGGGCAGTTATCACATATAACATTGGGGGCATTTATCACATATAACATTAGGGGGCAGTTATCACATACAACATTAGGGGGCAGTTATCACATATAACATTAGGGGGGCAGTTATCACACATAACAATAGGGGGGCAGTTATCACACATAACATTAGGGAGCAGTTATCACGTATAACATTGGGGGCATTTATCACATACAATATTAGGGGGGCAGTTATCACATATAACATTAGGGGGGCATTTATCACATATAACATTAGGGGGGGCAGTTATCACATATAACATTAGGGGGAGCAGTTATCACATATAACATTAGGCGGGGCAGTTATCACATATAACATTAGGGGGCAGTTATCATGTATAACATTGGGGGCAGTTATCGCATATAACATTAGGGGGGCAGTTATCACATATAACATTAAGGGGGCAGTTATCACATATAACATTAGGGGGGCAGTTATCACACATAACATTAGTGGGGCAGTTATCACATATAACATTAGGGGCATTTATCACATACAACATTAGGGGGGCAGTTATCACATATAACATTAGGGGGGCAGTTATCACATATAACATTGGGGGCATTTATCACATAAAACATTAGGGGGGCAGATATCACATATAACATTAGGGGGGCAGTTATCACATACAACATTAGGGGGGCAGTTATCACATATAACATTAGGGGGGCAGTTATCACATATAACATTGGGGACATTTATCACATATAACATTAGGGGGGCAATTATCACATACAACATTAGGGGGGCAGTTATCACATATAACATTAGGGGGGCAGTTATCACACATAACATTAGGGGGCAGTTATCACACATAACATTAGGGAGCAGTTATCACGTATAACATTGGGGGCATTTATCACATAAAACATTAGGGGGGCAGTTATCACATATTACATTAGGGGGGCATTTATCACATATAACATTAGGGGGCAGTTATCACATATAACATTAGGGGGGCAGTTATCACATATAACATTAGGGGGCAGTTATCACGTATAACATTGGGTGCATATATCACATATAACATTAGGGGGGCAGTTATCACATATAACATTAAGGGGGCAGTTATCACATATAACATTAGGGGGGCAGTTATCTCACATAACATTAGGGGGGCAGTTATCACATATAACATTGGGGGCATTTATCACATACAACATTAGGGGGGCAGTTATCACATATAACATTAGGGGCAGTTATCACATATAACATTAGGGGGGCAGTTATCACATATAACATTAGGGGGGCAGTTATCACATACAACATTAGGGGGGCAGTTATCACATATAACATTAGGGGGGCAGTTATCACATATAACATTTGGGGCATTTATCTCATATAACATTAGGGGGGCAGTTATCACATGCAACATTAGGGGGGCAGTTATCACATATAACATTAGGGGGGCAGTTATCATGTATAACATTAGGGGGGCAGTTATCACATATAACATTAGGGGGGCAGATATCATATATAACATTAGGGGGGTAGTTATCACATATAATATTAGGGGGCAGTTATCACAAATAACATTAGGGGGCAGTTATCACATATAACATTGGGGGCATTTATCACATATAACATTAGGGGGTGCAGTTATCACATATAACATTAGGGGGGGCAGTTATCACATATAACATTAGGGGGTGCAGTTATCACATATAACATTAGGGGGCAGTTATCACAAATAACATTAGGTGGGCAGTTATCACATATAACATTAGGGAGGCAGTTATCACATATAACATTAGGGGGCAGTTATCACATATAACATTAGGGGGGGTAGTTATCACATATAACATTAGGGGGGGCAGTTATCATATATAACATTAGGGGGTGCAGTTATCACATATAACATTAGGGGGGGCAGTTATCACATATAACATTTGGGGGTGCAGTTATCACATATAACATTAGGGGGGGTAGTTATCACATATAACATTAGGGGGGCAGTTATCACATATAACATTAGGGGGCAGTTATCACATATAACATTAGAGGGGCAGTTATCACATATAACATTAGGGGGGCAGTTATCACATATAACATTAGGGGGTGCAGTTATCATATATAACATTAGGGGGCAGTTATCACATATAACATTAGGGTGCAGTTATCACATATAACATTAGGGGGGGCAGTTATCACATATAACATTAGGGGGGGTAGTTATCACATATAACATTAGGGGGGCAGTTATCACATATAACATTAGGGGGGCAGTTATCACATATAACATTAGGGGGGGCAGTTATCACATATAACATTAGGGGGTGCAGTTATCATATATAACATTAGGGGGCAGTTATCACATATAACATTAGGGGGTGCAGTTATCACATATAACATTAGGGGGCAGTTATCACATATAACATTAGGGGAGCAGTTATCACATATAACATTAGGGGGGCAGTTATCACATATAACATTAGGGTGTGCAGTTATCATATATAACATTAGGGGGCAGTTATCACATATAACATTAGGGGGCAGTTATCACATATAACATTAGGGGGTGCAGTTATCACATATAACATTAGGGGGGCAGTTATCACATATAACATTAGGGGGCAGTTATCACATATAACATTAGGGGGGCAGTTATCACATATAACATTAGGGGGGGCAGTTATCACATATAACATTAGGGGGTGCAGTTATCATATATAACATTAGGGGGCAGTTATCACATATAACATTAGGGGGTGCAGTTATCACATATAACATTAGGGGGCAGTTATCACATATAACATTAGGGGCAATTAGCATATACACTGGTAGCAGTTATACATGGAGGCTCAGTAGTGTGGTTGCACTGCACATGACAGTTTATGGGACATGCTCAGTGCAAACGTTAGAAAAGAAAAAAAAACATCATAGACAGTACTGGGGGAGATTTATCAAAATGTTTGGCTGAGAAAAGTGTTGCAGTTACCCATAGCAACCAATCAGATTGCTTTTTTAAATTTAAAGGCCTCTGAAAAAGGGGGGAAGCTGATTGGGGGCAGTTATCACATATAACATTAGGGGGGGTAGTTATCACATATAACATTAGGGGGGCAGTTATAACATATAACATTAGGGGGGCAGTTATCACATATAACATTAGGGGGGGCAGTTATCATATATAACATTAGGGGGTGCAGTTATCACATATAACATTAGGGGGGGCAGTTATCACATATAACATTTGGGGGTGCAGTTATCACATATAACATTAGGGGGGGTAGTTATCACATATAACATTAGGGGGGCGGTTATCACATATAACATTAGGGGGCAGTTATCACATATAACATTAGAGGGGCAGTTATCACATATAACATTAGGGGGGCAGTTATCACATATAACATTAGGGGGTGCAGTTATCATATATAACATTAGGGGGCAGTTATCACATATAACATTGGGGTGCAGTTATCACATATAACATTAGGGGGGGCAGTTATCACATATAACATTAGGGGGGGTAGTTATCACATATAACATTAGGGGGGCAGTTATCACTTATAACATTAGGGGGCAGTTATCACATATAACATTAGGGGGGCAGTTATCACATATAACATTAGGGGGGCAGTTATCACATTAGGGGGGGCAGTTATCATATATAACATTAGGGGGCAGTTATCACATATAACATTAGGGGGCAGTTATCACATATAACATTAGGGGGTGCAGTTATCACATATAACATTAGGGGGGCAGTTATCACATATAACATTAGGGGGCAGTTATCACATATAACATTAGGGGGGCAGTTATCACATATAACATTAGGGGGGGCAGTTATCACATATAACATTAGGGGGTGCAGTTATCATATATAACATTAGGGGGCAGTTATCACATATAACATTAGGGGGTGCAGTTATCACATATAACATTAGGGGGCAGTTATCACATATAACATTAGGGGCAATTAGCATATACACTGGTAGCAGTTATACATGGAGGCTCAGTAGTGTGGTTGCACTGCACATGACAGTTTATGGGACATGCTCAGTGCAAAGGTTAGAAAAGAAAAAAACCATCATAGACAGTACTGGGGGAGATTTATCAAAATGTTTGGCTGAGAAAAGTGTTGCAGTTACCCATAGCAACCAATCAGATTGCTTTTTTAAATTTAAAGGCCTCTGAAAAAGGGGGGAAGCTAATTGGTTGCTATGGCAACTGGCCAACATTTTCTCTACATTTTTGATAAATCTTCCCCAGGTGAATGGCAGAAAAACAACTCTTAGTTTTTGAAGACTGTCTGTAAATGTACCCCTATAAAATGGTGTAGTGATGTGTCCTACTTACCACTCCTCCTCATACAGGGCTGTCAGTTCTCTCTTCCTCTTCCTCATGGTGTCGCCTCTTCTTTTCTTCTCTTCCTCGCCGCCTCCTCCTCCTCCTCGCCTCTCCTCCTCGCCTCTCCTCCGCCGCCTCCTCCTCTCCTCCGCCTCCTCTCCTCCTCCTCGCCTCTCCTCCTCGCCTCTCCTCCTCCTCGCCTCTCCTTCTCCTCGCCTCTCCTCCTCTCCTCCGCCTCCTCCTCGCCTCTCCTCCGCCTCCTCCTCCTCTCCTCCTACTCGCCTCCTCCTCCTACTCGCCTCTCCTCCTCTCCTCAAAATCTGTAGAAATTGATGGGGGTCGCTGTCCAAAAAAGTCACTTCTCGCAGAGAAATAAGGAGCCGGTCTCAACTCTAGAAGAGCAATCGCAGACTGGCACCAACTGTCATTTTCTGTTGTTGTTTATTGTTAAAACCCTGCGATCCTATTGGTCGATGGGTCTGGCTATTGGATAGTGCAGTACAATATGTTACATGGGCCTGCGCTATGATTGCATCGTCCCTGTCACGATGCCGGCTGGCAGGAGGTGGATCCTCTGTGCCAGAGAGGGATTGGCGTGGACCGTGCTAGTGGACTGGTTCTAAGTCACTACTGGTGCTCACCAGAGCCCGCCGCAAAGCGGGATGGTCTTGCTGCGGCGGTAGTGACCAGGTCGTATCCACTAGCAACGGCTCAACCTCTCTGACTGCTGAAGATAGGCGCGGTACAAGGGAGTAGACAAAGCAAGGTCGGACGTAGCAGAAGGTCGGGGCAGGCAGCAAGAATCGTAGTCAATAAGGCAAGCAGGAGGTCAAGTACACGGTATGGATAATCACAGTAACGCTTTCACTAGGCTCTAAGGCAACAAGATCCGGCAGGGGAGTGCAGGGGCAGAGGTCAGATATAGTCTGGGAGCAGGTGGAAGCCAATTAAGCTAATTGGGCCAGGCACCAATCATTGGTGCACTGGCCCTTTAAGTCTCAGGGAGCTGGCGCGCGCGCGCCCTAGAGAGCGGAGCCGCGCGCGCCAGCACATGACAGCAGGGGACGGGAACGGGTAAGTGACCTGGGATGCGATTCGCGAGCGGGCGCGTCCCGCTGTGCGAATCGCATCCCCGACGGCCATGACAGTGCAGCGCTCCCGGTCAGCGGGACCGACCGGGGCGCTGCGGAGAGAGAGACGCCGTAAGCGCTCCGGGGAGGAGCGGGGACCCGGAGCGCTAGGCGTAACAGTACCCCCCCCTTAGGTCTCCCCTTCTCTTTGTCCGGTAACTGCCTCCCCTGGGATGAGGACACCGGGAAAGAATGGAGGGATTCCTCAACGGCAGGCAGTACAGCAGGAGTGGGAATGGGGAGGGAGGGCAGAGGGCGAGGCCTGGCACGGGGCAGTGTGACACCAGGACGGGGGCCATGAGGAGGCACCGAGGCTTGCCTGACTGGACTGGGAGGGGGGGAGAGGCACTTCTTATGGCAGGACGGCAGACCGGTTACAGGGGGAACCACAGGGTCACGGCAGGGAGTACTGGGAACCGGTTTAAGGCAGTCCTTGAAACAAGAGGAACCCCAGCTCTTGATCTCCCCTGTGGACCAATCCAGGGTAGGGGAATGGTGTTGAAGCCAGGGTAGTCCAAGGAGAATTTCGGAAGTGCAATTGGAGAGGACCAAAAACTCAATTTTTTCGTGATGAGGTCCGATGCACATTAGGAGGGGCTCCGTGCGGTAACGCACGGTGCAATCCAACCTGACTCCGTTGACCGCGGAAATGTAGAGTGGCTTGACGAGACGGGTCACCAGGATGCGGAATTTATTCACCAAGGACTCACGAATAAAATTCCCAGAGGCACCAGAGTCCAGGCAGGCCACGGCTGAGAGGGAGGAGTTGGCTGAAGGGAAAATCCGCACGGGCACCGTGAGACGTGGAGAAGCCGACTTAGACTCAAGAGACGCCACACCCACGAGAGCTGGGTGCGAGCGTGCGTTTCCCAGACGTGGAGGACGGATAGGGCAATCCACCAAAAAATGTTCGGTACTGGCACAGTAAAGACAAAGATTAGCTTCCCTACGGCGATTCCTCTCCTCCTGGGTCAGGCGAGACCGATCCACTTGCATGGCCTCCTCGGCGGGAGGCCTAGGCGTAGATTGCAACGGAGACTGTGGGAGAGGTGCCCAGAGATCTAAGTCTTTTTCCTGGCGGAACTCTTGATGTCTCTCAGAAAAACGCATGTCAATGCGAGTGGCTAGATGAATGAGTTCATGCAGGTTAGCAGGAATTTCTCGTGCGGCCAGAACATCTTTAATGTTGCTGGATAGGCCTTTTTTAAAGGTCGCGCAGAGGGCCTCATTATTCCAGGATAGTTCAGAAGCAAGAGTACGGAATTGTATGGCGTACTCGCCAACGGAAGAATTACCCTGGACCAGGTTCAGCAGGGCAGTCTCAGCAGAAGAGGCTCGGGCAGGTTCCTCAAAGACACTTCGAATTTCCGAGAAGGAGTGTACAGAGGCAGTGACGGGGTCATCGCGGTCCCAGAGTGGTGTGGCCCATGACAGGGCTTTTCCAGACAGAAGGCTGACTACGAAAGCCACCTTAGACCTTTCAGTAGGAAACTGGTCCGACATCATCTCCAAGTGCAGGGAACATTGCGAAAGAAAACCACGGCAAAACTTAGAGTCCCCATCAAATTTGTCCGGCAGGGACAAGCGGAGGCTAGGAGTGGCCACTCGCTGCGGAAGGGGTGCAGGAGCTGGCGGAGGAGATGGTTGCTGCTGTAGCAGAAGTTGCGACTGAAGTTGTTGCACTATGGTGGACACTTCCGACAGCTGGTGGGTTAGATGGGCGATCTGTCGGCTTGCTGGGCGACCACCGTGGTGAGATCAGAGATAGAAGGCAGGGGAACCTCAGCGGGATCCATGGCCGGATCTACTGTCACGATGCCGGCTGGCAGGAGGTGGATCCTCTGTGCCAGAGAGGGATTGGCGTGGACCGTGCTAGTGGACCGGTTCTAAGTCACTACTGGTGTTCACCAGAGCCCGCCGCAAAGCGGGATGGTCTTGCTGCGGCGGTAGTGACCAGGTCGTATCCACTAGCAACGGCTCAACCTCTCTGACTGCTGAAGATAGGCGCGGTACAAGGGAGTAGACAAAGCAAGGTCGGACGTAGCAGAAGGTCGGGGCAGGCAGCAAGAATCGTAGTCAATAAGGCAAGCAGGAGGTCAAGTAAACGGTATGGATAATCACAGTAACGCTTTCACTAGGCTCTAAGGCAACAAGATCCGGCAGGGGAGTGCAGGGGCAGAGGTCAGATATAGTCTGGGAGCAGGTGGAAGCCAATTAAGCTAATTGGGCCAGGCACCAATCATTGGTGCACTGGCCCTTTAAGTCTCAGGGAGCTGGCGCGCGCGCGCCCTAGAGAGCGGAGCCGCGCGCGCCAGCACATGACAGCAGGGGACGGGAACGGGTAAGTGACCTGGGATGCGATTCGCGAGCGGGCGCGTCCCGCTGTGCGAATCGCATCCCCGACGGCCATGACAGTGCAGCGCTCCCGGTCAGCGGGACCGACCGGGGCGCTGCGGAGAGAGAGACGCCGTAAGCGCTCCGGGGAGGAGCGGGGACCCGGAGCGCTAGGCGTAACAGTCCCAATGAACTGACTGTTGAAAAACAGCAACATTGGAAGCCAAAGTTAAAAAATACATAAAAACCTCAACATAAAAGTCATGATAAAAATGTGATATGTGATATGTTATCCTGAGCATTCAATGTATCTGTTATAAAGGACACGAGATGAATGAGATTCATTATTTCATAGTAAATAAACTAGAAGTAGCATTTCTTACTTGGGATGGGAAAATATATATAGTTTTACACATTCCCGCTATAGGTCATATGGAGATGTCCTGGGAAGGAGTAACCAGCATTGGAGCGAGATTGTGATGACATCCCACTCCATACCATGGGGGGAATCTTCAGCCTTGGGCCAGATAATATCCCTATTACGCCTATGAACCCTTTAGATCCCGAAATCAAAGTTGATCGTGGGACCTAAAGCCGTTCACAGCATCGAACTTTGTTAGCGATCCAGTGATTGCATGTTATAGTCCTCTATGGGAACAAACAAAAAAGTGTAAAAAATAAAAATAAAAATAAAAAAATAACATTATAAATGGGAATAAGCCCCTCCCCTAATAAAAGTGTGAATCACACTGCCCCCCCCCCAACCCCCCACCCCCCCACATACACTTTTTTAAAATAAGATAATGTAAATGTGGTGCTGGGAGCGTAATGGTGTCTAGGGTGTTGCGGTAATAGTGTTGGGTCTGGTGGTATTAACCCTTGAGTGTCGTGACGCCAGGCTGTAGTTTCTTCAATAGTAATGTTCCTACTGCAAACCGTCCCACAAACGGCAGGGAAAAATAAGGGAATGTCCACAGCAGATTTTATGAAGTAAACTGATGAAACTTTACTCGAAGATTTTATGCAACAGTATTGAACATAACAGTCTTTTCAAGAGTGAACGGGGATACAGGTTCCTCACAGGTTTGATGGGACTTGGAAGCAATGATCTTTTGATGCTGATGGGACTTGGAAGCAATGATCTTTTGATGCTGATGGGACTTGGAAGCAATGATCTTTTGATGCTGATGGGACTTGGAAGCAATGATCTTTTGATGCTAGCCACTGTGCTACTATTTTAGAATATTTGAGCTGATAGTAGTCACACAGAATTCAGTAGTTTGAGCCTTGGTAACGCACGTTTTGTGGCTGCGGGATGTTAGGCTTCAGGCCTAGCTTGAATTGATGCTGATGCTGAGATGTTGTGCTTGCTTGATAATCCGGAACTAAGAGAGTGAATTTAGTGGCTGCAGCCCCTTATATATTAAGCGGGCTGGACAAAGCTCATTGGTCAGCAAACCTGTAAGTTATGAACCCAGTGAACTCTGGGTACATCACATGACCTCGAAAGGTCCTTAAGCATTTTATACATTACAACTGTGTATTAGTGACCACTAAGATCCTATACATATATTTCCTCTACATTAAATTAATATGTACTCACTTTACTTAAGACTACTAGGTGTAAACCCTACAGGAGAGCCCTATAGACATAGAGGGACTCTAGCTGTGGGGACCTTAGACAAGGGACAGGATTAGGTCCTGTACCGGGACACCAAATAAACAAAAATAAATGTAAACATTTGTGGTATTATCTAGTAAACTATCGAAATTTTATTTTTATAAAACCACTTGGTCAATGAAAATAAGCCTATATACTCCTTTACCTGTTTGATATATTTATTTATTTTATTATTAACCAGATAGCACTGCAAATGATAGCCTCTAAACCCATTGAAGACCACCTTACACCTTGTCAACACCTTCTTGTTCTTTCTGGCTACACCATAAAAAGCATTCTTAGTTCAGCCAAAGTTCAGCAAAATTTTGTCCACAGTGTATGGCCACCATGAGACAAAATATTCATCATACATGAAGCAGACGCTTCAATGTGCAATGTGTAACAAGGACCCCCAAACCATCCTGTGCCATTCATAACACTTCATGGACCCCCTCAGGCATCAGGGCCTTTGTGTGAATGTTACCTCTGCATCACTATAGCTAGGGTTCCAAGCATGCAATTAAAAGGGGTACTCAACTGCCCCATGGTTCTGAACATTTTGTTCAGAATGCTGGGTGCAAGCTGCGGGGGTCATGATGTAATGGCCACGCCCCTTGTGACGTTACGCCACGTCCCCTCAATGCTAGTCTCTGGGAGGGTGCTTGGCATGCATCACGCCCCTCCATAGACTTTCGTTTAGGGCGGCGTGGCATGGCTTGACATCACGAGGGGCGTGGCCATGACGACACAACCCCAGGAGCTTGCACCCAGAGTTCAAAACAAAATGTTTGAACGCAGGGGCAGTGGAGTACCCTTTTAATGTGACTGCAAAAAGTTAACCGCATACGTTTTTTCTACTTTACTATTTACTAGGGAGAAGGAAAAAAAACTCTGAAGGTTACATCAGGGCATTCGGGTCACACACCGCTCATCATCCACACTTTGTAACAAATTCTAATAGAAGAAGTGACTCAGACAAGGTAAATAAATGTAATTAAATGTGAAGTTTATTATTATATTTTATATGTATTTTTAATGTGTTTTAATGTGTAAGTCCCTACTGAGTTGATCCAGGGGAAGGCAAAAAACCCTCATACTAGAGGTAAAAATTCCTTCCCGACTCCAAATATGGCAGTCAGAATAAATCTCTTGATCAACGTTCTGTCCCTATAAATCTAGTATACATAAGCAGTGATGTTATTATTCTCCAAGAATGCATCCAGACCCCTTTTGAACTCTTTTACAGAGTTCACCATGACTACCTCCTCTGGGAGAGAATTCCACAGTCTCACTGCTCTTACAGTAAAGAACCCCCGTCTGTGGTTGTGTAGAAACCTTCTTTCCTCTAAATGTAGAAGATGCCCCTTTGTTATAAATACAGTCCTGGGTATAAATAGATCATGGGAGAGATCTCTGTAAGGTCCCCTGATATATTTATACATAGTTATTAGGTCTCCCCTAAGCCTTCTTTTTTCTAAACTAGTTTGTTCAGAATGCTGGGTGCAAGCTGCGGGGGTCATGACGTAATGGCCATGCCCCTTGTGACGTTACGCCACGTCCCATTAATGCTAGTCTCTGGGAGGGTGCTTGGCAGGCACCACGCCCCTCCATAGACTTGCATTGAGGTGGTGTGGCATGGTGTGACATCACGAGGGGCGTCGCCATGACATCACAACCCCAGCAGCTTGCACCCAGTGTTCAGAACAAAATGTTTGAACGCAGGGGCAGTGGAGTACCCTTTTAATGTGAATGCAAAAAGTTAACCGCATACGTTTTTTCTACTTTACTATTTACTAGGGAGAAGGAAAAAAAACTCTGAAGGTTACATCAGGGCATTCGGGTCACACACCGCTCATCATCCACACTTTGTAACAAATTCTAATAGAAGAAGTGACTCAGACAAGGTAAATAAATGTAATTAAATGTGAAGTTTATTATTATATTTTATATGTATTTTTTATGTGTTTTTAATGTGTAAGTCCCTACTGAGTTGATCCAGGGGAAGGCAAAAAACCCTCATATTAGAGGTAAAAATTCCTTCCCGACTCCAAATATGGCAGTCAGAATAAATCTCTGGATCAACCTTCTGTCCCTATAAATCTAGTATACATAACCGGCGATGTTATTATTCTCCAAGAATGCATCCAGACCCCTTTTGAACTCTTTTACAGAGTTCACCATGACTACCTCCTCCGGGAGAGAATTCCACAGTCTCGCTGCTCTTACAGTAAAGAACCCCCGTCTGTGGTTGTGTAGAAATCTTCTTTCCTCTAAACGTAGAGGGTGCCCCTTTGTTATAGATACAGTCCTGGGTATAAATAGATCATGGGAGAGATCTCTGAATGGTCCCCTGATATATTTATACAAAGTTATTAAGTCTCCCCTAAGCCTTCTTTTTTTCTAAACTAAATAAACCCAATTCTGATAATTTTTCTGGATACTGTAGTCCTCCCATTCCCCGTATTACCCTGGTTGCCCGTCTTTGAACCCTCTCCAGCTCCAATATATCTTTCTTGTACACTGGTGCCCAGTACTGTACACAGTATTCTATGTGTGGTCTGACTAGTGATTTGTACGGCTGTAGAATTATTTCCTTGTCGTGGGCATCTATGCTCCTATTACGCTATAACATGACTGCAAATGTGTATGTAGTGATAGTGTGTAGGGGATGAATGTGTATGTAGTGATAGTGTGTAGAGAATGAATGTGTATGTAGTGATAGTGGGAAGGGGATGAATGTGTATGTAGTGATAGTGTGTAGGAAGATGAATGTGTATGTAGTGATAGTGTGTAGGGAATGAATGTGTATGTAGTGATAGTGTGTAGGGAATGAATGTGTATGTAGTGATTGTGTGTAGGGGATGAATGTGTATGTAGTGATAGTGTGTAGGGAATGAATGTGTATGTAGTGATAGTGTGTAGGGAATGAATGTGTATGTAGTGATAGTGTGTAGGGAATGAATGTGTATGTAGTGATAGTGTGTATGAAATGAATGTGTATGTAGTGATAGTGTGTAGGGAATGAATGTGTATGTAGTGATAGTGTGTAGGGAATGAATGTGTATGTAGTGATAGTGTGTAGGAAATGAATGTGTATGTAGTGATAGTGTGTAGGGAATGAATGTGTATGTAGTGATAGTGTGCAGGGGATGAATGTGTATGTAGTGATAGTGTGTAGGAAGATGAATGTGTATGTAGTGATTGTGTGTAGGGAATGAATGTGTATGCAGTGATAGTGTGTAGGGAATGAATGTGTATGTAGTGATAGTGTGTAGGGGATGAATGTGTATGTAGTGATAGTGTGTAGGAAGATGAATGTGTATGTAGTGATAGTGTGTAGTTGATGAATGTGTATGTAGTGATAGTGTGTAGGAAGATGAATGTGTATGTAGTGATAGTTTGTAGGAAGATGAATGTGTATGTAGTGATAGTGTGTAGGGGATGAATGTGTATGTAGTGATTGTGTGTAGAGGATGATTGTGTATGTATTGATAGTGTGTAAGGAATGAATGTGTATGTAGTGATAGTGTGTAGGGAATGAAAGTGGATGTAGTGATAGTGTGTAGGGAATGAATGTGTATGTAGTGATAGTGTGTGTCACGATGCCGGCTGGCAGGTAGTGGACCCTCTGTGCCAGAGAGGGATTGGCGTGGACCGTGCTAGTGGACCGGTTCTAAGCCACTACTGGTTTTCACCAGAGCCCGCCGCAAAGCGGGATGGTCTTGCTGCGGCGGTAGTGACCAGGTCGTATCCACTAGCAACGGCTCACCTCTCTGGCTGCTGAAGATAGGCGCGGTACAAGGGAGTAGGCAGAAGCAAGGTCGGACGTAGCAGAAGGTCGGGGCAGGCAGCAAGGATCGTAGTCAGGGGCAACGGCAGAAGGTCTGGAAACACTGGCAAGGGACACACAAGGAACGCTTTCACTGGCACTAAGGCAACAAGATCCGGCAAGGGAGTGCAAGGGAAGTGAGGTAATATAGGGAGTGCACAGGTGATAACCCTAATTGGAACCACTGCGCCAATCAGCGGCGCAGTGGCCCTTTAAATCGCAGAGACCCGGCGCGCGCGCGCCCTAGGGAGCGGGGCCGCGCGCGCCGGGACAGAACAGACGGGGAGCGAGTCAGGTAGGGGAGCCGGGGTGCGCATCGCGAGCGGGCGCTACCCGCATCGCGAATCGCATCCCGGCTAGCAGCAGGATCGCAGCGCCCCGGGTCAGAGGACGTGACCGGGGCGCTGCAGCGGAGGAGGTGAAGCGAGCGCTCCGGGGAGGAGCGGGAACCCGGAGCGCTCGGCGTAACAGTACCCCCCCCCCTTGGGTCTCCCCCTCTTCTTGGAGCCTGAGAACCTGAGGAGCAGACTTTTGTCAAGGATGTTGTCCTCAGGTTCCCAGGATCTCTCTTCAGGACCACAACCCTCCCAGTCTACTAAAAAAAAATTTTTCCCTCTGACCTTTTTGGCAGCCAAAATCTCCTTGACCGAGAAGACGTCCGAGGAGCCGGAAACAGGAGTGGGAGGAACAGATTTGGGAGAAAAACGGTTGAGGATGAGTGGTTTGAGAAGAGAGACGTGAAAGGCATTAGGGATACGAAGAGAAGGAGGAAGAAGAAGTTTATAAGAGACAGGATTAATTCGACACAAAATTTTGAAAGGACCAAGATAGCGTGGTCCCAACTTGTAGCTAGGGACACGGAAGCGGACATATTTAGCGGAGAGCCATACCTTGTCTCCAGGGGAAAAAACGGGGGGAGCTCTTCTTTTCTTATCCGCGAACCTCTTCATGCGTGAAGAAGCCTGTAAGAGAGAATTTTGGGTCTCTCTCCATATAATGGAAAGGTCACGAGAAATTTCATCCACAGCGGGCAGACCAGAGGGCAAGGGGGTAGGGAGGGGGGGAAGAGGGTGACGGCCGTACACCACGAAAAATGGGGATTTGGAGGAAGATTCAGAGACCCTGAAGTTATACGAGAATTCGGCCCATGGAAGGAGATCTGCCCAGTCATCCTGGCGGGAGGAAACAAAATGTCGCAAATAATCACCCAGGATCTGGTTAATTCTTTCTACTTGTCCATTGGACTGGGGATGATATGCAGAGGAAAAATTTAATTTAATCTTGAGTTGTTTACAGAGAGCTCTCCAGAATTTAGACACGAATTGGACCCCTCTATCCGAGACAATCTGCGTAGGCAACCCGTGAAGACGAAAAATGTGTACAAAAAATTGTTTAGCCAACTGAGGCGCAGAAGGAAGACCAGGAAGAGGAATGAAATGTGCCATTTTGGAGAATCGATCAACGACCACCCAAATAACGGTGTTGCCACGGGAAGGGGGTAAATCAGTAATAAAATCCATACCAATCAGAGACCAAGGCTGTTCGGGGACAGGCAGAGGATGAAGAAAACCAGCGGGCTTCTGGCGAGGAGTCTTATCCCGGGCACAGATAGTGCAGGCTCGCACAAAGTCCCCAACATCCGTCTCCAGAGTCGGCCACCAATAGAAGCGGGAGATGAGTTGCACAGATTTCTTGATGCCCGCATGACCTGCGAGATGGGAGGAGTGACCCCATTTGAGGATTCCGAGGCGTTGGCGTGGAGAAACAAAGGTCTTTCCTGGAGGAGTCTGCCTGATGGAGGCAGGAGAAGTGGAGATCAGGCAGTCAGGTGGAATGATGTGTTGCGGAGGGAGATCAACTTCTGAGGCATCCGAGGAGCGAGAGAGAGCATCGGCTCTAATGTTCTTATCGGCAGGACGAAAGTGAATCTCAAAATTAAATCGGGCAAAGAACAGAGACCACCGGGCCTGGCGAGGATTCAGCCGTTGGGCCGACTGGAGGTAGGAGAGGTTCTTGTGGTCGGTGTAGATAATAACAGGAAATCTTGATCCCTCCAGCAGATGCCTCCATTCCTCAAGTGCTAATTTAATGGCTAGAAGCTCTCGATCCCCGATGGAGTAGTTCCTCTCCGCTGGAGAGAAGGTCCTAGAGAAAAAACCACAAGTGACAGCATGCCCGGAAGGATTTTTTTGTAGAAGAACAGCTCCAGCTCCTACTGAGGAGGCATCAACCTCCAATAGGAAGGGTTTGGAAGGGTCAGGTCTGGAGAGCACGGGAGCCGAAGAAAAGGCAGACTTGAGTTGTTTAAAGGAGTCTTCTGCTTGAGGAGGCCAGGACTTGGGATCAGCATTTTTCTTGGTTAAAGCCACGATAGGAGCCACAATGGTAGAAAAATGTGGAATAAATTGCCTGTAATAATTGGCGAACCCCAAAAAGCGTTGGATAGCACGGAGTCCGGAGGGGCGTGGCCAATTTAAGACGGCAGAGAGTTTGTCTGGATCCATCTGTAGTCCCTGGCCAGAGACCAAATATCCTAGAAAAGGAAGAGATTGGCATTCAAACAGACATTTCTCAATTTTGGCATAGAGTTGGTTGTCACGAAGTCTCTGAAGAACCATACGGACATGCTGGCGGTGTTCTTCTAGATTGGCAGAAAAAATTAGGATATCGTCCAGATATACCACAACACAGGAGTATAATAGATCACGAAAAATTTCATTGACAAAGTCTTGGAAGACGGCAGGGGCATTGCACAGTCCAAAGGGCATGACCAGATACTCAAAGTGTCCATCTCTGGTGTTAAATGCCGTTTTCCACTCGTCCCCCTCTCTGATGCGGATGAGGTTGTAGGCGCCTCTTAAGTCCAATTTAGTGAAGATGTGGGCACCTTGGAGGCGATCAAAGAGTTCAGAGATGAGGGGTAAGGGGTAGCGGTTCTTAACCGTGATTTTATTAAGACCGCGGTAGTCAATGCAAGGACGTAGGGAGCCATCTTTTTTGGAGACAAAGAAAAATCCGGCTCCGGCAGGAGAGGAGGATTTACGGATAAAGCCCTTTTTTAGATTCTCCTGGACGTATTCGGACATGGCAAGAGTCTCTGGGGCAGAGAGAGGATAAATTCTGCCCCGGGGTGGAGTAGTACCCGGGAGGAGGTCGATAGGGCAATCATAAGGCCTGTGAGGAGGTAGAGTCTCAGCTTGTTTTTTGCAGAAAACATCCGCGAAGTCCATATAGGCCTTAGGGAGACCGGTTACTGGAGGAACCACAGAGTTACGGCAAGGGTTACTGGGAACCGGTTTTAGACAGTTCTTGGAACAAGAGGACCCCCAACTCTTGATCTCCCCAGTGGACCAATCCAGGGTTGGGGAATGAAGTTGAAGCCAGGGAAGTCCAAGGAGAATCTCCGAGGTGCAATTGGGGAGGACCAAAAGTTCAATCCTCTCATGATGAGATCCGATGCTCATAAGAAGGGGCTCCGTGCGGAAACGTATGGTACAGTCCAATCTTTCATTATTTACACAATTGATGTAGAGGGGTCTGGCGAGACTGGTCACTGGGATGTTGAACCTGTTGACGAGAGAGGCCAAAATAAAATTTCCTGCAGAACCAGAGTCCAAGAAGGCCACTGTAGAGAAGGAGAAGGCAGAAGCAGACATCCGCACCGGCACAGTAAGACGTGGAGAAGCAGAGTAGACATCAAGGACTGTCTCACCTTTGTGCGGAGTCAGCGTACGTCTTTCCAGGCGGGGAGGACGGATAGGACAATCCCTCAGGAAGTGTTCGGTACTAGCACAGTACAGGCAGAGGTTCTCCATACGGCGTCGTGTCCTCTCTTGAGGTGTCAGGCGAGACCGGTCGACCTGCATAGCCTCCACGGCGGGAGGCACAGGAACAGATTGCAGGGGACCAGAGGAGAGAGGGGCCGAGGAGACGAAACGCCTCGTGCGAACAGAGTCCATATCTTGGCGGAGTTCCTGACGCCTTTCAGAAAAACGCATGTCAATGCGAGTGGCTAGGTGAATAAGTTCATGTAGATTAGCAGGAATTTCTCGTGCGGCCAGAACATCTTTAATGTTGCTGGATAGGCCTTTTTTGAAGGTCGCGCAGAGGGCCTCATTATTCCAGGACAATTCTGAAGCAAGTGTACGGAATTGTACGGCATACTCGCCAACGGAAGAATTACCCTGGACCAGGTTCAACAGGGCAGTCTCAGCAGAAGAGGCTCGGGCAGGTTCCTCAAAGACACTTCGGATTTCCGAGAAGAAGGAGTGTACAGAGGCAGTGACGGGGTCATTGCGGTCCCAGAGCGGTGTGGCCCATGACAGGGCTTTTCCGGACAGAAGACTGACTACGAAAGCCACCTTAGACCTTTCAGTGGGAAACAGGTCCGACATCATCTCCAGATGCAGGGAACATTGGGAAAGGAAGCCACGGCAAAACTTAGAGTCCCCATCAAATTTATCCGGCAAGGATAAGCGTATCCCAGGAGCGGCCACTCGCTGCGGAGGAGGTGCAGGAGCTGGCGGAGGAGATGACTGCTGAAGCTGTGGTAGCAACTGTTGTAGCATAACGGTCAGTTGAGACAGCTGTTGGCCTTGTTGCGCAATCTGTTGTGACTGCTGGGCGACCACCGTGGTGAGGTCAGCGACAACTGGCAGAGGAACTTCAGCGGGATCCATGGCCGGATCTACTGTCACGATGCCGGCTGGCAGGTAGTGGACCCTCTGTGCCAGAGAGGGATTGGCGTGGACCGTGCTAGTGGACCGGTTCTAAGCCACTACTGGTTTTCACCAGAGCCCGCCGCAAAGCGGGATGGTCTTGCTGCGGCGGTAGTGACCAGGTCGTATCCACTAGCAACGGCTCACCTCTCTGGCTGCTGAAGATAGGCGCGGTACAAGGGAGTAGGCAGAAGCAAGGTCGGACGTAGCAGAAGGTCGGGGCAGGCAGCAAGGATCGTAGTCAGGGGCAACGGCAGAAGGTCTGGAAACACTGGCAAGGGACACACAAGGAACGCTTTCACTGGCACTAAGGCAACAAGATCCGGCAAGGGAGTGCAAGGGAAGTGAGGTAATATAGGGAGTGCACAGGTGATAACCCTAATTGGAACCACTGCGCCAATCAGCGGCGCAGTGGCCCTTTAAATCGCAGAGACCCGGCGCGCGCGCGCCCTAGGGAGCGGGGCCGCGCGCGCCGGGACAGAACAGACGGGGAGCGAGTCAGGTAGGGGAGCCGGGGTGCGCATCGCGAGCGGGCGCTACCCGCATCGCGAATCGCATCCCGGCTAGCAGCAGGATCGCAGCGCCCCGGGTCAGAGGACGTGACCGGGGCGCTGCAGCGGAGGAGGTGAAGCGAGCGCTCCGGGGAGGAGCGGGAACCCGGAGCGCTCGGCGTAACAGTGTGAAGGGAATTAATGTGTATGTAGTGATAGTGTGAAGGGGATGAATGTGTATGTAGTGATAGTGTGTAGGTGATGAATGTGTATGCAGTGATAGTGTTTAGGGAATGAATGTGTATGTAGTGATAGTGTGTAGGGAATGAATGTGTATGTAGTGATAGTGTGTAGGGAATTAATGTGTATGTAGTGATAGTGTGTAGGGGATGAAGGTGTATGTAGTGATAGTGTGTAGGGGAGGAATGTGTATGTAGTGATAGTGTGTAGGGGATGAATGTGTATGTAGTGATAGTGTGTAGGGGATGAATGTGTATGTAGTGATAGTGTGTAGGGAATGAATGTGTATGTAGTGATAGTGTGTAGGAGATGAATGTGTATGTAATGATAGTGTGTAGGGAATGAATGTGTATGTAGTGATAGTGTGTAGGGAATGAATGTGTATGTAGTGATAGTGTGTAGAGAATCAATGTGTATGTAGTGATAGTGTTTAGGGAATGAATGTGTATGTAGTGATAGTGTGTAGAGAATGAATGTGTATGTAGTGAATGTGTGTAGTAGATTAATGTGTATGTAGTGAAAGTGTGTAGAGGATGAATGTGTATGTAGTGATAGTGTGTAGGGAATGAATGTGTATGTATTTTGTGTTTGTGATTTGTGTACAGTGATTTAGTGCATTATGTGTAACAATAAATACACTATAAGGGCACGTTCCCTCTTGGCGTGTACGCAGAATATTTCATGCTGTGCAAAATATGTAGCAGCAGCGGGAGATACGCTGCGTATCCCTCACTCACCATACACACAAGTCTTTCTTGGGAGCCCCACCTCCAAAACTCACTGCGCACATAGGGCTGCCGCCAGAAAGCCTTGTGTGTATGGTGAGTGAGGGATACGCAGCATATTTCCCGCTGCTTCTGCAGACTTTGCGCAGCTTCAAATACGCTACCTATATGGCAAGTGGGAACGTGCCCTTAAGAATACATCTGGGACGGCTTGGTCTTCATCCATTCTGTTCTTCTTTCTTCGTCCTTCTTCGCTTGGTGTTCTCTTCCCCGACACAAGGCTGCAGATCGGTGATACAGATGAAGCAGGCGGGAGGGATCCACCATGGGCCTCTCGGGATGTATTCTCCAGGATCCCTCCGGTACCAGCGTATGGCCCAGCCGTGATGTTCCTTCCGCTCTCTCTTCCATGCCCAGTACTCGGGGTCTTGTGCCATGATCTAGAATTAATCACAATATAAATTGTTATAATAAACACAGACTTTCATTCCTAGTGTATAGTTTTTATTTTATGTCACTGACCCGATCACAGGTGTCTCTGGTCACCCAAGCGTGGAATCTCATCCGGAGGAGCAGCAGGTTCCGTAGGTGTAGCATCCAGGTCTTCATCGCCGTCCACATCGGTCCGAGGGCCCAGGGGTAGATCTCGCGTCGAAACATCTCATCCTCTTCAAACTGGTTGGCAAGAAAGCTAAAAGGAAGAAAAAATAAATAAATAAAAATTGTACAACATTTCACAAGAGGAAGAGGAGAAGAACCACTGGTAGTAAATATATATATATATATATATATATATATATGTATTTATATTAATGTGTGTGTATATATATATATATATATATATATATATATACACATTAATATAAATATTATGTATTTATATTGATGTGTGTATATATTTACCTGTATATACCTGTATATATATATATATATATATATATATATATATATATATATATACATATATATATATATATATATATATATTTATGTATTTATATCGATGTGTATATATGCAATAACATTAATAAAAACTCACAGCGCTGGAAAGAAGTAGGTGTTATATTCCTCGATACGCAGGTTGGCTCTTCGGAAGTAGATGAGGACCATGGCCAGGAGATACTAGAGGGAAGAGAAGAGTTATGGGCTGGTAATACATTTCTTATCTAAATACATTATACAGTACCTGTATGTCTCCAGTATATCTCTGTATTTACTTCTATCCGTACAACATCTATTCTTTCCCTTTATATACTACCTTGTCCGCGATCTTATAGCAGCTGTCCCTGCTTAGAAATAGCTGGATGTGTCCTTCGTCTACAAAAATAACAGAAATATCATTATTTTTATCTATTCAATCAATATCTTCTATACTATCTATAACAATTCTACATACAATATACATATACATGTGTGTATACAATCACTGACACATTATACACTATATTCCATACTATACATTGTACAGAAGCACCAGAGCAGGAGAGAGAAGGTTCTGTAGAGGGAACATTATCTTTCCTGAAGAACATGGACCTCAGTATTAGGGCTATGATAATACTGATCTTTATTTATGATGTATATGTCTGTTTCATAGGGCCAAGATTGGGGGTTGGCTGAGTAGGCACCTGCCTAGGGAACCACCATCTTCCTAGCCCGGCAGGGTGGCAGAACTGCTGGAGATCTCTAGAATTATGGGTCTAGGGCACTTTCCCTGGTTGCAGGTTGGGAGAGGTGCAGGACCTCTGCCCACTATCTCCGGCTCAGACACACACAGGGTAACATCACACTGTGTGCACCAAGGGACGTCCATGTTGGTATGGCAGTAAAGAGAACGTAAATAGTGATGTCGCGAACATAGAATTTTCGGTTTGTGAACCGCGAACGCGAACTTCTGCAACCGCCATTGACTTCAATGGGCAGGCAAATTTTAAAACCCACAGGGACTCTTTCTGGCCACAATAGTGATTTAAAAGTTGTTTCAAGGGGACTAACACCTGAACTGTGGCGTGCCAGAGTGGGATCCATGGCAAAACTCCCATGGAAAATTACATAGTTGATGCAAAGTCTGGTTTTAATCCATAAAGGGCATGAATCACCTATTATTCCTAAATGGTTTGGAATAACGTGCTTTAGCCCCCTTTAGGCAGCACATAGAGCCCCCCTTTAGGCATCACATAGTTAGATTCCCCCCTTTAGACAGCACATAGATTCCCCCATATTAGTCATCACATAGTTAGATCCCCCCTTTAGGCATCACATAGTTAGATTCCCCCATGTTAGTCAGCACCTATTTAGAGCTCCCCTTTAGGCAGCACATAAGATTCCCCCATATTAGGCAGCACATAGTTATCAGTGCAGTGATAACCTCAGAGCCACCATTAGCATACATCTAATATCCACGGTTGCTAAAATGGACAGAGATGTCAGCAGAGTACCAGAAAAATTAGGCATGTACACATGCCTGAAAAATTTGGTATTGTTGCAGCTTCTGTAGCAGCGGCCATAAAAATTGCAACACCATAACAAGTGCAGCAGCAGAGGCCAGAAAAGTTAGGCATGTACACATGGATGAAAAATTTGGTATTGTCGCAGCCGCATCTGTAGCAGCAGCCAGAAAAATTGCAACACCAGAAAAAGTGCAACAGCAGAGGCCAGAAAAATTAGGCATGTACACCTGGCTGGAAAATTTGGTATTGTCGCAGCCGCTGCTGTAGCAGCGTCCAGAAAAATTTCTGTTTGTTTCGCAAGGCAGAAAGTGCCCTAAAACATTTCGGCTTGAACCCTAGTTGGTGGCGGATAAGTCATGCATGTGACTGTGGACCATTTTTAGCCCAAGGCAACTAATCTGATCAGGCCTTGTTCAGTCAAATGTATCGCCCAGTGTCAGTCCCTTCGGGATCCATCCCTCATTCATCTTAAGAAAGGTGAGGTAATCCAGACTTTTTTGACCAAGGCGACTCCTCTTCTCAGTGACAATACCTCCTGCTGCACTGAAGGTCCTTTCTGACAGGACACTTGAAGCGGGACAGGCCAAAAGTTTGAGCGCAAATTGGGATAGCTCAGGCCACAGGTCAAGCCGGCACACCCAGTAGTCAAGGGGTTCATCGCTCCTCAAAGTGTCGATATCTGCGGTTAAGGCCAGGTAGTCTGCTACCTGTCGGTCAAGTCGTTCTCTGATGGTGGACCCCGAAGGGCTGTGGCGATGCGTAGGACTTAAAAAGTTCTGCATGTCCTCCATCAACAGCCTGTCTGTACAGCATCCTGTCCTTGCCGGCGTGTTCGTGGGAGGAGGAGGAGGATTACTTTCACCTCTTCCCCTGTTAGATCCCTGTTGTGCTGTGAAATGACCCTTATACGCTGTGTACAGCATACTTCTTAATTTATTTTGGACCTGCTGAATCCTTTCCGCCTTGCTGTAATGCGGTAACATGTCAGGCACTTTATGGTTATACCGGGGGTCTAGTAGCTTGGACACCCAGTACAGGTCGTTCCCCTTCATCCTTTTTATACGAGGGTCCCTCAACAGGCACGACAGCATGAAAGACCCCATTTGCACAAGGACGGATGCAGAGCTACTCATGTCCCGTTCCTTGTCCTCAGTGATGTCAGGGAAGGTATAATCTTCTTCCCCCCAGCCACGTACAACACCACGGGAACCAGATAGGTGACAAGGAGCACCGTGGGATGCCTGCTGTGGTTGGTCTTCCTCCTCCTCTTCAAAGCCACATTCCTCCTCTGACTCCTCTTCCTCACAATCCTCTTCCAGAGTTGCCGCAGGTCCAGCAAGCGATGCTGATAAGGCTGAATCTGGTGGTGATGGTGTCCACAACTCTTCCTCTTCACGCTCATCTACTGCCTGATACAGCACTCTTCGCAGGGCACGCTCCAGGTAGAAAACAAACGGTATGATGTCTCTGATGGTGCCTTCGGTGCGACTGACCAGGTTTGTCACCTCCTCAAAAGGACACATGAGCCTACAGACATTGCGCATGAGCCTCCAGTAACGTGGCTAAAAAATTCCCAGCTCCGCAGATGATGTTCTAGCACCCCGGTCATACAAATATTAGTTGACAGCTTTTTCTTGTTGGAGCAGGCGGTCTAACATTAGGAGTGTTGAATTCCAACATGTCGGGCTGTCGCAAATCAAGCGCCTCACTGGTATGTTGTTTTGCCGCTGGATATCTGACAAGTGCGCCATGGCCGTGTAGGAACGCCTGAAATGGCCACACACCATCCTGGACTGCTTCAGGACATCCTGTAAGCCTGGGTACTTGAGCACAAAGCGTTGTACAATCAGATTACACACATGTGCCATGCACGGCACGTGTCAACTTGCCAAACCTCAAAGCCGCAAACAAATTTGTTCCGTTGTCACAAACCACCTTGCCGATCTCCAGTTGGTGCGGAGTCAGCCACTGGTCCACCTGTGCGTTCAGGGCCGACAGGAGCGCTGGTGCGGTGTGACTCTCTGCTTTCAGGCAAGTCAAACCCAAGATGGTGTGACACTGCCGTATCCGGGATGTGGAATAGCACCTGGGGAGCTGGGGAGTGGTGGTGTCGGTGATGTGGAGCAAAACGCAGCAGTGGAAGAGGACTCGGCCGAGGATGTTATGGAAGAGGATGGAGTAGGAGGAGTAGAGGAGGTGGCAGCAGGCCTGTCTGCAAGTCGTGGCGGTGTCACCAACTCCTCTGCAGAGCCACGCATTCCATGCTTGGCAGCCGTCACCAGGTTTACCCAATGCGCAGTGTAGGTGATATACCTGCCCTGACCATGCTTTGCAGACCAGGTATCAGTGGTCAGATGGACCCTTGCCCCTACACTGTGTGCCAGACATGCCATAATTTCCTTTTGCACAATGGAGTAAAGGTTGTGGATTGCCTTTTGTGCAAAAAAATTTCATCTGGGTACCTTCCACTGCGGTGTCCCAATGGCTACAATTTTTTTAAAGGCCTCAGGCTCCACCAGCTTGTATGGTAAAAGCTGGCTGGCTAGCAGTTCCGACAAGCCAGCTGTCAGACGCAGGGCTAGGGGGTTACTTTGAGGCATTGTCTTCTAGCGCTCAAACATCTCCTTGACAGACACCTGACTGTGGGCAGATGAGCAGGAACTTCTCAAGGCGAGAGACGGAGAGGCGGATGGTTGAGAGGGGGCAAGGAGGGCAGCAGTGGTTGACCTGGCTGAAGATGCTGGACCAGGAGGAGGATGGCGGCTTTGACTTTGTGTGCTGCTTGTACTGGCGTGTTGATCCCATAGGCGTTTGTGATGTGACATCATGTGCCTTCGCAAAGCAGTTGTGCCTAGGTGGGTGTTGGACTTCCCACGACTCAGTTTCTTCTGGCACAGGTTGCAAATGGCCTTGCTGTTGTCAGAGGCAGACACACAAAAAAAATGCCACACTGCTGAGCTCTGCGATGACGGCATTCTGGTGGTGGCAACAGCATGTGTTGATTGGCGTCCCGTCTGGCTGACCCCGGGTGCCGATGCACGCTGTCTGACTGTGCCACTAGCTCCTTGCGACGACCTCCCCCTGCTTCCAACTCGTCTCCTCCTCCTCTCTGTCTCCCCATCTGAACTTCCCCCTCTTCTTCTCTTCTAGCGGGCACCTACGTGGCATCCACGGACACATCGTCATCATCAACACCTTCACCGCTATCTGACACCTCAAGAAAGGAAGCAGCAGCGGTACAACATCATCATCACACCGTACGTCCATGTGTGTAATGGTGCCTGACTGCGACATATCCCTGTTAACTACATCCTCTGGCAATGATGGTTGCGCATCACTCATGTCTTCAAACTGATGTGTAAATAACTCCTCTGACGGATCAAGTAAAGCTGCTGTGGTGCTAGTGTTGGTGGTGGCGGCAGGCGGGCAAGTGGTAGCATGAGAGGTGCCCGAAGCTAAGCTAGAGGAGGAGAAGGATGGTGCGTCAAGGTTCCGAGCGGAAACTGTAGTAGATTGGGTGTCTTTTGATAGCCAGTCAACTAAATCCTCAGAACTTTGGGGGTTCAGGGTACGTGGCCTCTGAACACTGGTCATTCTAGAGCCAAAGGGAATCCCAGCACCACGACGGCCCCTGTGTGGTGGCCTTCCTCTGCCTGTCATTTTTTTGGTTAATTTGCACAACTGTCACACCTAATGTGATTTGCACTAGGGTGACACAATTTGCCCTGCAGGCAAAAAAACTGGCAACTGTGACGTGAACTGACAGTGAAAACTGATTTTATTTAACAGCCAAAAAAGGTATATTTTTTTTATTTGCACTACTGTCACACCTAATGTGATTTGCACTAGTGTGACAATAAGCAAAAAAGCTTGCCAGCGGAGTTCCCCTTTTACGCAGTGTTCCTCAATCAGGGTGCCTCCAGCTGTTGCAAAACACACGGACTGATATATTTCAGCACTTTGAATACTGTAGTAATTAGTTGTTTTAAAGAAAAAAAGCTTGCCAGCGGAGTTCCCTTTTTTGCAGTGGTCCCCAACCAGGGTGCCTCCAGCTGTTGCAAAACACATGGACTGATATATTTAAGCCCTTTAAATACTGTAGTAGTTAGTTGCTTGAAGGAACTTAAGTTTGATTCTGGAGTACCCCTTTTAACCAGAGGTTCCCTCCCAACCAGGGTGCCTCCAGCTGTTGCAAGACACACGGACTGATATCTTTCAGCCCTTTGAATACTGTAGTAGTTAGTTGCTTGAAGGAACTTAAGTTTGATTCTGGAGTACCCCTTCTAACCAGCAGTTCCCTCCCAACCAGGGTGCCTCCAGCTGTTGCAACACACACGGACTGATATCTTTCAGCCCTTTGAATACTCTAGTAGTTAGTTGCTTGAAGGAACTTAAGTTTGATTCTGGAGTACCCCTTTTATCCAGTGGTTCCCTCCCAACCAGGACTGATATCTTTCAGCCCTAAAAAGGGCTTTTTTGGGTGCTGTCCTTAAAGCAGATGTTACACTAGTGCTTTAGAAGTAAACTGGACCCTGAATGCACCACCTAGCAGCAACCTAGCTATCGCTTTCCCTATACAGCAGGAGCAGCTTCTCTGACCCTCCACTTCAGGGTCAAAGTCTACTGCAATGTTAAAGTATAGGGGGCGGATCGAACTTCACATATGTTCGCCCGGCGAACAATTCGCGACATCTCTAAACGTAAATATGCATTTTTTTAATTATTATTTAATTATATATGTATTTAATTTATAAAAAATTTTGGGTAACAGGGACATGTCTACAAATGGGGCAACTATCTACCTCCTGGAGGGCACCGGTCTATACTGTGGGAAAAATGCCTACATTTGGGGAAACCTATCTACACTGGGATCAACTATCTACATGGAGGGCACCTGTCTACACTGGGAACAGCTATCTACCTCTGGGGGGGGGGGGGGGGATCTATCTACACTGTAAACAACTACCTGCCTCCTAGAGGGCAGCTGTCTACACTGGGAACAGCTATCTACCTCTGGGGGGGATCTATCTACACTGGAGGCAACTACCTGCCTCCTGGAGGGCACCTGTCTACACTGGGAACAGCTATCTACCTCTGGGGGGGGGGGGGGATCTATCTACACTGGAGGCAACTTCCTACCTCCTGGAGGGCAGTTATCTACACTGTGGGGCAACTGTGTACTGTATTGAGAGCAAATTTTCGAAATGCAAATTTTTACAGTGGATACAAGCACTTTGCGATTTTCCGAATAGTTAGAATATAGTGATATATTCGTAATGTCAAATATTCATTTTTTTATGCAAATTTATGTGAATATTTATGCTAATATGTATGCGAATATCGGCACACTGGAGATATAATTGCTATGCGCACTGTGCGAATTTCATTACGAATTTTCGCATGGAAAAAAAAAAACAAATATCTACCTCCCGGAGAGCACCTGTCTACACTGGGAACCGCAATCTACCCCTTGGCAGAATCTATAAACACTGGGGGCAACTATCTATCTCCTGGGGGGGGGGCACCTTTAAGGGGATAAGAACACTTTATTTTATCATGTGATAAAATTTTATACTTTTTGTCTTAGAAAGAAAAATGTATTGTTACCCAGGAGTCTGTAAAAAGCGGCCCGTTCCTCCGGCTGTAGGATAGCGTCATCAGTGGTCTCCCTCCGGTTGTTGTCTGTCTGCTCCCTCTTCTTCTTGGGCTCGCCATCCGTCTCCTCCTCCTTTGGCTGGTCCTCCGTCTTCTCCGGCTCCTCCTGGGTGTCAGATGCTGAACTGTGATAGAAGAGATAACATCTATAGTATTGGGCCTCATGCACCCGACCAAATAATGGGCTATCCTGGTTATAAGGAGCCATAATATGACACCAGGGAAGTCTATGAGACCATATGGTACAACATTATATTCTCGTTACATCAAGCCACGCCCCCTCCATTCATGTCTTTGGGAGGGGGGGGGGCAGAATGCCGGGTGTCTGCACAGATCAGTGGAGTACCCCTTTAAGCGTCCCTAGTCTTGCCCACCATATTTTCAATGCTATCATAAGGCAATGCGGATCTCCCGTGCAGGGAGCAGTATGATAGTCGGGCTCCTGCTGGAGCTACTAGAAGCGGAGGAACCTCTTCTAGAAGATTAACCCTTCATATGCTTCAGTCAAATCATGACAGCTGCATGTGAGGAGTTTCCACACTGATCACTGTCAGTCCCTTTGTAGGGCTCTTAAAAATAGAATGTAAATAAAAAAAAGCATCAACTTTTTCTGAAAAAATTTAAAAAACATATTGAGTTTCGCCACATCCATAATGACCCAAATAATAAAATAATTGAATTATTCACGCTGCACTTTGAACGCTGAAAAAAAAAAATGTAAAAAATCATAAAGAAAAAACGCCACATCCCCTCCATGCATGTCTATGGGAGCTGTCACACCCCTTTCCATAGACATCCATGGGGGGGGGGGGGGGGGCGTGACGTCACTAGGGGGCATGGCGTGACATCACGACCACTGCCGCCAGAACTTGGCATTTGTTCAGAACACGGGGTGCTGCGCGGAGGTCACAGGTGTCCCAGCGATAGGGGATAGGATGCCCATAGCAACCAATCAGCTTGCTTCTTTCATTTTTAACAAGGCCTCTGCAAAGTGAAAGAAGTGATCTGATTGGTTGCTATGGGTAACTGGGCAACTTTTCCTCTGGACAGGTTTTGATAAATCTCCCCCAAGATGCCTAGCGGTGGAGTACCTCTTTATGTATTGCCGCATGCAGAAATGTCCAAACTATTAAAGTACAATGGTAACAAAACTGCACGGTTAATGGCTTAAATGTAAAAAAATAGCAGAATTGCAGATTTTTGGTCACTTCATGTACCAGAAAAAAAATTATAAAAAGCGATCTAAAAGGCCTAAAAATAGTGGCATCATCACATATAACACTGGGTCAGAAATCACATTTACCATTGAAGAGGCAGTTATCATATATATTAAAGAGATTTTCCAGTGGTTTTCTGGGACATTTACATTTATGGTCTATCCACTGCTGTCAAATCTTAGTTCCATTAAATTGAATGGGGGCTGTGCTGCAGTGTCCTGGCACCAACATTTCACAATGACCCGAAATCTCTTCTCTATCTCCCGTCATTGGAGGAGATTTATCCAAACCTGTGTAGAGGAAGAGTGGTGCAGTTGCCCATAGCAACCAATCATATTGCTTCTTTCATTTTTAAAAAGAAGCAATCTGATAGGTTGCTATAGGCAACTGCCCCACTTTTCCTCTGCCCAGGTTTGGATAAATCTCCATTGTTTATATGTGAAAACCATCATGGGGGGAGATTTATCAAACCCTGTCCTGAGGAAAAGTTGCTGTGTTGCCCATAGCAACCAATCAGATCGATTCTTTCATTTTTTAAAAGGCCTTTGCAAAATGAAAGAAGCAATCTGATTGGTTGCTATGGGCAACTCAGCAGCTTTTTGTCTGGACAGGTTTTGATAAATCTCCCCCCATGGCTGTGCCAAACAGCTGTAGGGCAGGGGTGAGGTGCCTGGTGTTGGTCCACCACCAACAACACATTAATAGCCAGTCCTGAGGATGGACCATAAATGGAAAAGTCCCAGAAAACTTCTTAATCTAAATTCCTCTGGTGGTATGATACATATAGCTGCCCGACTATAATAACATTGGGGGCAGTTATCACATATAACATTAGGGGCAGTTATCACATATAACATTAGGGGCAGTTATCACATATAACATTAGGGGGGCAGTTATCATATATAACATTAGTGGCAGTTATCACATATAACATTAGGGGGGCAGTTATCACATATAACATTAGGGGGGCAGTTATCACATATAACATTAGGGGCAGTTATCACATATAACATTAGGGGGGCAGTTATCACATATAACATTAGGGGGGCAGTTATCACATATAACATTAGGGGGGCAGTTATCACATATAACATTAGGGGCAGTTATCACATATAACATTAGGGGCAGTTATCACATATAACATTAGGGGGGCAGTTATCACATATAACATTAGGGGCAGTTATCACATATAACATTAGGGGGGCAGTTATCACATATAACATTAGGGGGGCAGTTATCATATATAACATTAGGGGGGCAGTTATGACATATAACATTGGGGACAGTTATCACATATAACATTAGTGGGGCAGTTGTCACATATAACATTAGGGGGGCAGTTATCACATATAACATTAGGGGGGCAGTTATCACATATAACATTAGGGGGGCAGGTATCACATATAACATTAGGGGGCAGTTATCACATATAACATTAGGGGGGCAGTTATCACATATACCATTAGAGGGCAGTTATCACATATAACATTAGGGGGGCAGTTATCACATATAACATTAGGGGGGCAGTTATCACATATAACATTAGGGGGGGCAGTTATCACATATAACATTAGGGGCAGTTATCACATATAACATTAGGGGGGCAGTTATCACACGTAACATTAGGGGGGGCAGTTATAACATATAACATTAGGGGGGGCAGTTATCACATATAACATTAGGGGGGCAGTTATCACATATAACATTAGGGGCAATTATCACATATAACATTAGGGGGGGCAGTTATCACATATAACATTAGGGGCAATTATCACATATAACATTAGGGGGGCAGTTATCACATATAACATTAGGGGGCAGTTATCACATATAACATTAGGGGGGCAGTTATCACATATAACATTAGGGGCAATTATCACATATAACATTAGGGGGGGGCAGTTATCACACATAACATTAGGGGGGCAGTTATCACATATAACATTAGGGGGGCAGTTATCACATATAACATTAGGGGCAATTATCACATATAACATTAGGGGGGGCAGTTATCACATATAACATTAGGGGCAATTATCACATATAACATTAGGGGGGGCAGTTATCACATATAACATTAGGGGGCAGTTATCACATATAACATTAGGGGGACAGTTATCACATATAACATACGGGGGGCAGCTTTCACATATAACATTAGGGGGCAGTTATCACATATAACATTAGGGGCAGTTATCACATATAACATTAGGGGGGCAGTTATCACATATAACATTAGGGGGGCAGTTATCACATATAACATTAGGGGGTGCAGTTATCACATATAACATTAGGGGGGCAGTTATCACATATAACATTAGGGGGCAGTTATCACATATAACATTAGGGGCAGTTATCACATATAACATTAGGGGGGCAGTTATCACATATAACATTAAGGGGGCAGTTATCACATATAACATTAGGGGCAGTTATCACATATAACATTAGGGGGGCAGTTATCACATATAACATTAGGGGCAATTATCACATATAACATTAGGGGGGGCAGTTATTACATATAACATTAGGGGGCAGTTATCACATATAACATTAGGGGGGCAGTTATCACATATAACATTAGGGGGGCAGTTATCACATATAACATTAGGGGCAGTTATCACATATAACATTAGGGGGGCAGTTATCACATATAACATTAAGGGGGCAGTTATCACATGTAACATTAGGGGCAGTTATCACATATAACATTAGGGGGGCTGTTATCACATATAACATTAGGGGGCAGTTATCACATATAACATTAGGGGGCAGTTATCACATATAACATTAGGGGGGGCAGTTATCACATATAACATTAGGGGGGCAGTTATCACATATAACATTAGGGGGGCAGTTATCACATATAACATTAGGGGCAATTATCCCATATAACATTAGGGGGGGGGGCAGTTATCACATATAACATTAGGGGCAATTATCACATATAACATTAAGGGGGGGGGGGGCAGTTATCACATATAACATTAGGGGGCAGTTATCACATATAACATTAGGGGGGCAGTTATCACATATAACATTAGGGGGGCAGTTATCACATATAACATTAGGGGGCAGTTATCACATATAACATTAGGGGCAGTTATCACATATAACATTAGGGGGGCAGTTATCACATATAACATTAGGGGGCAGTTATCACATATAACATTAGGGGGGCAGTTATCACATATAACATTAGGGGGGCAGTTATCACATATAACATTAAGGGGGCAGTTATCACATATAACATTAGGGGCAGTTATCACATATAACATTAGGGGGGCAGTTATCACATATAACATTAGGGGCAGTTATCACATATAACATTAGGGGGGCAGTTATCACATATAACATTAGGGGCAATTATCACATATAACATTAGGGGGGGCAGTTATCACATATAACATTAGGGGGGGCAGTTATCACATATAACATTAGGGGGCAGTTATCACATATAACATTAGGGGGGCAGTTATCACATATAACATTAGGGGGGCAGTTATCACATATAACATTAAGGGGGCAGTTATCACATGTAACATTAGGGGCAGTTAACACATATAACATTAGGGGGGCAGTTATCACATATAACATTAGGGGGCAGTTATCACATATAACATTAGGGGGCAGTTATCACATATAACATTAGGGGGGCAGTTATCACATATAACATTAGGGGGGCAGTTATCACATATAACATTAGGGGGGCAGTTATCACATATAACATTAGGGGGGCAGTTATCACATATAACATTAGGGGGGCAGTTATCACATATAACATTAGGGGGCAGTTATCACATATAACATTAGGGGGCAGTTATCACGTATAACATTAGGGGGGCAGTTATCACATATAACATAAGGGGGCAGTTATCACATATAACATTAGGGGGGCAGTTATCACATATAACATTAGGGGGGCAGTTATCACATATAACATTAGGGGGCAGTTATCACGTATAACATTAGAGGGCAGTTATCACATATAACATTAGGGGGGCAGTTATCACGTATAACATTAGGGGGGCAGTTATCACATATAACATTAGGGGGGCAGTTATCACATATAACATTAAGGGGGCAGTTATCACATATAGCATTAGGGGCAGTTATCACATATAACATTAGGGGGCAGTTATCACATATAACATTAGGGGGCAGTTATCACATATAACATTAGGGGCAGTTATCACATATAACATTAGGGGGGCAGTTATCACATATAACATTAGGGGGGTAGTTATCACATATAACATTAGGGGGGCAGTTATCATATATAACATTAGGGGGCAGTTATCACGTATAACATTAGGGGGCAGTTATCACGTATAACATTAGAGGGCAGTTATCACGTATAACATTAGGGGGGCAGTTATCACATATAACATTAGGGGGGCAGTTATCACATATAACATTAGGGGGGCAGTTATCACATATAACATTAGGGGGGCAGTTATCATATATAACATTAGGGGGAAGTTATCACGTATAACATTAGGGGGCAGTTATCACGTATAACATTAGAGGGCAGTTATCACATATAACATTAGGGGGCAGTTATCACGTATAACATTAGGGGGGCAGTTATCACGTATAACATTAGGGGGGCAGTTATCACATATAACATTAAGGGGGCAGTTATCACATATAACATTAGGGGCAGTTATCACATATAACATTAGGGGGCAGTTATCACATATAACATTAGGGGCAGTTATCACATATAACATTAGGGGGGCAGTTATCACATATAACATTAGGGGGGCATTTATCACATATAACATTAGGGGGGCAGTTATCATATATAACATTAGGGGGCAGTTATCACGTATAACATTAGGGGGCAGTTATCACGTATAACATTAGAGGGCAGTTATCACATATAACATTAGGGGGGCAGTTATCACGTATAACATTAGGGGGGCAGTTATCACATATAACATTAGGGGGGCAGTTATCACATATAACATTAGGGGGGCAGTTATCACATATAACATTAGGGGGGCAGTTATCACATATAACATTAGGGGGGCAGTTATCATATATAACATTAGGGGGCAGTTATCACGTATAGCATTAGGGGGCAGTTATCACGTATAATATTAGAGGGCAGTTATCACAAATAACATTAGGGGGGCAGTTATCACATATAACATTAGGGGGGCAGTTATCACATATAACATTAGGGGGGCAGTTATCACATATAACATTAGGGGGCAGTTATCACATATAACATTAGGGGGCAGTTATCACGTATAACATTAGATGGCAGTTATCACATATAACATTTGGGGGGGAGTTATCACATAACATTAGGGGGGCAGTTATCACATGTAACATTAAGGGGCAGTTATCACATATAACATTAGGGGGGCAGTTATCACATATAACATTAGGGGGGCAGTTATCAGACATAACATTAGGGGGGCAGTTATCACATATAACATTAGGGGGGCAGTTATCACATATAACATTAGGGGGGCAGTTATCACATTTAACATTAGGGGGGCAGTTATCTCACATAACATTAGGGGGGCAGTTATCACATATAACATTAGGGGGCAGTCATCACATAAAACATTAGGGGGGCAGTTATCACATATTACATTAGGGGGGCAGTTATCACATATAACATTAGGGGGCAGTTATCACGTATAACATTGGGGGCATTTATCACATACAACATTAGGGGGGCAGTTATCACATATAACATTAGGGGGGCATTTATCACATATAACATTAGAGGGGGGGTTATCACATATAACATTAGGCGGGGCAGTTATCACATATAACATTAGGGGACAGTTATCACGTATAACATTGGGGGCATATATCACATATAACATTAGGGGGGCAGTTATCACATATAACATTAAGGGGGCATTTATCACATATAACATTAGGGGGGCAGTTATCACACATAACATTAGGGGGGCAGTTATAACATATAACATTGGGGGCATTTATCACATACAATATTAGGGGGGCAGTTATCACATATAACATTACGGGGGCAGTTATCACATATAACATTGGGGGTATTTATCACATATAACATTAGGGGGGCAGTTAACACATATAACATTAGGGGGCAGTTATCACGTATAACATTAGATGGCAGTTATCACATATAACATTTGGGGGGGAGTTATCACATAACATTAGGGGGGCAGTTATCACATATACCATTAAGGGGCAGTTATCACATATAACATTAGGGGGGCAGTTATCACATATAACATTAGGGGGGCAGTTATCAGACATAACATTAGGGGGGCAGTTATCACATATAACATTAGGGGGGCAGTTATCACATATAACATTAGGGGGGCAGTTATCACATTTAACATTAGGGGGGCAGTTATCTCACATAACATTAGGGGGGCAGTTATCACATATAACATTAGGGGGCAGTCATCACATAAAACATTAGGGGGGCAGTTATCACATATTACATTAGGGGGGCAGTTATCACATATAACATTAGGGGGCAGTTATCACGTATAACATTGGGGGCATTTATCACATACAACATTAGGGGGGCAGTTATCACATATAACATTAGGGGGGCATTTATCACATATAACATTAGAGGGGGGGTTATCACATATAACATTAGGGGGGGCAGTTATCACATATAACATTAGGGGGCAGTTATCACGTATAACATTGGGGGCATATATCACATATAACATTAGAGGGGCAGTTATCACATATAACATTAAGGGGGCAGTTATCACATATAACATTAGGGGGGCAGTTATCACACATAACATTAGGGGGGCAGTTATAACATATAACATTGGGGGCATTTATCACATACAATATTAGGGGGGCAGTTATCACATATAACATTACGGGGGCAGTTATCACATATAACATTGGGGGTATTTATCACATATAACATTAGGGGGGCAGTTAACACATATAACATTAGGGGGCAGTTATCACGTATAACATTAGATGGCAGTTATCACATATAACATTTGGGGGGGAGTTATCACATAACATTAGGGGGGCAGTTATCACATATAACATTAAGGGGCAGTTATCACATATAACATTAGGGGGGCAGTTATCACATATAACATTAGGGGGGCAGTTATCAGACATAACATTAGGGGGGCAGTTATCACATATAACATTAGGGGGGCAGTTATCACATATAACATTAGGGGGGCAGTTATCTCACATAACATTAGGGGGGCAGTTATCACATATAACATTAGGGGGCAGTCATCACATAAAACATTAGGGGGGCAGTTATCACATATTACATTAGGGGGGCAGTTATCACATATAACATTAGGGGGCAGTTATCACGTATAACATTGGGGGCATTTATCACATACAACATTAGGGGGGCAGTTATCACATATAACATTAGGGGGGCATTTATCACATATAACATTAGAGGGGGGGTTATCACATATAACATTAGGGGGGGCAGTTATCACATATAACATTAGGGGGCAGTTATCACGTATAACATTGGGGGCATATATCACATATAACATTAGAGGGGCAGTTATCACATATAACATTAAGGGGGCAGTTATCACATATAACATTAGGGGGGCAGTTATCACACATAACATTAGGGGGGCAGTTATAACATATAACATTGGGGGCATTTATCACATACAATATTAGGGGGGCAGTTATCACATATAACATTACGGGGGCAGTTATCACATATAACATTGGGGGCATTTATCACATATAACATTAGGGGGACAGTTAACACATATAACATTAGGGGGGCAGTTATCACATACAACATTAGGGGGCAGTTATCACATATAACATTAGGGGGGCAGTTATCACATATAACATTAGGGGGCAGTTATCACATATAACATTAGGGGCAATTATCACATATAACATTAGGGGGGCAGTTATCACATATAATATTAGGGGGTGTAGTTATCACATATAACATTAGGGGGGCAGTTATCACATATAACATTAGGGGGCAGTTATCACATATAACATTAGGGGCAGTTATCACATATAACATTAGGGGGGCAGTTATCACATATAACATTAAGGGGGCAGTTATCACATATAACATTAGGGGCAGTTATCACATATAACATTAGGGGGGCAGTTATCACATATAACATTAGGGGGCAGTTATCACATATAACATTAGGGGCAGTTATCACATATAACATTAGGGGGGCAGTTATCACATATAACATTAGGGGGGCAGTTATCACATATAACATTAGGGGGGCAGTTATCACATATAACATTAGGGGGGCAGTAATCACATAAACATTAGGGGGGCAGTAATCACATATAACATTAGGGGGGCAGTTATCATATATAACATTAGGGGGCAGTTATCACATATAACATTAGGGGGCAGTTATCACGTATAACATTAGAGGGCAGTTATCACATATAACATTAGGGGGGCAGTTATCATGTATAACATTAGGGGGGCAGTTATCACATATAACATTAGGGGGGCAGTTATCACATATAACATTAGGGGGGCAGTTATCACATATAACATTAGGGGGGCAGTTATCATATATAACATTAGTGGGCAGTTATCACGTATAACATTAGAGGGCAGTTATCACATATAACATTAGGGGGGCAGTTATCACGTATAACATTAGGGGGGCAGCTATCACGTATAACATTAGGGGGGCAGTTATCACATATAACATTAAGGGGGCAGTTATCACATATAACATTAGGGGCAGTTATCACATATAACATTAGGGGGCAGTTATCACATATAACATTAGGGGCAGTTATCACATATAACATTAGGGGGGCAGTTATCACATATAACATTAGGGGGGCATTTATCACATATAACATTAGGGGGGCAGTTATCACGTATAACATTAGGGGGCAGTTATCACGTATAACATTAGGGGGCAGTTATCACGTATAACATTAGAGGGCAGTTATCACATATAACATTAGGGGGGCAGTTATCACGTATAACATTAGGGGGGCAGTTATCACATATAACATTAGGGGGGCAGTTATCACATATAACATTAGGGGGGCAGTTATCACATATAACATTAGGGGGGCAGTTATCATATATAACATTAGGGGGCAGTTATCACGTATAGCATTAGGGGGCAGTTATCACGTATAACATTAGAGGGCAGTTATCACATATAACATTAGGGGGGCAGTTATCACATATAACATTAGGGGGGCAGTTATCACATATAACATTAGGGGGGCAGTTATCACATATAACATTAGGGGGCAGTTATCACATATAACATTAGGGGGCAGTTATCACGTATAACATTAGATGGCAGTTATAACATATAACATTTGGGGGGGAGTTATCACATAACATTAGGGGGGCAGTTATCACATATAACATTAGGGGGCAGTTATCACATATAACATTAGGGGGGCAGTTATAACATATAACATTGGGGGCATTTATCACATACAATATTAGGGGGGCAGTTATCACATATAACATAACGGGGGCAGTTATCACATATAACATTGGGGGCATTTATCACATATAACATTAGGGGGGCAGTTAACACATATAACATTAGGGGGGCAGTTATCACATACAACATTAGGGGGCAGTTATCACATATAACATTAGGGGGGCAGTTATCACATATAACATTAGGGGGCAGTTATCACATATAACATTAGGGGCAATTATCACATATAACATTAGGGGGGCAGTTATCACATATAATATTAGGGGGTGTAGTTATCACATATAACATTGGGGGGCAGTTATCACATATAACATTAGGGGGCAGTTATCACATATAACATTAGGGGCAGTTATCATATATAACATTAGGGGGGCAGTTATCACATATAACATTAAGGGGGCAGTTATCACATATAACATTAGGGGCAGTTATCACATATAACATTAGGGGGGCAGTTATCACATATAACATTAGGGGGCAGTTATCACATATAACATTAGGGGCAGTTATCACATATAACATTAGGGGGGCAGTTATCACATATAACATTAGGGGGGCAGTTATCACATATAACATTAGGGGGGCAGTTATCACATATAACATTAGGGGGGCAGTAATCACATAAACATTAGGGGGGCAGTAATCACATATAACATTAGGGGGGCAGTTATCATATATAACATTAGGGGGCAGTTATCACATATAACATTAGGGGGCAGTTATCACGTATAACATTAGAGGGCAGTTATCACATATAACATTAGGGGGGCAGTTATCATGTATAACATTAGGGGGCAGTTATCACATATAACATTAGGGGTGCAGTTTTCACATATAACATTAGGGGGGCAGTTATCACATATAACATTAGGGGGGCAGTTATCACATATAACATTAGGGGGGCAGTTATCATATATAACATTAGGGGGCAGTTATCACGTATAACATTAGAGGGCAGTTATCACATATAACATTAGGGGGGCAGTTATCACGTATAACATTAGGGGGGCAGTTATCACGTATAACATTAGGGGGGCAGTTATCACATATAACATTAAGGGGGCAGTTATCACATATAACATTAGGGGCAGTTATCACATATAACATTAGGGGGCAGTTATCACATATAACATTAGGGGCAGTTATCACATATAACATTAGGGGGGCAGTTATCACATATAACATTAGGGGGGCATTTATCACATATAACAATAGGGGGGCAGTTATCATATATAACATTAGGGGGCAGTTATCACGTATAACATTAGGGGGCAGTTATCACGTATAACATTAGAGGGCAGTTATCACATATAACATTAGGGGGGCAGTTATCACGTATAACATTAGGGGGGCAGTTATCACATATAACATTAGGGGGGCAGTTATCACATATAACATTAGGGGGGCAGTTATCACATATAACATTAGGGGGGCAGTTATCATATATAACATTAGGGGGCAGTTATCACGTATAGCATTAGGGGGCAGTTATCACGTATAACATTAGAGGGCAGTTATCACATATAACATTAGGGGGGCAGTTATCACATATAACATTAGGGGGGCAGTTATCACATATAACATTAGGGGGGCAGTTATCACATATAACATTAGGGGGGCAGTTATCAGACATAACATTAGGGGGGCAGTTATCACATATAACATTAGGGGGGCAGTTATCACATATAACATTAGAGGGGCAGTTATCACATTTAACATTAGGGGGGCAGTTATCTCACATAACATTAGGGGGGCAGTTATCACATATAACATTAGGGGGCAGTCATCACATAAAACATTAGGGGGGCAGTTATCACATATTACATTAGGGGGGCAGTTATCACATATAACATTAGGGGGCAGTTATCACGTATAACATTGGGGGCATTTATCACATACAACATTAGGGGGGCAGTTATCACATATAACATTAGGGGGGCATTTATCACATATAACATTAGAGGGGGGGTTATCAAATATAACATTAGGGGGGGCAGTTATCACATATAACATTAGGGGGCAGTTATCACGTATAACATTGGGGGCATATATCACATATAACATTAGGGGGGCAGTTATCACATATAACATTAAGGGGGCAGTTATCACATATAACATTAGGGGGGCAGTTATCACATATAACATTAGGGGGGCAGTTATCACATATAACATTAGGGGGGCAGTTATCATATATAACATTAGGGGGCAGTTATCACGTATAGCATTAGGGGGCAGTTATCACGTATAACATTAAAGGGCAGTTATCACATATAACATTAGGGGGGCAGTTATCACATATAACATTAGGGGGGCAGTTATCACATATAACATTAGGGGGGCAGTTATCACATATAACATTAGGGGGGCAGTTATCAGACTTAACATTAGGGGGGCAGTTATCACATATAACATTAGGGGGGCAGTTATCACATATAACATTAGGGGGGCAGTTATCACATTTAACATTAGGGGGGCAGTTATCTCACATAACATTAGGGGGGCAGTTATCACATATAACATTAGGGGGCAGTCATCACATAAAACATTAGGGGGGCAGTTATCACATATTACATTAGGGGGGCAGTTATCACATATAACATTAGGGGGCAGTTATCACGTATAACATTGGGGGCATTTATCACATACAACATTAGGGGGGCAGTTATCACATATAACATTAGGGGGGCATTTATCACATATAACATTAGAGGGGGGGTTATCAAATATAACATTAGGGGGGGCAGTTATCACATATAACATTAGGGGGCAGTTATCACGTATAACATTGGGGGCATATATCACATATAACATTAGGGGGGCAGTTATCACATATAACATTAAGGGGGCAGTTATCACATAAAACATTAGGGGGGCAGTTATCACACATAACATTAGGGGGGCAGTTATAACATATAACATTGGGGGCATTTATCACATACAATATTAGGGGGGCAGTTATCACATATAACATAACGGGGGCAGTTATCACATATAACATTGAGGGCATTTATCACATATAACATTAGGGGGGCAGTTGACACATATAACATTAGGGGGGCAGTTATCACATACAACATTAGGGGGCAGTTATCACATATAACATTAGGGGGGCAGTTATCACATATAACATTAGGGGGCAGTTATCACATATAACATTAGGGGCAATTATCACATATAACATTAGGGGGGCAGTTATCACATATAATATTAGGGGGTGTAGTTATCACATATAACATTAGGGGGGCAGTTATCACATATAACATTAGGGGGCAGTTATCACATATAACATTAGGGGCAGTTATCACATATAACATTAGGGGGGCAGTTATCACATATAACATTAAGGGGGCAGTTATCACATATAACATTAGGGGCAGTTATCACATATAACATTAGGGGGGCAGTTATCACATATAACATTAGGGGGCAGTTATCACATATAACATTAGGGGCAGTTATCACATATAACATTAGGGGGGCAGTTATCACATATAACATTAGGGGGGCAGTTATCACATATAACATTAGGGGGGCAGTTATCACATATAACATTAGGGGGGCAGTAATCACATAAACATTAGGGGGGCAGTAATCACATATAACATTAGGGGGGCAGTTATCATATATAACATTAGGGGGCAGTTATCACATATAACATTAGGGGGCAGTTATCACGTATAACATTAGAGGGCAGTTATCACATATAACATTAGGGGGGCAGTTATCATGTATAACATCAGGGGGGCAGTTATCACATATAACATTAGGGGGGCAGTTATCACATATAACATTAGGGGGGCAGTTATCACATATAACATTAGGGGGGCAGTTATCATATATAACATTAGGGGGCAGTTATCACGTATAACATTAGAGGGCAGTTATCACATATAACATTAGGGGGGCAGTTATCACGTATAACATTAGGGGGGCAGTTATCACATATAACATTAGGGGGGCAGTTATCACATATAACATTAAGGGGGCAGTTATCACATATAACAGTAGGGGCAGTTATCACATATAACATTAGGGGGCAGTTATCACATATAACATTAGGGGGGCAGTTATCACATATAACATTAGGGGGCAGTTATCACATATAACATTAGGGGCAGTTATCACATATAACATTAGGGGGGCAGTTATCACATATAACATTAGGGGGGCAGTTATCACATATAACATTAGGGGGGCAGTTATCACATATAACATTAGGGGGGCAGTTATCACATATAACATTAGGGGGGCAGTAATCACATATAACATTAGGGGGGCAGTTATCATATATAACATTAGGGGGCAGTTATCACATATAACATTAGGGGGCAGTTATCACGTATAACATTAGAGGGCAGTTATCACATATAACATTAGGGGGCAGTTATCACGTATAACATTAATGGGGCAGTCATCACATATAACATTAGGGGGGGCAGTTATCACATATAACATTAGGGGGGCAGTTATCACATATAACATTAGGGGGGCAGTTATCACATATAACATTAGGGGGGCAGTTATCATATATAACATTAGGGGGCAGTTATCACATATAACATTAGGGGGCAGTTATCACGAATAACATTAGAGGGCAGTTATCACATATAACATTAGGGGGGCAGTTATCACGTATAACATTAGGGGGGCAGTTATCACATATAACATTAGGGGGGCAGTTATCACATATAACATTAAGGGGGCAGTTATCACATATAACAGTAGGGGCAGTTATCACATATAACATTAGGGGGCAGTTATCACATATAACATTAGGGGGCAGTTATCACATATAACATTAGAGGCAGTTATCACATATAACATTAGGGGGGCAGTTATCACATATAACATTAGGGGGGCAGTTATCACATATAACATTAGGGGGGCAGTTATCATATATAACATTAGGGGGCAGTTATCACATATAACATTAGGGGGCAGTTATCACGTATAACATTAGAGGGCAGTTATCACGTATAACATTAGGGGGGCAGTTATCACATATAACATTAGGGGGGCAGTTATCACATATAACATTAGGGGGGCAGTTATCACATATAACATTAGGGGGGCAGTTATCACATATAACATTAGGGGGGCAGTTATCATATATAACATTAGGGGGAAGTTATCACATATAACATTAGGGGGCAGTTATCACGTATAACATTAGAGGGCAGTTATCACATATAACATAAGGGGGGCAGTTATCACGTATAACATTAGGGGGGGCAGTTATCACATATAACATTAGGGGGGCAGTTATCACATATAACATTAGGGGGGCAGTTATCACATATAACATTAGGGGGGCAGTTATCATATATAACATTAGGGGGCAGTTATCACATATAACATTAGGGGGCAGTTATCACGTATAACATTAGAGGGCCGTTATTACATACAACATTAGGGGGGCAGTTATCACGTATAACATTAGGGGGGCAGTTATCACATATAACATTAGGGGGGCAGTTATCACATATAACATTAGGGGGGCAGTTATCACACATAACATTAGGGGGGCAGTTATCACATATAACATTAGGGGGGCAGTTATCACATATAACATTAGGGGGGCAGTTATCACATATAACATTAGGGGGGCAGTTATCACTTATAACATTAGGGGGCAGTTATCACATATAACATTAGGGGGCAGTTATCACGTATAACATTAGAGGGCAGTTATCACATATAACATTAGGGGTGCAGTTATCACATAACATTAGGGGGGCAGTTATCACATATAACATTAGGGGGCAGTTATCACATATAACATTAGGGGGGCAGTTATCACATATAACATTAGGGGGCAGTTATCAGCCATAACATTAGGGGGGCAGTTATCACATATAACATTAGGGGGGCAGTTATCACATATAACATTAGGGGGGCAGTTATCACATTTAACATTAGGGGGGCAGTTATCTCACATAACATTAGGGGGGCAGTTATCACATATAACATTAGGGGGCAGTCACCACATAAAACAGTAGGGGGGCAGTTATCACATATAACATTAGGGGGCAGTTATCACATATAACATTAGGGGGCAGTTATCACGTATAACATTGGGGGCATTTATCACATACAACATTAGGGGGGCAGTTATCACATATAACATTAGGGGGGCATTTATCACATATAACATTAGGGGGGCAGTTATCACATATAACATTAGGGGGCAGTTATCACATATAACATTAGGGGGGCAGTTATCACATATAACATTAGGGGGGCAGTTATCAGACATAACATTAGGGGGGCAGTTATCACATATAACATTAGGGGGCATTTATCACATACAATATTAGGGGGGCAGTTATCACATATAACATAACGGGGGCAGTTATCACATATAACATTGGGGGCATTTATCACATATAACATTAGGGGGGCAGTTAACACATATAACATTAGGGGGGCAGTTATCACATACAACATTAGGGGGCAGTTATCACATATAGCATTAGGGGGGCAGTTATCACATATAACATTAGGGGGCAGTTATCACATATAACATTAGGGGCAGTTATCACATATAACATTAGGGGGGCAGTTATCACATATAACATTAGGGGGGCAGTTATCACTTATAACATAAGGGGGGCAGTTATCAGACATAACATTAGGGGGGCAGTTATCACATATAACATTAGGGGGGCAGTTATCACATATAACATTAGGGGGGCAGTTATCAAACATAACATTAGGGGGGCAGTTATCACATATAACATTAGGGGGCAGTCATCACATATAACATTAGGGGGGCAGTTATCACATATAACATTAGGGGGGCAGTTATCACATATAACATTAGGGGGCAGTTATCACATATAACATTGGGGGCATTTATCACATACAACATTAGGGGGGCAGTTATCACATATAACATTAGGGGTGCATTTATTACATATAACATTAGGGGGGCAGTTATCACATATAACATTAGGGGGGCAGTTATCACATATAACATTAGGGGGCAGTTATCACGTATAACATTGGGGGCATATATCACATATAACATTAGGGGGGCAGTTATCACATATAACATTAGGTGGGCAGTTATCACATACAACATTAGGGGGGCAGTTATCACATATAACATTAGGGGGGCAGTTATCACATATAACATTGGGGGCATTTATCACATATAACATTAGGGGGGCAGTTATCACATACAACATTAGGGGGCAGTTATCACATATAACATTAGGGGGGCAGTTATCACACATAACATTAGGAGGGCAGATATCACACATAACATTATGGAGCAGTTATCACGTATAACATTGGGGGCATTTATCACATACAACATTAGGGGGGCAGTTATCACATATAACATTAGGGGGGCATTTATCACATATGACATTAGGGGGGCAGTTATCACATATAACATTAGGGGGGCAGTTATCACATATAACATTAGGGGGGGCAGTTATCACATATAACATTAGGGGGCAGTTATCACGTATAAAATTGGGGGCATATATCACATATAACATTAGGGGGGCAGTTATCACATATAACATTAAGGGGGCAGTTATCACATATAACATTAGGGGGGCAGTTATCACACATAACATTAGGGGGGCAGTTATCACATATAACATTAGGGGCATTTATCACATACAACATTAGGGGGGCAGTTATCACATATAACATTAGGGGGGCAGTTATCACATATAACATTGGGGGCATTTATCACATATAACATTAGGGGGGCAGTTATCACATATAACATTAGGGGGCAGTTATCACATACAACATTAGGGGGCAGTTATCACATATAACATTGGGGACATTTATCACATACAACATTAGGGGGGCAGTTATCACATATAACATTAGGGGGGAAGTTATCACATATAACATTAGGGGGGCAGTTATCACATATAACATTAAGGGGGCAGTTATCACATATAACAGTAGGGGCAGTTATCACATATAACATTAGGGGGCAGTTATCACATATAACATTAGGGGGGCAGTTATCACATATAACATTAGGGGGCAGTTATCACATATAACATTAGGGGCAGTTATCACATATAACATTAGGGGGGCAGTTATCACATATAACATTAGGGGGGCAGTTATCACATATAACATTAGGGGGGCAGTTATCACATATAACATTAGGGGGGCAGTTATCACATATAACATTAGGGGGGCAGTAATCACATATAACATTAGGGGGGCAGTTATCATATATAACATTAGGGGGCAGTTATCACATATAACATTAGGGGGCAGTTATCACATATAACATTAGAGGGCAGTTATCACATATAACATTAGGGGGCAGTTATCACGTATAACATTAATGGGGCAGTCATCACATATAACATTGGGGGGGCAGTTATCACATATAACATTAGGGGGGCAGTTATCACATATAACATTAGGGGGGCAGTTATCACATATAACATTAGGGGGGCAGTTATCATATATAACATTAGGGGGCAGTTATCACATATAACATTAGGGGGCAGTTATCACGTATAACATTAGAGGGCAGTTATCACATATAACATTAGGGGGGCAGTTATCACGTATAACATTAGGGGGGCAGTTATCACATATAACATTAGGGGGGCAGTTATCACATATAACATTAAGGGGGCAGTTATCACATATAACAGTAGGGGCAGTTATTACATATAACATTAGGGGGCAGTTATCACATATAACATTAGGGGGCAGTTATCACATATAACATTAGAGGCAGTTATCACATATAACATTAGGGGGGCAGTTATCACATATAACATTAGGGGGGCAGTTATCACATATAACATTAGGGGGGCAGTTATCATATATAACATTAGGGGGCAGTTATCACATATAACATTAGGGGGCAGTTATCACGTATAACATTAGAGGGCAGTTATCACGTATAACATTAGGGGGGCAGTTATCACATATAACATTAGGGGGGCAGTTATCACATATAACATTAGGGGGGCAGTTATCACATATAACATTAGGGGGGCAGTTATCACATATAACATTAGAGGGGCAGTTATCATATATAACATTAGGGGGAAGTTATCACATATAACATTAGGGGGCAGTTATCACGTATAACATTAGAGGGCAGTTATCACATATAACATAAGGGGGGCAGTTATCACGTATAACATTAGAAGGGGGCAGTTATCACATATAACATTAGGGGGGCAGTTATCACATATAACATTAGGGGGGCAGTTATCACATATAACATTAGGGGGGCAGTTATCATATATAACATTAGGGGGCAGTTATCACATATAACATTAGGGGGCAGTTATCACGTATAACATTAGAGGGCCGTTATCACATACAACATTAGGGGGGCAGTTATCACGTATAACATTAGGGGGGCAGTTATCACATATAACATTAGGGGGGCAGTTATCACATATAACATTAGGGGGGCAGTTATCACACATAACATTAGGGGGGCAGTTATCACATATAACATTAGGGGGGCAGTTATCACATATAACATTAGGGGGGCAGTTATCACATATAACATTAGGGGGGCAGTTATCACATATAACATTAGGGGGCAGTTATCACATATAACATTAGGGGGCAGTTATCACGTATAACATTAGAGGGCAGTTATCACATATAACATTAGGGGTGCAGTTATCACATAACATTAGGGGGGCAGTTATCACATATAACATTAGGGGGCAGTTATCACATATAACATTAGGGGGGCAGTTATCACATATAACATTAGGGGGCAGTTATCAGCCATAACATTAGGGGGGCAGTTATCACATATAACATTAGGGGGGCAGTTATCACATATAACATTAGGGGGGCAGTTATCACATTTAACATTAGGGGGGCAGTTATCTCACATAACATTAGGGGGGCAGTTATCACATATAACATTAGGGGGCAGTCACCACATAAAACATTAGGGGGGCAGTTATCACATATAACATTAGGGGGCAGTTATCACATATAACATTAGGGGGCAGTTATCACGTATAACATTGGGGGCATTTATCACATACAACATTAGGGGGGCAGTTATCACATATAACATTAGGGGGGCATTTATCACATATAACATTAGAGGGGGGGTTATCACATATAACATTAGGGGGGCAGTTAGCACATATAACATTAGGGGGGCATTTATCACATATAACATTAGGGGGGCAGTTATCACATATAACATTAGGGGGCAGTTATCACATATAACATTAGGGGGGCAGTTATCACATATAACATTAGGGGGGCAGTTATCAGACATAACATTAGGGGGGCAGTTATCACATATAACATTAGGGGGCATTTATCACATACAATATTAGGGGGGCAGTTATCACATATAACATAACGGGGGCAGTTATCACATATAACATTGGGGGCATTTATCACATATAACATTAGGGGGGCAGTTAACACATATAACATTAGGGGGACAGTTATCACATACAACATTAGGGGGCAGTTATCACATATAGCATTAGGGGGGCAGTTATCACATATAACATTAGGGGGCAGTTATCACATATAACATTGGGGGCATTTATCACATACAACATTAGGGGGGCAGTTATCACATATAACATTAGGGGTGCATTTATCACATATAACATTAGGGGGGCAGTTATCACATATAACATTAGGGGGGCAGTTATCACATATAACATTAGGGGGCAGTTATCACGTATAACATTGGGGGCATATATCACATATAACATTAGGGGGGCAGTTATCACATATAACATTAGGTGGGCAGTTATCACATACAACATTAGGGGGGCAGTTATAACATATAACATTAGGGGGGCAGTTATCACATATAACATTGGGGGCATTTATCACATATAACATTAGGGGGGCAGTTATCACATACAACATTAGGGGGCAGTTATCACATATAACATTAGGGGGGCAGTTATCACACATAACATTAGGAGGGCAGTTATCACACATAACATTAGGGAGCAGTTATCACGTATAACATTGGGGGCATTTATCACATATGACATTAGGGGGGCAGTTATCACATATAACATTAGGGGGGCATTTATCACATATAACATTAGAGGGGGGGTTATCACATATAACATTAGGGGGGCAGTTATCACATATAACATTAGGGGGGCATTTATCACATATAACATTAGGGGGGCAGTTATCACATATAACATTAGGGGGCAGTTATCACATATAACATTAGGGGGGCAGTTATCACATATAACATTAGGGGGGCAGTTATCAGACATAACATTAGGGGGGCAGTTATCACATATAACATTAGGGGGCATTTATCACATACAATATTAGGGGGGCAGTTATCACATATAACATAACGGGGGCAGTTATCACATATAACATTGGGGGCATTTATCACATATAACATTAGGGGGGCAGTTAACACATATAACATTAGGGGGACAGTTATCACATACAACATTAGGGGGCAGTTATCACATATAGCATTAGGGGGGCAGTTATCACATATAACATTAGGGGGCAGTTATCACATATAACATTAGGGGCAGTTATCACATATAACATTAGGGGGGCAGTTATCACATATAACATTAGGGGGGCAGTTATCACTTATAACATTAGGGGGGCAGTTATCAGACATAACATTAGGGGGGCAGTTATCACATATAACATTAGGGGGGCAGTTATCACATATAACATTAGGGGGGCAGTTATCAAACATAACATTAGGGGGGCAGTTATCACATATAACATTAGGGGGCAGTCATCACATATAACATTAGGGGGGCAGTTATCACATATAACATTAGGGGGGCAGTTATCACATATAACATTAGGGGGCAGTTATCACATATAACATTGGGGGCATTTATCACATACAACATTAGGGGGGCAGTTATCACATATAACATTAGGGGTGCATTTATCACATATAACATTAGGGGGGCAGTTATCACATATAACATTAGGGGGGCAGTTATCACATATAACATTAGGGGGCAGTTATCACGTATAACATTGGGGGCATATATCACATATAACATTAGGGGGGCAGTTATCACATATAACATTAGGTGGGCAGTTATCACATACAACATTAGGGGGGCAGTTATAACATATAACATTAGGGGGGCAATTATCACATATAACATTGGGGGCATTTATCACATATAACATTAGGGGGGCAGTTATCACATACAACATTAGGGGGCAGTTATCACATATAACATTAGGGGGGCAGTTATCACACATAACATTAGGAGGGCAGTTATCACACATAACATTAGGGAGCAGTTATCACGTATAACATTGGGGGCATTTATCACATATGACATTAGGGGGGCAGTTATCACATATAACATTAGGGGGGCAGTTATCACATATAACATTAGGGGGGGCAGTTATCACATATAACATTAGGGGGCAGTTATCACGTATAAAATTGGGGGCATATATCACATATAACATTAGGGGGGCAGTTATCACATATAACATTAAGGGGGCAGTTATCACATATAACATTAGGGGGGCAGTTATCACACATAACATTAGGGGGGCAGTTATCACATATAACATTAGGGGCATTTATCACATACAACATTAGGGGGGCAGTTATCACATATAACATTAGGGGGGCAGTTATCACATATAACATTGGGGGCATTTATCACATATAACATTAGGGGGGCAGTTATCACATATAACATTAGGGGGCAGTTATCACATACAACATTAGGGGGGCAGTTATCACATATAACATTGGGGACATTTATCACATACAACATTAGGGGGGCAGTTATCACATATAACATTAGGGGGGCAGTTATCACACATAACATTAGGGGGGAAGTTATCACACATAACATTAGGGAGCATTTATCACGTATAACATTGGGGGCATTTATCACATAAAACATTAGGGGGGCAGTTATCACATATAACATTAGGGGGGCATTTATCACATATAACATTAGGGGGGCAGTTATCACATATAACATTAGGGGGGGCAGTTATCACATATAACATTAGGGGGCAGTTATCACGTATAACATTGGGGGCATATATCACATATAACATTAGGGGGGCAGTTATCACATATAACATTAAGGGGGCAGTTATCACATATAACATTAGGGGCAGTTATCACATATAACATTAGGGGGGCAGTTATCACATATAACATTGGGGGCATTTATCACATATAACATTAGGGGGGCAGTTATCACATATAACATTAGGGGGGCAGTTATCACATACAACATTAGGGGGGCAGTTATCACATATAACATTAGGGGGGCAGTTATCACATATAACATTGGGGGCATTTATCTCATATAACATTAGGGGGGCAGTTATCACATACAACATTAGGGGGGCAGTTATCACATATAACATTATGGGGGTAGTTATCATGCATAACATTAGGGGGGCAGTTATCACATATAACATTAGGGGGGCAGATATCATATATAACATTAGGGGGGCAGTTATCACATATAACATTAGGGGGGGTAGTTATCATATATAACATTAGGGGGGGCAGTTATCACATATAACATTAGGGGGGGCAGTTATCACATATAACATTAGGGGGTGCAGATATCCCATATAACATTAGGGGGGGTAGTTATCACATATAACATTAGGGGGGGTAGTTATCACATATAACATTAGGTGGGGCAGTTATCACATATAACATTAGGGGGGCAGTTATCACATATAATATTAGGGGGTGCGGTTATCACATATAACATTAGGGGGGGCAGTTATCACATATAACATTAGGGGGGCAGTTATCACATATAACATTAGGGGGGGTAGTTATCACATATAACATTAGAGGGCAGTTATCACATATAACATTAGGGGGGCAGTTATCACATATAACATTAGGGGGGCAGTTATCACATATAACATTAGGGGGTGCAGTTATCATATATAACATTAGGGGGCAGTTATCACATATAACATTAGGGGCAATTAGCATATACACTGGTAGCAGTTATACATGGAGGCTCAGTAGTGTGGTTGCACTGCACATGACAGTTTATGGGACATGCTCAGTGCAAACGTTAGAAAATAAAAAAACCATCATAGACAGTACTGGGGGAGATTTATCAAAATGTTTGGCTGAGAAAAGTGTTGCAGTTACCCATAGCAACCAATCAGATTGCTTTTTTAAATTTAAAGGCCTCTGAAAAAGGGGGGAAGCTGATTGGTTGCTATGGCAACTGGCCAACATTTTCTCTACATTTTTGATAAATCTTCCCCAGGTGGATGGCAGAAAAACAACTCTTAGTTTTTGAAGACTGTCTGTAAATGTACCCCTATAAAATGGTGTAGTGATGTGTCCTACTTACCACTCCTCCTCATACAGGGCTGTCAGTTCTCTCTTCCTCTTCCTCATGGTGTCGCCTCTTCTTTTCTTCTCCTCCTCGCCTCTCCTCCTCGCCTCTCCTCCGCCGCCTCCTCTCCTCCGCCTCCTCCTCTCCTCCGCCGCCTCTCCTCCTCTCCTCCGCCTCCTCCTCTCCTCCGCCTCCTACTCGCCTCCTCCTCCTACTCGCCTCTCCTCCTCTCCTCAAAATCTGTAGAAATTGATGGGGGTCGCTGTCCAAAAAAGTCACTTCTCGCAGAGAAATAAGGAGCCGGTCTCAACTCTAGAAGAGCAATCGCAGACTGGCACCAACTGTCATTTTCTGTTGTTGTTTATTTGTAAAACCCTGCGATCCTATTGGTCGATGGGTCTGGCTATTGGATAGTGCAGTACAATATGTTACATGGGCCTGCGCTATGATTGCATCGTCCCAATGAACTGACTGCTGAAAAACAGCAACATTGGAAGCCAAAGTTAAAAAATACATAAAAACCTCAACATAAAAGTCATGATAAAAATGTGATATGTGATATGTTATCCTGAGCATTCAATGTATCTGTTATAAAGGACACGAGATGAATGAGATTCATTATTTCATAGTAAATAAACTAGAAGTAGCATTTCTTACTTGGGATGGGAAAATCTATATAGTTTTACACATTCCCGCTATAGGTCATATGGGGATATCCTGGGAAGGAGTAACCAGCATTGGAGCGAGATTGTGATGACATCCCACTCCATACCATGGGGGGAATCTCCAGCCTTGGGCCAGATAATATCCCTATTACGCCTATGAACCCTTTAGATCCCGAAATCAAAGTTGACCGTGGGACCTAAAGCCGTCCACAGCATCGAACTTTGTTAGCGATCCAGTGATTGCATGTTATAGTCCTCTATAGGAACAAAAAAAAGTGTAAAAATGAATAATAATAAAAAAATAAAATTATAAATGTGAATTAGCCCCTCCCCTAATAAAAGTGTGAATCACACTGCCTCCCAACCCCCCACCCTCCCACATACACTTTTTTTAAATAAGATAATGTAAATGTGGTGCTGGGAGCGTAATGGCGTCTAGGGTGTTGGGGTAATAGTGTTGGGTCTGGTGGTATTAACCCTTGAGTGTTGTGACGCCAGGCTGCGGTTTCCTCAATAGTAATGTTCCTACTGCAAACCGCCCCACAAACGGCTGGGAAAAATAACGGAATGTCCACAGCAGATTTTATGTAGTAAACTGATGAAACTTCGAAGATTTTATGCAACAGTATTGAACATAACAGTCTTTTCAAGAGTGAACGGGGATACAGGTTCCTCACAGGTTTGATGGGACTTGGAAGCAATGATCTTTTGATGCTGATGGGACTTGGAAGCAATGATCTTTTGATGCTGATGGGACTTGGAAGCAATGATCTTTTGATGCTGATGGGACTTGGAAGCAATGATCTTTTGATGCTAGCCACTGTGCTACTATTTTAGAATATTTGAGTTGATAGTAGTCACACAGAATTCAGTAGTTTGAGCCTTGGTAACGCACGTTTTGTGGCTGCGGGATGTTAGGCTTCAGGCCTAGCTTGAATTGATGCTGATGCTGAGATGTTGTGCTTGCTTGATAATCCGGAACTAAGAGAGTGAATTTAGTGGCTGCAGCCCCTTATATATTAAGCGGGCTGGACAAAGCTCATTGGTCAGCAAACCTGTAAGTTATGAACCCAGTGAACTCTGGGTACATCACATGACCTTGAAAGGTCCTTAAGCATTTTATACATTACAACTGTGTATTAGTGACCACTAAGGTCCTATACATATATTTCCTCTACATTAAATTAATATGTACACACTTTACTTAAGACTACTAGGGGTAAGCCCTACAGGAGAGCCCTATAGACATGTAGGGACTCTAGCTGTGGGGACCTTAGACAAGGGACAGGACCAGGTCCTGTACCGGGACACCACATAAACAAAAATAAATGTAAACATTTGTGGTATTATCTAGTAAACTAGTAAAATATAATTTTTATAAAACCACTTGGTCAATTATGTAAACGTAAGAGAGAAAAAAAAATAACACAGTCATAAATTGTGGATTTTTGGTCACTTCATATACCAAGCGATTGTAAAGTCCCATCAAAACAAATATGGTACCGATAAAAACAGATCTCAGCACAAATAATTATACATCACCCATAGATCTCTGTATACAAAAAATAAGTTATACAAGTCAGAAGAGGACAATTTGAAGCATACTATGTATTTAGTTTTTTCTAAAATTAATCATTTTTTTAAACTAGTAAAATAAAACAACATCTATATAAATTGGGTATCATTGTAATCGTATTGACATACAAAATAAATAGAACGATCAATTTCCTGTAAAGTGCACTGCTTAGAACCTATACCCCCTAAAATTGCATATGGATTTTAAAAGGTGATGAGAAAAAAATGAAAATGCAAAAACTGAAAAATCGCTGCTTCATTAAGGGGTTAACAGAGACATCTCCTCATGTATAACTGTGTCCTGAAGGAGAATATTACTCCTGTGATATTACGTGGGTTGCCACCTTTCTTGCAAAAAAATACCGACCATGCTAATTTGCATAATTAATTATATATGCGTGACATCACAGGAAGTGGTATAAGAGATACAACACATATGTGGGGGAAATTTTGTCCTCTTCTGATCCCTATGACTCTTTCATTGTTCCAAATACTGGGATGTATGGGGCTCATTTTTTGCACCGTGATTTTTTTTGGCACCATTTTTGTTTTGATGGGACTTTTTGATTGCTTTTTATTAGTTTTTTCTGGTATATAATGTGACTAAAAATACAAAAAAATGTGGTTTAATTAACGTTATATTAAAATAGTTTGGACAATTCTACATATAGGCACATCCAGTGGCGTACCTAGGGGGGGGGCGCGGGGGGCGGCCCACCCCGGGTGCCACTCTCAAGGGGGGTGCCAGGGGCGGACTGACCCGCCGCCGCAAAATAAAAGTTTACTTATTTATTTATTTTTTTAACACTTTGCTGCCGCCCGCGCTCTGTGTCCGCCCGCAACCCCCCCCCCCAGAGCCGTGCCCCCAACCCCCACGCCCCCCCCTTCCTTACCTCCCAGGCAGCCTGCGGCCCTACAGAACCGCTGTGGCTGCCTAGGAGAAGCGAAGATGTTCCATGACCTATATTAGTTTAGTCGCGCGTCTCTGCACCCTTTCCAACTCCGCAGTGTCCCTTTTATGGACAGGTGCCCAAAACTGAACAGCATATTCCAGGTGAGGCCGTACCAATGCTTTATAAAGGGGGAGTATTATGTCCCTGTCCCTTGAGTCCATGCCTCTTTTGATACATGACAATATCCTGCTGGCTTTGGAAGCAGCAGCCTGACATTGCATGCTATTCTGTAGTCTGTGATCTACAAGTACACCCAGATCCTTCTCTACCAGTGACTCTGCCAGTTTAATCCCCCCTAAGACATACGACGCATGCAGGTTATTAGTACCCAGATGCATAACTTTACATTTATCCACATTGAACCTCATTTGCCAAGTGGATGCCCAGACACTTAGTCTATCCAAGTCATCTTGTAACTTATGCACATCCTCTATAGACTGTACTGTGCTACAAAGCTTGGTGTCATCTGCAAAGATAGAAACAGAGCTGTTAATACCATCCTCTATATCATTGATAAATAAATTAAACAACAGTGGGCCCAGTACTGAACCTTGGGGTACACCACTAATAACCGGGGACCAATCAGAGTACGAATCATTGACCACCACTCTCTGGGTACGATCCATGAGCCAGTGTTCAATCCAGTTACAAACTAAAATTTACAAACCCAAAGACCTTAACTTACCTGTCAGACGTCTATGAGGGACAGTATCAAACGCTTTGGCAAAATCCAGAAACACTATATCCACAGCCATTCCTCTGTCAAGGCTTCTACTCACATCTTCATAAAAGCAAATTAGATTGGTTTGACAACTTCTATCCTTAGTAAACCCATGCTGGCTATCACTTATAATACTATTATCCCCTATGTATTCCTGTATGTAATCCCTTATAAGTCCTTCAAACAATTTACCCACAATGCACGTTAAACTTACCGGTCTATAGTTTCCTGGGGAAGACCTAGAGCCCTTTTTGAAGATTGGCACCACATTCGCCTTGCGCCAGTCCCTTGGCACAATACCAGACACCAGAGAATCTCTAAATATCATGAACAGGGGTACAGATATTACTGAACTTACCTCTCTAAGAACTCTTGGGTGTAGTCCATCCGGTCCTGGGGATTTGCTTACATTTATATCACTTAACTTACCTTGTACCATCTCTACATTAAGCCAGTTCAGTACATTACATGATGTGTTACCAGCACTGACCTGGCCAATGTCAGCTCCTTTTTCCATAGTGTATACAGAACTAAAGAACCCATTCAGTAGCTCCGCCTTCTCTTGATCGCCCATGACAACCTCCCCATTATCATTATTAAGGGGTCCTACATGCTCTGTCCTTGGTTTTTTTGCATTTATATATCTAAAAAAATATTTAGGATTAGTTTTGCTTTCTTTGGCCACCTGTCTCTCGTTTTGAATTTTTGCTGTTTTTATTAAATTTTTACAGATTTTAATTACATTGTATACAGATTCCTTCTAGTATACTGGTCTGTATATAGTGGTTTTATTCAGTACAGTATGGCGGTATTATCCAGTTATTGTGTGGTGGTATATATTTACTCCTTGTATACTGGTATTATTGGTCATGGAAATTTACTTACGTTAAAGTGTTTCTTACATATATAAATTTTTATTTCTTGTGTGTGGGATTTGGGTGGAATAGGAGCGTGGCAGAAGATTGACGAGCTGCAGAGCCTAGCAGGGGCCCTTGCCTTTTTTTTTTTTGGTCCGGGTGTTGTCAGTCCGCCCCTGGGGGGAGGGGAGGGAAGGGGTGTAATTAAGGGGGGTGCGTGTGTGTGGTGGGCGGGGGGGTGCCAAACAAAGGGTCCGCCCCGGGTGCCAAATGCTCTAGGTACGCCCCTGGGCACATCTGTTTATAACATCTGAGCTAATATAAGCAGATATGATATTCAGGAGCATGGAAACCTAGCTTTTCCATGACTGGATGGGATTTTAGATACATCCCTTCCTCTCTAACCCACTCTTAACCACGTAACAACCCCTTCTCCCAATAGAAAAGACACTGACACCTGCTGTGGGAAAATTGGGCCGTGTGGCCCATTTATTTAACAAACCAATAAATAACATTTGAATATTTACATATAAACATAACCAAACTGGAGGGCACTCCCCTCCCCCAACCGGATTTGTGCAACACGCTTCTTACCCCTGGCCGCGAGCCCCTGGCCCCGGGGCACCCCGGTAACCTTCCGCACAATCCCTCGAACTCCTGAGGCCCAGAACCACCACCAGGAGGCCCAATTGAACCATCTCAAACATTTATCTTTCAAACTATTAACTCCCCCGGGACCCTTTCACATGCCTCCCCCTTATCAGAATCCCACCCACCAAGCGTTTAAAAAAGGGCGGGCGGGCGGGACCTTCTTCTCGCTTCTACACGCCGACTGGTGAGTACCCTCCCCCCCTGGGGCACCCCCCTATATACACTCCTCCCCCTCCCCTCCAGATGACCTCTCTTTCACCCCACTATCGAGCCACCTGCTACTGTCCCTTAAAGGAGCAGCAGCCATTTAACCCTTTAACCCCCATTCTCTTGAAATATACCTCTAACCCCATTAACCCTTACTAACATCTGGGAGGGCAACTAAAACCCCCGTCAAGACGCCACTACGCCAGGGGTTCCCCCGCTCCGTTTGCTCCCATGACTGGATGGGATTTTAGATACATCCCTTCCTCTCTAACCCACTCTTAACCACGTAACAACCCCTTCTCCCAATAGAAAAGACACTGACACCTGCTGTGGGAAAATTGGGCCGTGTGGCCCATTTATTTAACAAACCAATAAATAACATTTGAATATTTACATATAAACATAACCAAACTGGAGGGCACTCCCCTCCCCCAACCGGATTTGTGCAACACGCTTCTTACCCCTGGCCGCGAGCCCCTGGCCCCGGGGCACCCCGGTAACCTTCCGCACAATCCCTCGAACTCCTGAGGCCCAGAACCACCACCAGGAGGCCCAATTGAACCATCTCAAACATTTATCTTTCAAACTATTAACTCCCCCGGGACCCTTTCACATGCCACAGATGAAAGACAGTGACACCTCACTGACCTTCATCCCGCCACACACGCAACGCCAGCTCAATACCCCCTTGCAAGGCCAACGCCCACAAATCCATTCCAATGTCATTTAAATGAATACCATCAGGATCCAAGAATTCCCAAGGCTCCCCCTCCAGATCAGTGTGCCTCACCACTATCCCCCCATTCCTACGAACAAAACGCCCCACCTCTTTGTTGAGCTTGACCCGAGCCTTATTCAAGCGATCCACCGACCTGGCGTGCCGCCACACCCGCCGAGCCACCATGTCAGACCAAACGAACAACAAACCTGGAAAGGTAGATTTTAGCCTCAGAATGTCAAGCTTAATGTCTCTAATTAACTCCCGTGACGATCGAAGGCCCAAATCATTGCCCCCAGCATGCACCACCAAGATGTCCGGGTGGCGGTCCAAAGAAGCGTTGAACTGTACCTCAGGGAGCACCCCGCACCACAGCATGCCACCAATTCCAATCCCCCGCAACACCGCCAGGTCCCTCGAAAAACCCAGCTGCCTCCCGTCCCGTCTCACCGCAGCCCGGATCGCCCCCCTCCGAACATAGGAGTGACCAAAAATCCACACCAAGCACGGATCACGACCTGAAAAACACAAACAAAAAAACATAGCAAGCAGAATAACCCACGTAACATAATCATAACAGACAGACGAAAACGAGCAGACTCCCAACGCCCAATCCGCCGAATCACTTCCTCACCCATCCCCCACCGGGCCGCCTCAGTGGCGGCCCCTATCCTAAATGATTGAGAACTGTAATCCCCAGGCTCTAGCCCCCGTGCCTTCAAACATCTACGGAAAACAGACACAAATTGAAAGCGCGAGAGAGATGACCCATCCCTATGCACTAAAAAAGATCCCATACCATCCGGCCTCACTGACAGAAACGCCCGCACGCATCGCACCGGGCACACCAAGGACCCTGGCAACTCACCTAGAACCACCCAACAACCCCGACCTCTCAGATCAGTTTTGGACCTGCGTAAAAAACAACTCACCCCCTCCGCCTGCAAAATCACATCCCCATACAACAAACCCCCAACCACCGATCTACTCTGAGCAACCAGTTCCGAAATTCGAAAGGCCCCAAAAAAGGCCAACACAAACGCCACCCAAAACAACAGCACCTCGTAAGCATCCGTGCATTCACACTCCACCCGTTCCACCAGGAAACCCAACAAATCAAAAGAAACCGGGCAACGCCTATCCGGCTGCGTACCCCCCCTACGGTATCCCATAAGGGCGCGACGCACTAAAAAAAATGCTTAGTGGCATCCCCCAGGCCCCGCACCAAAAACCAAAACGCCAGAGCTGACATACGGCGTGACACACCCGAAACAGACACCCCCGACTCAAACTGCATCCCCACAAAATACAGCACCACAGTCACCCAGTCCTCAGCACCAGCACACACACCCACCCTCTCCAGTAACACCTCCCATTCACCCCAAACCTTCGAATACGCAGACCAAGTGCGAGCACTCAGTGACCTCTGAATCAACTGCGCTGCCGCTCCCAAACCACGCTCCACAGCCAATCGGGGCAAGGGATCCCGCACCGCTCCGCCTCCGGTGCCAGCACGCGAAACCTGTCCCACTGTGAACGAGAAAGAGAATCAGCGACAGAGTTGACAACACCTGGAACATGTACAGCAACAAACTGCGCATTCAACAACAATCCCCGCAGAACCAAATGACGAAGCAAGCGCAAAACCGGCGGAGAACTAGAAGTCTGATTATTAATCGCATGGACCACCCCCATATTGTCACAACGAAAACGGACCCTCCTATCCCTCAGCCGATCCCCCCAAATTTCCGTTGCCACCACAATAGGAAACAGCTCCAACACAACTAGATTAGCCACCAAACCCGCCGCACGCCAAGAATCCGGCCACCCCGCCGCACTCCACTCCCCTTGAAAAAATGCCCCATAACCTACCGAACCCGATGCATTGGTAAACAATTCCAACTCAGCATCATCAACCACCTCCGCCATCCACATGGACCTGCCGTTGTAAACCGACAAAAAGGAATCCCACACTTCCAAGTCTGCACGCACCTCCCCAGACAACCTAACATAGTGATGCGGAACCGTCACCCCCGCCGTGGCCAAGGACAAACGTCTACAAAAAACCCTACCCATAGGTAAAATCCTACAGGCAAAATTCAATTTCCCCAACAACGACTGGACCTCCTTCAAAGGTGCCCTCTTACAACGCCGACACTGCTGCACACACTGCCTCAAATCCGCCAACTTATCCTCCGGCAAGCGACACTCCATACGATCCGAATCAATCACTATACCCAAAAACTTCACCACCGTGGACGGTCCCTCCGTCTTATCAGGAGCTAACGGGACCCCAAAACGCTGCGCTACCGCCTCCATAGTATGCAACAACACCGAACAAATCCGAGAGCCCCTGGGCCCCAAAAAAAGAAAGTCGTCAAGGTAATGCAGCACAGAGGACCAGCCGGCCTCCTGCCGCACCACCCATTCCAAAAAACAACTAAAAGCCTCAAAATATGCACATGAAATCGAACAGCCCATTGGTAAACAACAATCAACAAAATACTGACCCTCCCAACGAATTCCTAATAAATGAAAACTACCCGGATGGACCGGCAACAAACGGAACGCCGATTCCACATCCGTCTTGGCCAATAATGCCCCTTGTCCAAACTTCCGAACCCACCGCACCGCTGCATCAAAAGAGGTATATGTCACCGCACACACACCCTCCTCAATCCCATCATTAACCGAAGCCCCAGCCGGGTAAGACAAATGATGTATCAATCTGAACTTGCCCGGCTCCTTTTTAGGAACCAGGCCTAGCGGTGAAACCACCAAATCCGCCAATGGCGGGTCCGGAAAAGGACCCGCCATCCTGCCCAACCCCACCTCACTTTGCAGCATAGCCGTGACCACCTGAGGATGACCATAAGCCGAAACCAAATTGCGCCCCCCAACCCCCTGCGCAACTGCCGAACTGGGAATCACAAAACCCAAACTAAAACCCTCCTCCAACAAAACCGCCGCCGACCTATTTGGGTACTGTCTTAAAAACGGCCGCATCACGTCCACCCTCACTGGAGTCGCCCCGGGACGCTGAAGCCTCAGCTCCCTTTCCTTTCCCACGCTTAAAACATCGGGAGAAACTGTGAGCCCCCCCACACCCCGAACATTCATGCCTAAATTTACAATCTGAGAGGAAGCGGCAATGCCCTTCATTATACTGCCAACAGCAGCCCCGACGCGAACCGGCCGACTGTCCGGCCGCTGAGAAACCGCCGGCCGCCCCCTGAAAGGGCTGAGACCCCCCACGAGGAGCGGCCATAAGTCGCATCCATAAACTTATGTCCTTATGATCCCACCTCAAGGAAGCCCGGACCGCCTTGCGCTGACGAAAATGCTCGTCATAACGCAGCCACGCCACTCCCCCATACACCCGGTACGCCTCACCAATAGAATCAAAATAACAAAAAAGCGCCGAACAATGTTCTGGTGCCTTCTCCCCAATAACACTCGCCAGGATAGAAAAGGCCTGCATCCAATTAGTAAACGTGCGAGGTATCAGCCGATACCGCCGTTTCTCCTCCTCCTCCTTCTTACTCTCCTCCGGCTTCTTCCTATCTAAATTAAATTTTTCCAACGGAAGCAAGGAGAAGATCTCGACATATTCGTCCTTCCAGATCTTCTCCTTCACTTCCGGTTTCAAGTGAGCCCCCAGGGGCCCCTCAAAACAGACATACACTTCCCCTTTCGCGGAGTCCGCCATACGGACATCCTCCGCCGCTGCCTTAGCGACCGCTGCAGCTCCCGCAGCACCTCCACCCACGGCCGATGCCACCACCGACCCGCCCCCCGCCGGCGCCTCAACCTGTACTCCCGCCACCGGAGCAACCCACACAGGAACCGGGGACGCCCCCACAGCCGTACCCACAAAACACTCATTAACTGTGAAAGCAAAACCCGCAACCCCCCATCCCCCGTCACATTCAAAGGAACAGGCCCCAACCCCAAATCCCCAGAGGACTCACCAGGCTGACCTGAAGCCGATGCCCCAGCAGCCGCAGGCCTGGGCGTCCGCTCCCTGGAACCGCCGGCCGCACTCCTGTCATCCAGCGCTGTTGAAGGTCCCGCCAAATCCGCTCCAGTCTCCCGCCGACGAATGACCGCCTCACCGGCCGCCCTCCTTTCCGGATTCGCCAGCTCCTCTTCAGCATCTGCAGCACAATCAGAAAGGGAAGAATCAGAAGGAGAATATTCCCCAACTGCAGTTCCAGACCTGCCATGCCGACTCCTACCACCAGGTGGCGCCCTCTCACTGTAGCACTCTGGCTCCTGCCGACCTCCAGCCAGCCCATCTTCCCTCACAGGCAGAGAGACGCTGACAGAAGATCTCCGAGCTCTGGGCTCCCCTGCACTCCCGGAGCTCTGCTGCTGTGCTGTACGCTGCTGGGCTGCACTCAGAGAAGGTGAGCCAGCCGTGTCCCTGCTGCCTCCGGGCCTCCTCTCCTCTGCAGACCTGGCCCCAGAACGCTGCCTAGAGCCCGACCCTGCACTGGACAGGGCCGGCCCTGCCTCCCCTCCTCCACTCTGCCGGGCCTCACGTCGGGCAGATGAAGAGACCGCAGCCGCCATCACAGGGGGACCGGCAGCTCCGGCCGTCCCCCGTTCACTCCTGGTGCCCTTCCTCGACGATCTCCGACCTGACACCCCCACCTCAGGGACGGCCGCACCACCACCCGGGCCGCACAGTGGGGAAGGAGCGGAGGGACCAGCAGCTGCCCCCCCCTCCTGCATCTTCTGCCCTACGTCCTGACACTGTCCCCCGGGAAGCCGCACTGGAAGTGCCCCCGCACACTGTACCTGCCATCTCCCGGGAAGACCGCACAGGGCTCAGGCACCGCCGCCTGCTACGGGGAGTGGGCTCAGGACTCAGACGCTCCGGAGCCCTGGATCTACGGGACCCGCGCCGCAAGCCAGGGAGGGGGTCAGCCTGCACCCCACTCCCGATCCCCAGGACCCCCCGCACCTGTTCCTGCACCCAAGTATCCCCATGAGACGCTGCAGCAGCCCGGAGGTGGGTGAAAAGATCATCCAGGGACGACATGGCACCTTCTTCTCGCTTCTACACGCCGACTGGTGAGTACCCTCCCCCCCTGGGGCACCCCCCTATATACACTCCTCCCCCTCCCCTCCAGATGACCTCTCTTTCACCCCACTATCGAGCCACCTGCTACTGTCCCTTAAAGGAGCAGCAGCCATTTAACCCTTTAACCCCCATTCTCTTGAAATATACCTCTAACCCCATTAACCCTTACTAACATCTGGGAGGGCCACTAAAACCCCCGTCAAGACGCCACTACGCCAGGGGTTCCCCCGCTCCGTTTGCTCCCATGCTCCTAAATGGTATATGTGTTTATAATAGCTATACTAATGTGGAATGTACCTCTTTGGAAGAGAATCCTTGGGTCTGTCCAAATGCCTCATAATGACCACTGCCGGGCGGACAGCTGCAGGAAACACATGCATGTTCACCGGACTGTAAGTGGAACAGGGCCGGCCTGGGAGATCACAGGGCTGGCCCTCTTATATGACATACTGATAATTGATCGCGGGTAGGCGGGTGGACGGACAGGCAGGTGGCATAAGCGGGTGCCGGGTGGCCTGTGCCGACGCACGGCCTAGTTGCAACTGCAGCTCCAGCTCCGTCCACCACTACATGAATCCAGCCCTGACCACAGCTCCCTGATTTAACCTGTTGGGGACGAAGGGCATATGCATACGCCCTTGCGTCCTGGTACTTAAGGACGAAGGGCGTATCCATACGCCCGTGGGAATTTCGGTCCCCGCCGCCCCCTGGGCTGGGACCGGGCCGGGATGACTGCTGATATCTAGACCCCCCATGTCGGCACTGGTCGGAAAATACTGAGTTAGGTAACAGAACCTAACTGAAGGTTTTCCAACCAGTGTGCCTCCAGCAGTTGCAAAACTACAACTCCCAGCATGTACTGACAGACCGTGCATGCTGGGAGTTGTAGTTTTGCAACAGCTGGAGGCACACTGGTTGGAAAATACTGAGATAGGTAACAGAACCTAACTGAAGGTTTTCCAACCAGTGTGCCCCCAGCTGTTGCAAAACTGCAACTCCCAGCATGTACTGACAGACCGTGCATGCTGGGAGTTGTAATTTTGCAACAGCTGGAGGCACACTGGTTGGAAAACCTTCAGTTAGGTTCTGTTACCTAACTCAGTATTTTCCAAACTGAAGGTTTTCCAACCAGTGTGCCTCCAGCTGTTGCAACTGCAACTCCCAGCATGCACGGTTTGTCAGTACATGCTGGGAGTTGTAGTTTTAAAACAGCTGGAGGTTTGCCCCCCCCCCCCCCCATGTGAACGTACAGGGTACATTCACACAGGCGGGTTTACAGCAAGTTTCCTGCTTCAAGTATGAGCTGCGGCAAATTTTTCGCCACAGCGCAAATTCCTAGCGGGAAACTCACCGTAACCCGATAGTGTGACTGTACCCTAAAAGCACTACACTACACTCACACCTAATAAAGAGTAAAACACTACATATACACCCCCTTACACTGCCCCCCCCCCCCCAATAAAAATGAAAAACGTATTGTACGGCAGTGTTTACAAAACGGAGCCTTCAGCTGTTGCAAAACAACAACTCCCAGCATTTCCGGACAGCCACTGACTGTCCAGGCATGCTGGGAGTTTAGCAACAGCTGGAGGCACCCTGTTTGGGAATCACTGGTGTAGAATACCCCTATGTCCACCCCTATGCAATCCCTAATTCAGTCCTCAAATGCGCATGGCGCTCTCTCACTTCGGAGCCCTGTCGTATTTCAAGGAAACAGTTTAGGGACACATATGGGGTATCTCCGTACTCGGGAGAAATTACACTACAAATTTTGGGGGGCTTTATCTCCTTTTACCCCTTATGAAAAGGAAAAGTCGGGGTCTACACCAGCCTGTTAGTGTAAAAAAAAAATTATTTTACACTAACATGCTGGTGTTGCCCTTTACTTTATATTTTCACAAGAGGTAAAAGGAAAAAAGACCCCCAAAATTTTTTACGCAATTTCTCCTGAGTACGGAAATACCCCAGATGTAGGCGTAAAATGCTCTGCGGGCGCACAACAAGGCTCAGGAGTGAGAGCGCACTATGTACATTTGAGGCCGAAATTGGTGATTTACACAGGGGTGGCTGATTTTACAGTGGTTCTGACATAAACCCCAAAAAATAAATACCCACATGTGACTCCATTTTGGAAACTATACCCCTCACGGAATGTAACAAGGGGTACAGTGAGCATTTACTCCCCACAAGTGTCTGACAGATTTTTGGAACAGTGATTCGTGAAAATGAAAAATGTAATTTTTTGGTTTGCGCAGCCCACTGTTCCAAAGATCTGTCAAATGCCAGTAGGGTGTAAATGCTCACTGTACCCCTTATTACATTCCGTGAGGGGTGTAGTTTCCAAAATGGGGTCACATGTGGGGGGGTCCACTGTTCTGGCACCAAGGGGGGCTTTGTAAATGCACATGGCCCCCGACTTCCATTCCAAACAAATTATCTCTCTAAAAGCTCAATGGCGCTCCTTCTATTCTGAGCATTGTAGTTCGCTCACAATGCACATGACGTCCAAACATGGGGTATTTCCATACTCAGAAGAAATGGGGTTACAAATTTTGGGGGGCATTTTCTCCTATTACCCTTTGTAAAAAAATGTAAAATTTGGGGAAAAAACAGCATTTTTGTGGAAAATTTGTTTTTTCATTTACACATCCGACTTTAACAAAAAGTTGTCAAACACCTGTGGGGTGTTAAGGCTCACCGTACCCCTTGTTACGTTCCTTGAGGGGTGTCGTTTCCATAATAGTGTGCGATGTGGGGGGTTTTGCTGTCCTGACACCATAGGGGCTTCCTAAATGGGACATGCCCCCCAAAAACCATTTAAGAAAATCTCACTCTCCTAAATCCCATAGTTGCTCCTTCCCTTCTGAGCCCTCTACTGCGCCCGCCGAACACTTGACATACACATATGAGGTATTTTCTTACTCGAGAGAAATTGGGTTACAAATTTTGAGAGGATTTTTTTCCTTTTACCCCTTGTAAAAATTCAAAAACTGAGTCTACAAGAACATGCCAGTGTAAAAAATGAAGATTTTGAATTTTCTCCTTCACTTTGCTGCTATTCCTGTGAAACACCTAAAGGGTTAGCACACTTACTGAATGTCATTTTGAATACTTTGAGGGGTGCAGACTTTATAATGGGGTCATTTATGGGGTATTTCTAACCAGAAGACCCTTCAAATCCACTTCAAACCTGAACTGGTCCCTGAAAAATTCCGATTTTGAAAATTTTGCGAAAAATTGGAAAATTGCCGCTGAACTTTGAAGCCCTCTGGTGTTTTCCAAAAGTAAAAACTCATCAATTTTATGATGCAAACATATAGTAGACATATTTTATATGTGAATCAATATATAATTTATTTGGAATATTCATATTCTTTATAAGCAGAGAGCTTCAAAGTTAGAAAAATGCAACATTTTCAAATTTTTCATGACATTTTTGAATTTTTCACCAAGAATGGATGCAAGTATCGACGAATATTTACCACTAACATAAAGTAGAATATGTCACGAAAAAACAATCTCGGAATCAAATTTATAAGTAAAAGCATCCCAGAGTTATTAATGCTTAAAGTGACAGTGGTCAGATTTGCAAAAAATGCTACCGTCCTTAGGGTCATAATGGCCTCCGTCCCCAAGGGGTTAAAGGGGTTATCCAGGAAAAAACTTTTTTTTTTCTTATATATCAACTGGCTACGGAAAGTTAAACAGATTTGTAAATTACTTCTTTTCAAAAAAATCCTAAATCTTTCAGTACTTATGAGCTTCTGAAGTTGAGTTGTTCTTTTCTGCCTAAGTGCTCTCTGATGACACCTGTTCCGGGAACCGCCCAGTTTAGAAGCAAATCCCCATAGTAAACCTCTTCTACTCTGTGCAGTTCCCGAGACAAGCAGAGATGTCAGCAGAGAGCACTGTTGCTAGACAGAAAACAACAACTCAACTTCAGCAGCTGATAATTATTGAAAGGATTAAGATTTTTTAATAGAAGTAATTTACAAATCTGTTTAACTTTCTGGAGCCAGTTGATATAAAAAAAAAGTTTTTTCCTGGAATACCCCTTTAACCCCTTAAGGACTCAGGGCACTTTGGCCTTAAGGACTCAGACAATTAAATTTTTACGTTTTCATTTTTTCCTCCTTGCCTTCTAAAAATCATAACTCTTTTATATTTTCATCCACAGACTAGTATGAGGGCTTGTTTTTTGCGCGACCAGTTGTCCTTTGTAATGACATAACTCTTTATATCATAAAATGTATGGCGCAACAAAAAAACACTGTTTTTGTGAGGAAATTAAAAAGAAAAATGCAATTTTGCGAATTTTGGAAGGTTTCGTTTTCACGCCGTACAATTTACGGTAAAAATGACATGTGTTCTTTATTCTGAGGGTCAATACGATTAAAATGATACCCATTATTACATATGTTTATATTATTGTTGTGCTTTAAAAAAATCACAAACTTTTTAACCAAATCAGTACGTTTATAATCCCTTTATTTTGATGACCTCTAACTTTTTTATTTTTCCGTATAAGCGTCGGTATGAGGGCTCATTTTTTGTGCCATGATCTCTTTTTTTTTACTTTTTTTTTATACCACATTTGCATATAAAAAACTTTTAATACATTTTTAATAATTTTTTTTTTAAATAAAATGTATTCAAAAAGTAGCAATTTTGTCCTTTGTTTTTTTAACGTTCACGCCGTTCACCGTACGGGATCATTAACATTCTATTTTAATTGTTCGGACATTTACGCACGCGGCGATACCAAATATGTCTATTAAATTTATTTTTTACGCTTTTTGGGGGTAAAATAGGAAAAAACGGACGTTTTACTTTTTTATTGGGGGAGGGTATTTTTCACTTTTTTTTAACTTTTACTTTTACATTTTTTTTACACTTGAATAGTCCTCTCTGACTGCTGAAGATAGGCGCGGTACAAAGGATTAGACAAGAGCAAGGTCGGACGTAGCAGAAGGTAAGGGCAGGCAGCAAGGATCGTAGTCAGGGGCAACGGCAAGAGGTCTGGAACACTGGCTTGGGATACACAAGGAACGCTTTCACTGGCACAATGGCAACAAGATCCGGCAAGGAAGTGAAGGGGAAGTGAGGTAATATAGGGAAGTGCACAGGTGAACACACTAATTAAAACCATGCGCCAATCAGTGGCGCACTAGCCCTTTAAATCGCAAAGAACCGGCGCGTGCGCGCCCTAGGGAGTGGGGCCGCGGGCGCCGGGAAAGCACAGACGGGAAACGAGTCTGGTAAGCGGGTCGGGATGCGCAACGTGAGCGGGCGCATCCCGCATCGCGAATCGCATCCCGGCTGGGGACATTATCGCCGCGCACCCGGTCAGCGGGTCTGACCGGGGCGCTGCGAACAGGAGAACGCTGTGAGCGCTCCGGGGAGGAGCGGGGACCCGGAGCGCACGGCGTAACAATCAGGAGGACATCATTGACATGCAGACAGAACTCCATGATGATGAAGCCGATCGCACTTGGGATCCGGGTGCAGAGGGGGCTTCATCATCAGCAGCAGAAGAGGGTTGCAGGTTGCCCCTGAGGCAGCAGGTGAGCCAGCAAGGTGGTAGCATGGTTGGCAGTCAACATAGTGGCAGAAGTGGAAATTTAGGAGCCAAACATGCCCAGGGTAGACCAACTGCTTCGTGGCAGCCCACCTTCCCAGGAGGTAGTGGAACAGGGGTTCCTGGAGACCGCGGCAGTAGCAGTCAATTATTGCACACTGTTGGTGGTAAAATCAGATACTCGGTGGTCTGGCAGTTTTTCATCAAGCATTCGGAGGAAGTTAACACAGCCACATGCAAGATATGTCGGCAAAAGATGAAGCGTGGACAGGGTAGCAATGTTGGCACCACGGCCCTGCGTCAACATATGATGTGCCAGCATAAAGCGGCCTGGGACAACCGTGGCTCAGATGTGGTGGTCCAGCCTGCGGCATCACCCAGTGGCACGCCACTCCCTCCTTCAGCCAGCCATGGGTTCAACACCTCAGGTGAAGGGAGCTGTGTGTCATACCCTCCTTCTGTCGCTACAGATGCTTCTGCTCCTACTTGTAGTCTGCCATTCTGCCAACAATCCATAGGCGAAGCCATGTCCAAGAGACAACAGTATGCGCCCACTCATCCAATGGCGCAGAAGCTGAATGTCCTCCTGTCCAAGTTGCTGGTGCTGCAGTCCCTCCCATTTCAAGTGGTGGACTCCACACCTTTCAGAGAATTGATGGCTTGTGCCGAGCCGAGGTGGAGAGTCCCAAGTCGTCAATTCTGTGCGAAGAAGGCAGTACCAGCCCTGCATAAGTTTGTACAAGAGAGTTTGTGCCAGTCCTTGAGCCTGTCGGTGTGTTCAAAAGTGCACGGTAGCGCTGACGTGTGGAGCTGTAACTACAGGCAGGGACAATACATGTGATTTTACGGCCCACTGAGAAAATGTGGTTCCTGCACAGCCACAACAGCAACTTGGACAGGTCACACCGCTTCCTCCTCCACGCTCTCGCTCTCAGGCAGTTGGTCCAGTTGTTGAAAGTGTGCATCTCCGCCTCCTCACCCACCACCGTGTCCTCGGCCTCCACTGCACGTTCAAATCTCAGTGGCCCTTCATCGTACCATGTGTGTAGGGCACGGCTGTGTCACACTGTTCTTCACATGGTTTGCCTTGGCAAATGGAGTCACACAGGGGGGGGGAACTGCTAAAATTAATTCGTCAAGAATCAAGCCGTTCACAGCATCGAACTTTGTTAGCGATCCAGTGATTGAATGTTATAGTTCTCTATGGGAACAAAAAAAAGTGTAAAAAATAAAAATAAAATTATAAATGGGAATAAGCCCCTCCCCTAATAAAAGTGTGAATCACACTGCCCCCCTCCCCCCAACCCCCCACCCCCCCACATACACTTTTTTAAAATAAGATAATGTAAATGTGGTGCTGGGAGCGTAATGGTGTCTAGGGTGTTGCGGTAATAGTGTTGGTCTGGTGGTATTAACCCTTGAGTGTCGTGACGCCAGGCTGTAGTTTCCTCAATAGTAATGTTCCTACTGCAAACCGTCCCACAAACGGCAGGGAAAAATAAGGGAATGTCCACAGCAGATTTTATGAACTGATGAAACTTTACTCGAAGATTTTATGCAACAGTATTGAACATAACAGTCTTTTCAAGAGTGAACGGGGATACAGGTTCCTCACAGGTTTGATGGGACTTGGAAGCAATGATCTTTTGATGCTGATGGGACTTGGAAGCAATGATCTTTTGATGCTGATGGGACTTGGAAGCAATGATCTTTTGATGCTGATGGGACTTGGAAGCAATGATCTTTTGATGCTAGCCACTGTGCTACTATTTTAGAATATTTGAGCTGATAGTAGTCACACAGAATTCAGTAGTTTGAGCCTTGGTAACGCACGTTTTGTGGCTGCGGGATGTTAGGCTTCAGGCCTAGCTTGAATTGATGCTGAGATGTTGTGCTTGCTTGATAATCCGGAACTAAGAGAGTGAATTTAGTGGCTGCAGCCCCTTATATATTAAGCGGGCTGGACAAAGCTCATTGGTCAGCAAACCTGTAAGTTATGAACCCAGTGAACTCTGGGTACATCACATGACCTCGAAAGGTCCTTAAGCATTTTATACATTACAACTGTGTATTAGTGACCACTAAGGTCCTATACATATATTTCCTCTACATTAAATTAATATGTACTCACTTTACTTAAGACTACTAGGGGTAAACCCTACAGGAGAGCCCGATAGACATAGAGGGACTCTAGCTGTGGGGATCTTAGACAAGGGACAGGAATAGGTCCTGTACCGGGACACCAAATAAACAAAAATAAATGTAAACATTTGTGGTATTATCTAGAAAACTATCGAAATTTTACTTTTATAAAACCACTTGGTCAATGAAAATAAGCCTATATACTCCTTTACCTGTTTGATATATTTATTTATTTTATTATTAACCAGATAGCACTGCAAATGATAGCCTCTAAACCCATTGAAGACCACCTTACACCTTGTCAACACCTTCTTGTTCTTTCTGGCTACACCATAAAAAGCATTCTTAGTTCAGCCAAAGTTCAGCCAAATTTTGTCCACAGTGTATGGCCACCATGAGACAAAATATTCATCATACATGAAGCAGACGCTTCAATGTGCAATGTGTAACAAGGACCCCCAAACCATCCTGTGCCATTCATAACACTTCATGGACCCCCTCAGGCATCAGGGCCTTTGTGTGACTGTTACCTCTGCATCACTATAGCTAGGGTTCCAAGCATGCAATTAAAAGGGGTACTCAACTGCCCCATGGTTCTGAACATTTTGTTCAGAATGCTGGGTGCAAGCTGCGGGGGTCATGATGTAATGGCCACGCCCCTTGTGACGTTAGGCCACGTCCCCTCAATGCTAGTCTCTGGGAGGGTGCTTGGCATGCATCACGCCCCTCCATAGACTTTCGTTTAGGGCGGCGTGGCATGGCTTGACATCACGAGGGGCGTGGCCATGACGACACAACCCCAGGAGCTTGCACCCAGAGTTCAAAACAAAATGTTTGAACGCAGGGGCAGTGGAGTACCCTTTTAATGTGACTGCAAAAAGTTAACCGCATACGTTTTTTCTACTTTACTATTTACTAGGGAGAAGGAAAAAAAACTCTGAAGGTTACATCAGGGCATTCGGGTCACACACCGCTCATCATCCACACTTTGTAACAAATTCTAATAGAAGAAGTGACTCAGACAAGGTAAATAAATGTAATTAAATGTGAAGTTTATTATTATATTTTATATGTATTTTTAATGTGTTTTAATGTGTAAGTCCCTACTGAGTTGATCCAGGGGAAGGCAAAAAACCCTCATACTAGAGGTAAAAATTCCTTCCCGACTCCAAATATGGCAGTCAGAATAAATCTCTGGATCAACGTTCTGTCCCTATAAATCTAGTATACATAACCGGCGATGTTATTATTCTCCAAGAATGCATCCAGAACCCTTTTGAACTCTTTTACAGAGTTCACTATTACTACCTCCTCCGGGAGAGAATTCCACAGTCTCACTGCTCTTACAGTAAAGAATCCCCGTCTGTGGTTGTGTAGAAACCTTCTTTCCTCTAAATGTAGAGGATGCCCCCTTGTTATAGATACAGTCCTGGTTATAAATAGATCATGTGAGAGATCTCTGTAAGGTCCCCTGATATATTTATACAAAATTATTAGGTCTCCCCTTAGCCTTCTTTTTTCTAAACTAGTTTGTTCAGAATGCTGGGTGCAAGCTGCAGGGGTCATGACGTAATGGCCATGCCCCTTGTGACGTTACGCCACGTCCCATTAATGCTAGTCTCTGGGAGGGTGCTTGGCATGCACCACGCCCCTCTATAGACTTGCATTGAGGTGGCGTGGCATGGTGTGACATCACGAGGGGCGTGGCCATGACATCACAACCCCAGCAGCTTGCACCCAGTGTTCAGAACAAAATGTTTGAACGCAGGGGCAGTGGAGTACCCTTTTAATGTGAATGCAAAAAGTTAACCGCATACGTTTTTTCTACTTTACTATTTACTAGGGAGAAGGAAAAAAAACTCTGAAGGTTACATCAGGGCATTCGGGTCACACACCGCTCATCATCCACACTTTGTAACAAATTCTAATAGAAGAAGTGACTCAGACAAGGTAAATAAATGTAATTAAATGTGAAGTTTATTATTATATTTTATATGTATTTTTAATGTGTTTTAATGTGTAAGTCCCTACTGAGTTGATCCAGGGGAAGGCAAAAAACCCTCATACTAGAGGTAAAAATTCCTTCCCGACTCCAAATATGGCAGTCAGAATAAATCTCTGGATCAACGTTCTGTCCCTATAAATCTAGTATACATAACCGGCGATGTTATTATTCTCCAAGAATGCATCCAGAACCCTTTTGAACTCTTTTACAGAGTTCACTATTACTACCTCCTCCGGGAGAGAATTCCACAGTCTCACTGCTCTTACAGTAAAGAATCCCCGTCTGTGGTTGTGTAGAAACCTTCTTTCCTCTAAATGTAGAGGATGCCCCCTTGTTATAGATACAGTCCTGGTTATAAATAGATCATGTGAGAGATCTCTGTAAGGTCCCCTGATATATTTATACAAAATTATTAGGTCTCCCCTTAGCCTTCTTTTTTCTAAACTAGTTTGTTCAGAATGCTGGGTGCAAGCTGCAGGGGTCATGACGTAATGGCCATGCCCCTTGTGACGTTACGCCACGTCCCATTAATGCTAGTCTCTGGGAGGGTGCTTGGCATGCACCACGCCCCTCTATAGACTTGCATTGAGGTGGCGTGGCATGGTGTGACATCACGAGGGGCGTGGCCATGACATCACAACCCCAGCAGCTTGCACCCAGTGTTCAGAACAAAATGTTTGAACGCAGGGGCAGTGGAGTACCCTTTTAATGTGAATGCAAAAAGTTAACCGCATACGTTTTTTCTACTTTACTATTTACTAGGGAGAAGGAAAAAAAACTCTGAAGGTTACATCAGGGCATTCGGGTCACACACCGCTCATCATCCACACTTTGTAACAAATTCTAATAGAAGAAGTGACTCAGACAAGGTAAATAAATGTAATTAAATGTGAAGTTTATTATTATATTTTATATGTATTTTTTATGTGTTTTTAATGTGTAAGTCCCTACTGAGTTGATCAAGGGGAAGGCAAAAAACCCTCATACTAGAGGTAAAAATTCCTTCCCGACTCCAAATATGGCAGTCAGAATAAATCTCTGGATCAACCTTCTGTCCCTATAAATCTAGTATACATAACCGGCGATGTTATTATTCTCCAAGAATGCATCCAGAACCCTTTTGAACTCTTTTACAGAGTTCACCATGACTACCTCCTCCGGGAGAGAATTCCACAGTCTCACTGCTCTTACAGTAAAGAACCCCCGTCTGTGGTTGTGTAGAAACATTCTTTCCTCTAAACGTAGAGGATGCCCCTTTGTTATAAATACAGTCCTGGGTATAAATAGATCATGGGAGAGATCTCTGAATGGTCCCCTGATATATTTATACAAAGTTATTAGGTCTCCCCTAAGCCTTCTTTTTTCTAAACTAAATAAACCCAATTCTGATAATCTTTCTGGGTACTGTAGAAATCCCATTCCCCGTATACCCTGGTTGCCCATTTTTGAACCCTCTACAGCTCCACTATATCTATTTTGTACACTGGTGCCCAGTACTGTACACAGTATTCTATGTGTGGTCTGACTAGTGATTTGTACGGCTGTAGAATTATTTCCTTGTCGTGGGCATCTATGCCCCTATTACGCTATAACATGACTGCAAATGTGTATGTAGTGATAGTGTGTAGGGGATGAATGTGTATGTAGTGATAGTGTGTAGGGAATGAATGTATATGTAGTGATAGTGTGTAGGGAATGAATGTGTATGTAGTGATAGTGTGTAGGGAATGAATGTGTATGTAGTGATAGTGTGTAGGGGATGAATGTGTATGTAGTGATAGTGTGTAGGAAGATGAATGTGTATGTAGTGATTGTGTGTAGGGAATGAATGTGAATGTAGTGATTGTGTGTAGAGGATGATTGTGCATGTATTGATAGTCTGTAGGGGATGAATGTGTATGTAGTGATAGTGTGTAGGGAATGAATGTGTATGTAGTGATAGTGTGTAGGGGATGAATGTGTATGTAGTGATAGTGTGTAGGGAATGAATGTGTATGTAGTGATAGTGTGTAGGGAATGAATGTGTATGTAGTGATAGTGTGTAGGGAATGAATGTGTATATAGTGATAGTGTGTAGGGAATGAATGTGTATGTAGTGATAGTGTGTAAGGAATGAATGTGTATGTAGTGATAGTGTGTAGGGAATGAATGTGTATGTAGTGAAAGTGTGTAGGGGATGAATGTGTATGTAGTGATAGTGTGTAGGGAATGAATGTGTATGTATTTTGTGTTTGTGATTTGTGTACAGTGATTTAGTGCATTATGTGTAACAATAAATATACTATAAGGGCACGTTCCCTCTTGGCGTGTATGCAGAATATTTCATGCTGTGCAAAATCTGTAGCAGCAGCGGGAGATACGCTGCGTATCCCTCGCTCACCATACACACAAGGCTTTCTTTGGAGCCCCACCTCCAAAACTCACTGCGCACATAGGGCTGCCGCCAGAAAGCCTTGTATGTATGGTGAGTGAGGGATACGCAGCGTATTTCCCACTGCTTCTGCAGACTTTCCGCAGCGTCAAATACGCTACCTATATGCCAAGTGGGAACGTGCCCTTAAGAATACATCTGGGACGGCTTGATCTTCATCCGTTCTGTTCTTCTTTCTTCGTCCTTCTTCGCTTGGTGTTCTCTTCCCCGGCACAAGGCTGCAGATCGGTGATACAGATGGAGCAGGCGGGAGGGATCCACCATGGGCCTCTCGGGATGTATTCTCCAGGATCCCTCCGGTACCAGCGTATGGCCCAGCCGTGATGTTCCTTACGCTCTCTCTTCCATGCCCAGTACTCGGGGTCTTGTGCCATGATCTAGAATTAATCACAATATAAATTGTTATAATAAACACAGACTTTCATTCCTAGTGTATAGTTTTTATTTTATGTCACTGACCCGATCACAGGTGTCTCTGGTTACCCAAGCGTGGAATCTCATCCGGAGGAGCAGCAGGTTCCGTAGGTGTAGCATCCAGGTCTTCATCGCCGTCCACATCGGTCCGAGGGCCCAGGGATAGATCTCGCGTCGAAACATCTCATCCTCTTCAAACTGGTTGGCAAGAAAGCTAAAAGGAAGAAAAAATAAATAATTAAAATTATACAACATTTCACAAGAGGAAGAGGAGAAGAACCATTGGTAGTAAATATATATATATATATATGTATTTATATTAATGTGTGTGTGTATATATATATATATATATATATATACACATTAATATAAATATTATGTTTATACATCAATTTATATTGATGTGTGTATATATATATATATATATATATATTTATGTATTTATATCGATGTGTATATATGCAATAACATTAATAAAAACTCACAGCGCTGGAAAGAAGTAGGTGTTATATTCCTCCATACGCAGGTTGGCTCTTCGGAAGTAGATGAGGACCATGGCCAGGAGATACTAGAGGGAAGAGAAGAGTTAGGGGCTGGTAATACATTTCTTATCTAAATACATTCTATTATACAGTACCTGTATGTCTCCAGTATATCCCTGTATTTACTTCTATCCGTACAACAGCTATTCTTTCCCTTTATATACTACCTTGTCCGCGATCTTATAGCAGCTGTCCCTGCCTAGAAATAGCTGGATGTGTCCTTCGTCTACAAAAATAACAGAAATATCATTATTTTTATCTATTCAATCAATATCTTCTATACTATCTATAACAATTCTACACATAATATACATATACATGTGTGTATACAGTCACTGACACATTATACACTATATTCCATACTATACATTGTACAGAAGCACCAGAGCAGGAGAGAGAAGGTTCTGTAGAGGGAACATTATCTTTCCTGAAGAACATGGACCTCAGTATTAGGGCTATGATAATACTGATCTTTATTTACGATGTATATGTCTGTTTCATAGGGCCAAGATTGGGGGTTGGCTGAGTAGGCACCTGCCTAGGGAACCACCATCTTCCTAGCCTGGCAGGGTGGCAGAAATGCTGGAGATCTCTAGAATTATGGGTCTAGGGCACTTTCCCTGGTTGCAGGTTGGGAGAGGTGAAGGACCTCTGCCCACTGTCTCCGGCTCAGACACACACAGGGTAACATCACACTGTGTGCACCAAGGGACGTCCATGTTGGTATGGCAGTAAAGAGAACGTAAATAGTGATGTCGCGAACATAGAATTTTCGGTTTGCGAACCGCAAACGCAAACTTCCGCAAATGTTTGCGAACGGGCGAACCGCCATTCCCTGTGGGTTGGCAAATTTTAAAACCCACTGGGACTCTTTCTGGCCACAATAGTGATTTAAAAGTTGTTTCAAGGGGACTAACACATGGACTGTGGCGTGCCAGAGTGGGATCCATGGCAAAACTCCCATGGAAAATTACATAGTTGATGCAGAGTCTGTTTTTAATCCATAAAGGGCATAAATCACCTATTATTCCTAAATGGTTTGGAATAACGTGCTTTAGCCCCCTTTAGGCAGCACATAGAGCCCCCCTTTAGGCATCACATAGTTAGATTCCCCCCTTTAGACAGCACATAGATTCCCCCATATTAGGCATCACATAGTTAGATCGCCCCTTTAGGCATCACATAGTTAGATTCCCCCATGTTAGTCAGCACCTAGTTAGAGCTCCCCTTTAGGCAGCACATAAGATTCCCCCATATTAGGCAGCACATAGTTAGCAGTGCAGTGCAGTGATAACCTCTGAGCCACCATTTGCATACATCTAATATCCACGGTTGCTAAAATGGACAGAGATGTCAGCAGAGAGTACCAGAAAAATTAGGCATGTACACATGCCTGAAAAATTTGGTATTGTTGCAGCTTCTGTAGCAGCGGCCATAACATTTGCAGCACCATAACAAGTGCAGCAGCAGAGGCCAGAAAAGTTAGGCATGTACACATGGATGAAAAATTTGGTATTGTCGCAGCCGCATCTGTAGCAGCAGCCAGAAAAATTGCAACACCAGAAAAAGTGCAACAGCAGAGGCCAGAAAAATTAGGCATGTACACCTGGCTGGAAAATTTGGTATTGTCGCAGCCGCTGCTGTAGCAGCGTCCAGAAAAATTTCTGTTTGTTTCGCAAGGCAGAAAGTGCCCTAAAACATTTCGGCTTGAACCCTAGTTGGTGGCGGATAAGTCACGCATGTGACTGTGGACCATTTTTAGCCCAAGGCAACTAATCTGATCAGGCCTTGTTCAGTCAAATGTATCGCCCAGTGTCAGTCCCTTCGGGATCCATCCCTCATTCATCTTAAGAAAGGTGAGGTAATCCAGACTTTTTTGACCAAGGCGACTCCTCTTCTCAGTGACAATACCTCCTGCTGCACTGAAGGTCCTTTCTAACAGGACACTTGAAGCGGGAGAGGCCAAAAGTTTGAGCGCAAATTGGGATAGCTCAGGCCACAGGTCAAGCCGGCAAACCCAGTAGTCAAGGGGTTCATCGCTCCTCAGAGTGTCGATATCTGCGATTAAGGCCAGGTAGTCTGCTACCTGTCGGTCAAGTCATTCTCTGATGGTGGACCCCGAAGGGCTGTGGCGATGCGTAGGACTTAAAAAGTTCTGCATGTCCTCCATCAACAGCATGTCTGTACAGCATCCTGTCCTTGCCGGCGTGTTCGTGGGAGGAGGAGGAGGATTACTTTCACCTCTTCCCCAGTTAGATCCCTGTTGTGATGTGACATGACCCTTATACGCTGTGTACAGCATACTTCTTAATTTATTTTGGACCTGCTGAATCCTTTCTGCCTTGCTGTAATGCGGTAACATGTCAGGCACTTTATGGTTATACCAGGGGTCTAGTAGCTTGGACACCCAGTACAGGTCGTTCTCCTTCATCCTTTTTATACGAGGGTCCCTCAACAGGCACGGCAGCATGAAAGACCCCATTTGCACAAGGACGGATGCAGAGCTACTCATGTCCCGTTCCTCGTCCTCAGTGATGTCAGGGAAGGTATAATCTTCTTCCCCCAGCCATGTACAACACCACAGGAACCAGATAGGTGACAAGGAGCACCCTGGGATGCCTGCTGTGGTTGGTCTTCCTCCTCCTCTTCAAAGCCACATTCCTCCTTTGACTCCTCTTCCTCACAATCCTCTTCCAGCGTTGCTGCAGGTCCAGCAAGCGATGCTGATAAGGCTGAATCTGGTGGTGATGGTGTCCACAACTCTTCCTCTTCACGCTCATCTACTGCCTGATACAGCACTCTTCGCAGGGCACGCTCCAGGTAGAAAACAAACGGTATGATGTCGCTGATGGTGCCTTCGGTGCGACTGACCAGGTTTGTCACCTCCTCAAAAGGACACATGAGCCTACAGGCATTGCGCATGAGCCTCCAGTAACGTGGCTAAAAAATTCCCAGCTCCGCAGATGATGTTCTAGCACCCCGGTCATACAAATATTAGTTGACGGCTTTTTCTTGTTGGATCAGGGATGTGGAATAGCACCTGGGGGGCTGGGGGGTGGTGGTGCCGGTGATGTGGAGCAAAACGCAGCAGTGGAAGGGGACTCGGCCGAGGATGTTATGGAAGAGGATGGAGTAGGAGGAGTAGAGGAGGTGGCAGCAGGCCTGTCTGCAAGTCGTGGCGGTGTCACCAACTCCTCTGCAGAGCCACGCATTCCGTGCTTGGCAGCCGTCACCAGGTTTACCCAATGCGCAGTGTAGGTGACATACCTGCCCTGACCATGCTTTGCAGACCAGGTATCAGTGGTCAGATGGACCCTTTCCCCTACACTGTGTGCCAGACATGCCATAATTTCCTTTTGCACAATGGAGTAAAGGTTGTGGATTGCCTTTTGTGCAAAAAAGTTTCATCTGGTTACCTTCCACTGCGGTGTCCCAATGGCTACAATTTTTTTAAAGGCCTCAGGCTCCACCAGCTTGTATGGTAAAAGCTGGCGGGCTAGCAGTTCCGACAAGCCAGCTGTCAGACGCCGGGCTAGGGGGTGACTTTGAGACATTGTCTTCTTGCGCTCAAACATCTCCTTGACAGACACCTGACTGTGGGCAGATGAGCAGGAACTTCTCAAGGCGAGAGACGGAGAGGCGGATGGTTGAGAGGGGGCAAGGAGGGCAGCAGTGGTTGACCTGGCTGAAGATGTTGGACCAGGAGGAGGATGGCGGCTTTGACTTTGTGTGCTGCTTGTACTGGCGTGTTGATCCCATAGGCGTTTGTGATGTTACAATCATGTGCCTTCGCAAAGCAGTTGTGCCTAGGTAGGTGTTGGACTTCCCACGACTCTTCTGGCACAGGTTGCAAATGGCCTCGCTGTTGTCAGAGGCAGACACACAAAAAAAATGCCACACTGCTGAGCTCTGCGATGACGGCATTCTGGTGGTGGCAACAGCATGCGTTGATTGGCGTCCCGTCTGGCTGACCCCGGGTGCCGATGCATGGTGTCTGACTGTGCCACTAGCTCCTTGCGACGACCTCCCCCTGCTTCCAACTCGTCTCCTCCTCCTCTTTGTCTCCCCATCTGAACTTTCCCCCTCTTCTTCTCTTCTAGCGGGCACCCACGTGGCATCCACGGACACATCGTCATCATCAACACCTTCACCGCTATCTGACACCTCAAGAAAGGAAGCAGCAGTGGTACAACATCATCATCACACCGTACGTCCATGTGTGTAATGCTGCCTGACTGAGACATATCCCTGTTAACTACATCCTCTGGCAATAATGGTTGCGCATCACTCATGTCTTCAAACTGATGTGTAAATAACTCCTCTGACGGATCAAGTAAAGCTGCTGTGGTGCTAGTGTTGGTGGTGGCGGCAGGCGGGCAAGTGGTAGCATGAGAGGTGCCAGAAGCTAAGCTAGAGGAGGAGAAGGATGGTGCGTCAAGGTTCCGAGCGGAAGCTGTAGTAGATTGGGTGTCTTGTGATAGCCAGTCAACTAAGTCCTCAGAACTTTGGGGGTTCCGGGTACGTGGCCTCTGAACACTGGCCATTCTAGGGCCAAAGGGAATCCCAGCACCATGACGGCCCCTGTGGGGTGGCCTTCCTCTGCCTGTCATTTTTTTGGTTAATTTGCACAACTGTCACACCTAATGTGATTTGCACTAGGGTGACACAATTTGCCCTGTAGGCAAAAAAACTGGCAACTGTGACGTGAACTGACAGTGACGACTGATTTTATTTAACAGCCAAAAAAGTTTTTATTTTTTAATTTGCACAACTGTCCCACCTAATGTGATTTGCACTAGGGTGACACAATTTGCCCTGCAGGCAAAAAAACTGGCAACTGTGACGTGAACTGACAGTGACAACTGATTTTATTTAACAGCCAAAAAAGGTATATTTTTTTTATTTGCACAACTGTCACACCTAATGTGATTTGCACTAGTGTGACAATAAGCAAAAAAGCTTGCCAGCGGAGTTCCCCTTTTAAGCAGTGGTCCTCAATCAGGGTGCCTCCAGCTGTTGCAAAACACACGGACTGATATATTTCAGCACTTTGAATACTGTAGTAGTTAGTTGCTTGAAGGAACTTAAGTTTGATTCTGGAGTACCCCTTTTAACCAGCGGTTCCCTCCCAACCAGGGTGCCTCCAGCTGTTGCTACACACACGGACTGATATCTTTCAGCCCTTTGAATACTGTAGTAGTTAGTTGCTTGAAGGAACTTAAGTTTGATTCTCGAGTACCCCTTTTAACCAGCGGTTCCCACCCAACCAGGGTACCTCCAGCTGTTGCAACACACACAGACTGATATCTTTCAGCCCTTTGAATACTGTAGTAGTTAGTTGCTTGAAGGAACTTAAGTTTGATTCTGGAGTAACCCTTTTAACCAGTGGTTTCCTCCCAACCAGGACTGATATCTTTCAGCCCTAAAAAGGGCTTTTTTGGGTGCTGTCCTTAAAGCAGATGTTACAGTAGTGCTGTAGAAGTAAACTGGACCCTGAATGCACCACCTAGCAGCAACCTAGCTATCGCTTTCCTTATACAGCAGGAGCAGCTTCTCTGACCCTCCACTTCAGGGTAAAAGTCTACTGCAATGTTAAAGTATAGGGGGCGGATCGACCTTCACATATGTTCGCCCGGCGAACAATTCGCGACATCTCTAAACGTAAATATGTATTTTTTAATTATTATTTAATTATATATGTATTTAATTTATAAAAAATTTTGGGTGACAGGGACATGTCTACAAATGGGGCAACTATCTACCTCCTGGAGGGCACCTGTCTATACTGTGGGAAAAATGCCTACGTTTGGGCAAACCTATCTACACTGGGATCAACTATCTACATGGAGGGCACCTGTCTACACTGGGAACAGCTATCTACCTCTGGGGGGGGAATCTATCTACACTGTAAACAACTACCTGCCTCCTGGAGGGCAGCTGTCTACACTGGGAACAGCTATCTACCTCTGGGGGGGAATTTATCTACACTGGAGGCAACTACCTGCCTCCTGAAGGGCAGATGTCTACACTGGGAACAGCTATCTACCTCTGGGGGGGGGGGATATATCTACACTGGAGGCAACTACCTGCCTCCTGGAGGGCACCTGTCTACACTGGGAACAGCTATCTACCTCTGGGGGGGGGGGATCTATCTACACTGGAGGCAACTTCCTACCTCCTGGAGGGCAGTTATCTACACTGTGGGGCAACTGTGTACTGTATTGAGAGCAAATTTTCGAAATTTTTACAGTGGATACCAGCACTTTGCGATTTTCCGAATATTTAGAATATAGTGATATATTCGTAATGTCAAATATTCGTTTTTTTATGCAAATTTATGTGAATATTTATGCTAATATGTATGCGAATATCGGCACACTAGAGATATAATTGCGCATGCGCACTGTGCGATTTTCATTACGAATTTTCGCATGAAAAAAAAAACAAATATCTACCTACTGGAGGGCACCTGTCTACACTGGGAACCACAATCTACCCCTTGGCAGAATCTATAAACACTGGGGGCAACTATATTTCTCCTGGGGGGATAGGGGGGGGGGGGGGCACCTTTAAGGGGATAAGAACACTTTATTTTATCATGTGATAAAATATTATACTTTTTGTCTTAGAAAGAAAAATGTATTGTTACCCAGGAGTCTGTAAAAAGCGGCCCGTTCCTCCGGCTGTAGGATGGCGTCATCAGTGGTCTCCCTCCAATTGTTGTCCGTCTGCTCCCTCTTCTTCTTGGGCTCGCCATCCGTCTCCTCCTCCTTTGGCTGGTCCTCCGTCTTCTCCGGCTCCTCCTGGGTGGCAGATGCTGAACTGTGATAGAAGAGATAACATCTATAGTATTGGGCCTCATGCACCCGACCAAATAATGGGTCATCCCGGTTATAAGGAGCCATAATATGACACCAGGGAAGTCTATGAGACCATATGGTACAACATTATATTCTCGTTACATCAAGCCACGCTCCCTCCATTCATGTCTATGGGAGGGAGGGGGGGGGGCAGAATGCCAGGTGTCTGCACAGATCAGTGGAGTACCCCTTTAAGCGTCCCTAGTCTTGCCCACCATATTTTCAATGCTATCATAAGGCAATGCGGATCTCCCGTGCAGGGAGCAGTATGATAGTCGGGCTCCTGCTGGAGCTACTAGAAGCGGAGGAACCTCTTCTAGGAAATTAACCCTTCATATGCTTCAGTCAAATCATGACAGCTTCATGTGAGGAGTTTCCACACTGATCGCTGTCAGTCCCTTTGTAGGGCTCTTAAAAATAGAATGTAAATAAAAAAAAGCATCAACTTTTTCTCAAAAAATTTAAAAAACATATTGAGTTTCGCCACATCCATAATGACCCAAATAATAAAATAATTGAATTATTCACGCTGCACTTTGAACGCTGAAAAAAAAAATGTAAAAAACCAAAAAGAAAAAACGCCACATCCCCTCCATACATGTCTATGGGAGCTGTCACACCCCTTTCCATAGACATCCATGGGGGGGGGGGGGGGGCGTGACGTCACTAGGGGGCATGGCGTGACATCACGACCACTGCCGCCAGAACTTGGCATTTGTTCAGAACACGGGGTGCTGCGCGGAGGTCACAGGTGTCCCAGCGATAGGGGATAGGATGCCCATAGCAACCAATCAGCTTGCTTTTTTCATTTTTAACAAGGCCTCTGCAAAGTGAAAGAAGTGATCTGATTGGTTGCTATGGGTAACTGGGCAACTTTTCCTCTGGACAGGTTTTGATAAATCTCCCCCAAGATGCCTAGCGGTGGAGTACCCCTTTAAGTATTTCCGCATGCAGAAATGTCCAAACTATTAAAGTACAATGGTAACAAAACTGCACGGTTAATGGTGTAAATGTAAAAAAATAGCAGAATTGCAGATTTTTGGTCACTTCATGTACCAGAAAAAAATGTATAAAAAGCGATCTAAAAGGCCTAAAAATAGTGGCATTATCACATATAACACTGGGTGTCAGAAATCACATTTACCATTGAAGAGGCAGTTATCATATATATTAAAGAGATTTTCCAGTGGTTTTCTGGGACATTTACATTTATGGTCTATCCACTGCTGTCAAATCTTAGTTCCATTAAATTGAATGGGGGCTGTGCTGCAGTGTCCTGGCACCAGCATTTCACAATGACCCGAAATCTCTTCTCTATCTCACGTCATTGGAGGAGATTTATCCAAACCTGTGTAGAGGAAGAGTGGTGCAGTTGCCCATAGCAACCAATCATATTGCTTCTTTCATTTTTAAAAAGAAGCAATCTGATAGGTTGCTATAGGCAACTGCCCCACTTTTCCTCTGCCCAGGTTTGGATAAATCTCCTCCATTGTTTATATGTGAAAACCATCATGGGGGGAGATTTATCAAACCCTGTCCTGAGGAAAACTTGCTGTGTTGCCCATAGCAACCAATCAGATCGATTCTTTCATTTTTGAAAAGGACTTTGCAAAATGAAAGAAGCAATCTGATTGGTTGCTATGGGCAACTCAGCAGCTTTTTGTCTGGACAGGTTTTGATAAATCTCCCCCCATGGCTGTGCCAAACAGCTGTAGGGCAGGGGTGAGGTGCCTGGTGTTGGTCCACCACCAACAACACATTAATAGCCAGTCCTGAGGATGGACCATAAATGGAAAAGTCCCAGAAAACTTCTTAATCTAAATTCCTCTGGTGATATGATACATATAGCTGCCCGACTATAATAACATTGGGGGCAGTTATCACATATAACATTAGGGGCAATTATCACATATAACATTAGGGGGGCAGTTATCACATATAACATTAGGGGCAGTTATCACATATAACATTAGGGGGCAGTTATCACATATAACATTAGGGGCAGTTATCACATATAACATTAGGGGGGCAGTTATCACATATAACATTAGGGGCAGTTATCACATATAACATTAGTGGGGCAGTTATCACATATAACATTAGAGGGCAGTTATCACATATAACATTAGGGGGGCAGTTATCACATATAACATTAGGGGGGCAGTTATCACATATAACATTGGAGGCAGTTATCACATATAACATTAGAGGGCAGTTATCACATATAACATTAGGGGCAGTTATCACATATAACATTAGGGGGGCAGGTATCACATATAACATTAGGGGGGCAAGTATCACATATAACATTGGGGACAGTTATCACATATAACATTAGGGGGGCAGTTATCACATATAACATTAGAGGGGCCAGTTATCACATATAACATTAGGGGGGCAGTTATAACATATAACATTAGTGGGGCAGTTATCACATATAACATTAGGAGGGCATTTATCACATATAACATTAGGGGGGCAGTTATCACATATAACATTAGGGGGGCAGTTATCACATATAACATTAGGGTGGCAGTTATCACACATAACATTAGGGGGGCAGTTATAACATATAACATTAATGGGGCAGTTATCACATACAACATTAGGGGGGCAGTTATCACACATAACATTAGGGGGGCAGATATCACATATAACATTAGGGGGCAGTTATCACGTATAACATTAGGGGGCAGTTATCACGTATAACATTAGGGGGAAGTTATCACATATAACATAGGGCGCATTTATCACATATAACATTAGGGGTGCAGTTATCACATATAGCATTAGGGGGGCAGTTATCATATATAACATTAGGGGGGCAGGTATCACATATAACATTAGGGGGGCAAGTATCACATATAACATTGGGGGCAGTTATCACATATAACATTAGGGGGGCAGTTATCATATATAACATTAGGGGGGGCAGTTATCACATATAACATTAGGGGGCAGTTATCACATATAACATTAGGGGGGGCAGTTATCATCTATAACATTAGGGGGGCAGTTATCACATATAACATTAGGGGGCAGTTATCACATATAACATTAGGGGGGCAGTTATCACATATAACAGTAGGGGGGGCTGTTATCACATATAACATTAGGGGGTGCAGTTATCATATATAACATTAGGGGGCAGTTATCACATATAACATTAGGGGGTGCAGTTATCATATATAACATTAGGGGGCAGTTATCACATATAACAGTAGGGGGGCAGTTATCACATATAACATTAGGGGGCAGTTATCACATATAACATTAGGGGGGCAGTTATCACATATAACATTAGGGGGGGCAGTTATCACATATAACATTAGGGGGTGCAGTTATCACATATAACATTAGGGGGCAGTTATCACATATAACATTAGGGGCAATTAGCATATACACTGGTAGCAGTTATACATGGAGGCTCAGTAGTGTGGTTGCACTGCACATGACAGTTTATGGGACATGCTCAGTGCAAACGTTAGAAAAGAAAAAAACCATCATAGACAGTACTGGGGGAGATTTATCAAAATGTTTGGCTGAGAATAGTGTTGCAGTTACCCATAGCAACCAATCAGATTGCTTTTTTAAATTTAAAGGCCTCTGAAAAAGGGGGGAAGCTGATTGGTTGCTATGGCAACTGGCCAACATTTTCTCTACATTTTTGATAAATCTTCCCCAGGTGGATGGCAGAAAAACAACTCTTAGTTTTTGAAGACTGTCTGTAAATGTACCCCTATAAAATGGTGTAGTGATGTGTCCTACTTACCACTCCTCCTCATACAGGGCTGTCAGTTCTCTCTTCCTCTTCCTCATGGTGTCGCCTCTTCTTTTCTTCTCTTCCTCGCCGCCTCCTCCTCCTCGCCTCTCCTCCTCGCCTCTCCTCCTCGCCTCTCCTCCGCCGCCTCCTCCTCTCCTCCGCCTCCTCCTCTCCTCCGCCGCCTCTCCTCCTCTCCTCCTCTCCTCCTCCTCCTCCTCTCCTCCGCCTCCTCCTCTCCTCGGCCGCCTCTCCTCCGCTTCCTCCTTTCCTCCGCCGCCTCTCCTCCTCTCCTCCGCCTCCTCCTCTCCTCCGCCTCCTACTCGCCTCCTCCTCCTCCTCGCCTCTCCTCCTCTCCTCAAAATCTGTAGAAATTGATGGGGGTCGCTGTCCAAAAAAGTCACTTCTCGCAGAGAAATAAGGAGCCGGTCTCAACTCTAGAAGAGCAATCGCAGACTGGCACCAACTGTCATTTTCTGTTGTTGTTTATTTGTAAAACCCTGCGATCCTATTGGTCGATGGGTCTGGCTATTGGATAGTGCAGTACAATATGTTACATTGGCCTGCGCTATGATTGCATCGTCCCAATGAACTGACTGCTGAAAAACAGCAACATTGGAAGCCAAAGTTAAAAAATACATAAAAACCTCAACATAAAAGTGATGATAAAAATGTGATTTGTGATATGTTATCCTGAGCATTCAATGTATCTGTTATAAAGGACACGAGATGAATGAGATTCATTATTTCATAGTAAATAAACTAGAAGTAGCATTTCTTACTTGGGATGGGAAAATCTATATAGTTTTACACATTCCCGCTATAGGTCATATGGGGATGTCCTGGGAAGGAGTAACCAGCATTGGAGCGAGATTGTGATGACATCCCACCCCATACCATGGGGGGAATCTTCAGCCTTGGGCCAGATAATATCCCTATTACGCCTATGAACCCTTTAGATCCCGAAATCAAAGTTGACCGTGGGACCAAAAGCCGTTCACAGCATTGAACTTTGTTAGCGATCCAGTGATTTCATATTATAGTCCTCTATGGGAACAAAAAAAAGTGTAAAAAAGAATAATTAAAATAAAAAAATTATAAATGTGAATAAGCCTCTCCCCTAATAAAAGTGTGAATCACACAACAACACCCCCCCCCACCCCACCCCCACTTTTTTAAAAATAAGATAATGTAAATGTGGTGCTGGGAGCGTAATGGCGTCTAGGGTGTTGCGGCAATAGTGTTGGGTCTGGTGGTATTAACCCTTGAGTGTCGTGACGCCAGGCTGTAGTTTCCTCAATAGTAATGTTCCTACTGCAAACCGTCCCACAAACGGCAGGGAAAAATAACGGAATGTCTACAGCAGATTTTATGAAGTAAACTGATGAAACTTTACTCGAAGATTTTATGCAACAGTATTGAACATAACAGTCTTTTCAAGAGTGAACGGGGATACAGGTTCCTCACAGGTTTGATGGGACTTGGAAGCAATGATCTTTTGATGCTGATGGGACTTGGAAGCAATGATCTTTTGATGCTGATGGGACTTGGAAGCAATGATCTTTTGATGCTGATGGGACTTGGAAGCAATGATCTTTTGATGCTGATGGGACTTGGAAGCAATGATCTTTTGATGCTAGCCACTGTGCTACTATTTTAGAATATTTGAGCTGATAGTAGTCACACAGAATTCAGTAGTTTGAGCCTTGGTAACGCACGTTTTGTGGCTGCGGGATGTTAGGCTTCAGGCCTAGCTTGAATTGATGCTGATGCTGAGATGTTGTGCTTGCTTGATAATCCGGAACTAAGAGAGTGAATTTAGTGGCTGCAGCCCCATATATATTAACCCCTTAACCCCTTGGGGACGGAGCCCATTATGACCCTAAGGACGGGAGCATTTTTTGCAAATCTGACCACTGTCACTTTAAGCATTAATAACTCTGGAATGCTTTTACTTATAAATTTGATTAAGAGAATGTTTTTCGTGACATATTCTACTTTATGTTAGTGGTAAATTTTCGGCGATACTTGCATCCTTTCTAGGTGAAAAATGCTAAAATTTCATGAAAAATTTGAAAATTTAACATTTTTCTAACTTTGAAGCTCTCTACTTATAAGGAATATGGATATTCCAAATAAATTATGTATTGATTCACATATACAATATATTTACTTTATGTTTGCATCATAAAATTGACGAGTTTTTACTTTTGGAAGACATCAGGGGGCTTCAAAGTTCAGTAGCAATTTTCCAATTTTTCGCAAAATTTTCAAAATCGGAATTTTTCAGGGACCAGTTCAGGTTTGAAGTGGATTTGAAGGGTCTTCTGGTTAGAAATACCTGATAAATGACCCCATTATAAAAACTGCACCCCTCAAAGTATTCAAAATGACAATCAGTAAGTGTGTTAACCCTTTAGGTGTTTCACAGGAATAGCAGCAAAGTGAAGGAGAAAATTCAAAATCTTCATTTTTTACACTGGCATGTTCTTGTAGACCCAGTTTTTGAATTTTTACAAGGGGTAAAAGGAAAAAAATCCTCTCAAAATTTGTAACCCAATTTCTCTCGAGTAAGAAAATACCTCATATGTGTATGTCAAGTGTTCGGCGGGTGCACTAGAGGGCTCAGAAGCGAAGGAGCAACAATGGAATTTAGGAGAGTGAGTTTTTCTGAAATGGTTTTTGGGGGGCATGTCCCATTTAGGAAGCGCCTATGGCGCCAGGACAGCAAAAAACACCACATCGCACACTATTATGGAAACGACACCCCTCAAGGAACGTAACAAGGGGTACAGTGAGCCTTAACACCCCACAGGTGTTTGACAACTTTTTGTTAAAGTCGGATGTGTAAATGAAAAAAAAATATTTTTCCACTAAAATGCTGGTTTTCCCCCAAATTTTACTTTTTTACAAACGGTAATAGGAGAAAATGCCCCCAAAATTTGTTACCCCATTTCTTCTGAATATGGAAATACCCCATATGTGGACGTCAAGTGCACTGCGATCGAACTACAATGCTCAGAAGAGCAGGAGCGCCATTGAGCTTTTAGAGAGATAATTTGTTTGGAATGGAAGTCGGGGGCCATGTGCATTTACAAAGCCCCCCGTGGTGCCAGAACAGTGGACCCCCCCACATGTGACCCCATTTTGGAAACTACACCGCTCACGGAATGTAATAAGGGGTGCAGTGAGCATTTACACCCCACTGGCGTTTGACAGATCTTTGGAACAGTGGGCTGTGCAAACAAAAAAATTAAATTTTTCATTTTCACAGACCACTGTTCCAAAAATCTGTCAGACCCCTGTGGGGCGTAAATGCTCACTGTACCCCTTATTACATTCCGTGAGGGGTGTAGTTTCCAAAATGGGGTCACATGTGGGTATTTATTATTTTGCATTTATGTCAGAACCGCTGTAAAATCAGCCACCCCTGTGCAAATCACCAATTTTGGCCTCAAATGTACATAGTGCACTTTCACTCCTGAGCCTTGTTATGCGCCCGCAGAGCATTTTACGCCCACATATGGGGTATTTCCGTACTCAGGAGAAATTGCGTTACAAATTTTGGGGGTCTTTTTTTCCTTTTACCTCTTGTGAAAATAAAAAGTAAAGGGCAACACCAGCATGTTAGTGTAAATTTTTTTTTTTTTTACACTAACAGGCTGGTGTAGACCCCAACTTTTCCTTTTCATAAGGGGTAAAAGGAGAAAAAGCCCCCCAAACTTTGTAACGCAATTTCTCCCGAGTACGGAAATACCCCATATGTGGCCCTAAACTGTTTCCTTGAAATACAACAGGGCTCCAAAGTGAGAGAGCACATGCGCATTTGAGGACTAAATTAGGGATTGCATAGGGGTGGACATAGGGGTATTCTACGCCAGTGATTCCCAAACAGGGTGCCTCCAGCTGTTGCTAAACTCCCAGCATGCCTGGACAATCAGTGGCTGTCCGGAAATGCTGGGAGTTGTTGTTTTTCAACAGCTGGAGGCTCCGTTTTGGAAACACTGCTGTACAATACGTTTTTCATATTTATTGGGGGGGACAGTGTAAGGGGGTGTATATGTAATGTTTTACTCTTTATTAGGTGGTAGTGTAGTGTAGTGTAGTGTTTTTAGGGTACATTCACACTGGCGGGTTACGGTGAGTTTCCCGCTAGGAATTTGCGCTGCGGCGAAAAATTTGCCGCAGCTCATACTTGAAGCAGGAAACTTGCTATAAACCCGCCCGTGTGAATGTACCCTGTACGTTCACATGGGGGGGAGGCAAACCTCCAGCTGTTTCAAAACTACAACTCCCAGCATGCACGGTCTGTCAGTACATGCTGGGAGTTGTTGTTTTGCAACAGCTGGAGGCACACTGGTTGGAAAACCTTCAGTTAGGTTCTGTTACCTAACTCAGTATTTTCCAACCAGTGAGCCTCCAGCTGTTGCAAAACTACAACTCCCATCATGCACGGCCTGTCAGTACATGCTGGGAGTTGTAGTTTTGCAACAGCTGGAGGCACACTGGTTGGAAAACCTTCAGTTAGGTTCTGTTACCTAACTCAGTATTTTCCAACCAGTGAGTCTCCAGCTGTTGCAAAACTACAACTCCCAGCATGCACGGTCTGTCAGTACATGCTGGGAGTTGTAGTTTTGAAACAGCTGGAGGCACACTGGTTGGAAAATACTGAGTTGGGTTCTGTTACCTAACTCAGTATTTTCCAACCAGTGTGCCTCCAGCTGTTGCAAAACTACAATTCCCAGCATGTCTGATCACAGAAGGGCATGCTGGGAGATGTAGTTATGCAACAGCTGGAGGTACGCAACTATAACTCCCAGCATGCCGAGACAGCTGTTTGCTGTGTGGGCATGCTGGAATTTGTAGTTTTGCAACATCTGGAGTGCTACAATTTAGAGACCACTGAACAGTGATCTCCAAACTGTGGACTTCCAGATGTTGCAAAACTACAACTCCCAGCATGCCCAGAGAGCAAACAGCTGTGTGGGCATGCTAGGAGTTGTAGTTTTGCAAGATCTAGAGGGCTACAGTCTAGAGACCACTATAGTGGTCTCAGACTGTAGCCCTCTAGATGTTGCTATGCAACTACTCATCGGCTTCCGTCGCATCCGGGAGCCGTCCTCTTCTGCCGCACGCCGCCGCAGATCTCCATCGCCGCCGCCGATCCCCGTCGCTCCGCTGCCTCCGGAGGGGTAAGTGGACTCCGGCGCCGCTCCTCTTCGTTTTCCCCGTTCTGCCCCGCCTATTGTGGGAGGGCAGGACGGGGAAAACGAAAGTAAACCCCTCCGCCCCAGATCTGCTATTGGTGGTCGCTTCTAGACCACCAATAGCAGAGATTGGAGGGGTGGCAACTCTGCCACCTCACTCCTATCGCTTTAGGGGGATCGTGGGTGTCTTAGACACCCGCGATCCCCCTTCTATTCCGGGTCACCGGGTCACCATAGCCCTGTATTGACCCGGAATCGGCGCAAATCGCAAGTGTGAATTCACTTGCGATTTGCGCCGATCGCCGACATGGGGGGGTCTAATGACCCCCCTGGGCATTTGCACGGGGTGCCTGCTGATAGATATCAGCAGTCACCCCGGCCCGGTCCCCGCCCGGCGCGCTGCGGGGGCCGAAATTCCCACGGGCGTATGGATACGCCTTTCGTCCTTAAGTACCAGGACGCAAGGGCGTATGCATACGCCCTTCGTCCCCAACAGGTTAAGGACCGGGTGATTTTCGGTTTTTGCTCTTTCTTTTTTTCCTCCTTACCTTTAAAAAATCATAACTCTTTAAATTTTGCACCTAAAAATCTGTATTATGGCTTATTTTTTGTGCCACCAATTCTACATTGTAATGATATCAGTAATTTTACCCAAAAATCTACAGCGAAATGGGGAAAAAAATCATTGTGTGACAAAATGGAAAAAATACAGCCATTTTGTAAATTTTGGGGGCTTCCGTTTCTACGTAGTACATTTTTCAGTAAAAATTGTACATTACCTTTATTCTCTAGGTCCATACGGTTAAAATGATACCCTACTTGTATAGGTTTGATTTTGTATTATTTCAGAAAAAAATCATAACTACATGCAGGAAAATTTATACGTTTAAAATTGTCATCTCCCTATAACTTTTTTATTTTTCCGTGTTCAGGGCGCTATGAGGGTTCATTTTTTGCGCCGTGATCTGAAGTTTTTGTTGGTACCCTTTTTGCATTGATCTGACTTTTTGATCGCTTTTTATTCATCTTTTCATCTTTCATTTTTTTGCGCGTACGCCATTGACCGTGCGGTTCAATCAGCGGTATATTTTTTTAATTCAGACATTTCTGCACACGGCGATACCACATATGTTTATTTTTGTTTTTATTTTCACAGTTTCTTTTTATTATTGGAAATGCCGGGTGATTCAAACTTTTATTAGGGGAAGGGATAATTCAAAGGGTTAATGATTTTTTTTACACTTTTTTGCATTTACTGATCTTTAACAGTGTTCAATGCATCTCCATAGGGATGCATTGATCAGGGTTTTCGGCGATTGATTGCTCAAGCCTGGATCTCAGGCTTGAAGCCTTCAATCGGCGATCAGACTACAGGAAGGAAGGTAAGAGACCTTCCTCCTATAGTACAGCTGTTCTTGATGCCACGATTTCACCGCGGCAATCCCGAACAGCTCGCTGAGCTAACCGGCACTTTTTACTTTCACTTTTAGCCGGGTGGCTCAGTTTGAGCGCGCGGCTAAAGGATTAATAGAGGCGGGTCCCGGCTTCACTATGACGCCAAGTCCGCCACGATATGATGCGGGGTCACCGTGGTACCCCGCGTTATATCACGGGAGCGGGACCAAGGACGTACTCATACGTCCTTGGTCCTTAAGGGGTTAAGAGGGCTGGACAAAGCTCATTGGTCAGCAAACCTGTAAGTTATGAACCCAGTGAACTCTCTGTACATCACATGACCTCGAAAGGTCTTTAAGCATTTTATACATTACAACTGTGTATCACGTGACCACTAAGGTCCTATACATATATTTCCTCTACATTAAATTAATATGTACACACTTTACTTAAGACTACTAGGGGTAAGCCCTACAGGAGAGCCCTATAGACACGGAGGGACTCTAGCTGTGGGGACCTTAGACAAGGGACCGGGCCAGGTCCTGTACCGGGATACCACATAAACAAAAATAAATGTAAACATTTGTGGTATTATCTAGTAAACTAGTAAAATTGAATTTTTATAAAACCACTTGGTCAATGATGTAAACGTAAGAGAGAAAAAAAATAACAAAGTCATAAATTGTGGATTTTTGGTCACTTCATATACCAGAAAAACATGAATAAAAAGCGATTATAAAGTCCCATCAAAACAAATATGGTAACGATAAAAACAGATCTCAGCACAAATAATTATACATCACCCATAGATCTCTGTATACAAAAAATAAGTTATAAAAGTCAGAAGAGGACAATTTGAAGCATACTATGTATTTAGTTATTACTAAAATTAATCATTTTTTAAAACTTGTAAAATAAAACAACATCTATATAAATTGGGTGTCATGGTAATCGTATTGACATACAAAATAAATATAACGATCAATTTCCTGTAAAGTGCACTGCTTAGAACCTATACCCCCTAAAATTGCATATGGATTTTAACCCCGTAAGGACTCAGGGTTTTTCCGTTTTTGCACTTTCGTTTTTTCCTCCTTACCTTTTAAAAATCATAACCCTTTCAATTTTCCACCTAAAAATCCATATTATGGCTTATTTTTTGCGTCGCCAATTCTACTTTGCAGTGACATTAGTCATTTTAGCCAAAAATGCACGGCGAAACGGGAAAAAAAATCATTGTGCGACAAAATTGAAAAAAAAAACGCCATTTTGTAACTTTTGGGGGCTTCCATTTCTACGCAGTGCATATTTCGGTAAAAATTACACCTTATCATTATTCTGTAGGTCCATACCATTAAAATGATACCCTACTTATATAGGTTTGATTTTGTCGCACTTCTGGAAAAAATCCTAACTACATGCAGGAAAATTTATACGTTTAAAAATGTCATATTCTGACCCCTATAACTTTTTTATTTTTCCACGTAAAGGGCGGTATGATGTTTCATTTTTTGCGTTGTGATCTGAAGTTTTTATTGGTATGATTTTTGTTTTGATCGGACTTTTTGATCACTTTTTATTCATTTTTTAATGGTATAAAAAGTGATCAAAATACGCTTTTTTGGACTTTGGAATTTTTTTGCGCGTACGCTATTGACCGTGCGATTTAATTAATGATATATTTTTATAGCTCAGACATTTACGCACGCGGCGATACCACATATGTTTATTTTTATTTATTTTTACACTGTTTTATTTTTTTATGGGAAAAGGGGGGTGATTCAAACTTTTATTAGGGAAGGGGTTAAATGACCTTTATTAACACTTTTTTTTAACATTTTTTTAGGGACTTATAACACTGCACACATTGATCTTTTACACAGATCACAGGCGTGTATTTCAATAGTTTACTAGATAATACCACAAATGTTTACATTTATTTTTGTTTATTTGGTGTCCCGGTACAGGACCTAATCCTGTCCCTTGTCTAAGGTCCCCACAGCTAGAGTCCCTCCGTGTCTATAGGGCTCTCCTGTAGGGCTTACCCCTAGTAGTCTTAAGTAAAGTGTGTACATATTAAATTAATGTAGAGGGAATGTATAGGACCTTAGTGGTCAGAGGCGGCTCTCTAATTAGGCGAATTAGGCAGCCGCCTAAGGCCTCGCGCTGAAAGGGGCCGAATTAGGCGGCCGCCTAAATCGTGTAGTTAGAGCAGTGATTTGGGCGAAATTTTTTTTTTCAAATGTCCCACCCCGGCCTGCGCGCAGAAGGGGAGGGAAGCCTGCGTGCGCACTGCGCACACAGCGTCCTCCTGCGTCCCCTGCGTAGACCTCCTCCCCCTTGCAGCAGTGAGCCGAAAATGGTGCCCGACGTCAGAGCGAGCTGCATTTGCACCGGACTGCCGTGGAACTGCAAGCTGCGCGGGCCGGCTTGCTTAACGTACCGTACCCTTTCCACCCTCCTGTTACCCTTCTCAACCCTGTCCAAACCCCCCCACCATCACCCAGGTCCACCCTCTGCCCCCCGTCACACATGTCCACCCCCCCTGTCATCCATGTCCGCCTTGTCTACCTCCCTGTCCATCCCTGTCACCCATGTCTACCCCCCCTGTCACCCATGTCTAACCCCCCTGTCACCCATGTCTACCCCCCTGTCACCCATGTCTACCCCCCCTGTCACCAATGTCTACCCCCCCCCTGTCACCCATGTCTAGCCCCCCTCAAACCCCTGCCAGTCCAGTGTTTCCCAACCAAGGTGCCTCCAGCTGTTGCAAAACTACAACTCCCAGCATGCCCAGACAGCCTAAGTTTATCCAGGCATGCTTGGAGTTATAGTTTTGCAACAGCTGGAGGCACCCTGGTTGGGAAACACTGATCCAGTCCATACTCATCCCACACCATGGCCAGTTAGGATGTAAAGTGTGTGCACTGTCCGTAATAATGTAATAATAACATGTCCACCCTCCTGTCACCCCTGTCCACCCCCCCCCCCCTGTCACCCCTGTCCACCCCCCCTGTCCACCCCCTGTCTGGGCATGCTGGGAGTTGTAGTTTAGCAACAGCTGGAGTCCCCCTGTCTGGGTAGACACTGCCAGAAGGGTCTGTTCACATTATACAAAACGGACAATGTGAACAGAGCTTCAGATTAACTAGCCTTGTTCCCTTCTGTAGCTCCGCCCCCTAATGATGTCATCACTAGGGGGCGGAGCTACATGGACCTGCCCGCTACTCGAGGGAAGTAAGCGGACTTCATCTTCTGAATTCACTATATACAGCTATTTATAGATATCTGTATATAGTGTATACCGCCCAAAGGGTTGACCTACACTGTCCAGCAGTGTAAGTTAACTCTTTCCTTGCTGGGCTTGCCCATACCGCCCAGCTCAGTAAGGGGTTAAAGGAGTAGTCCAGTGGTGACTCAGTGGTGAGCAACTTATCCCCTATCCTAAGGATAGGGGATAAGTTGCAGATCGCGGGGGGTCCGACAGCTGGGGCCCCCTGCGATCTCCTGTACGGAGCCCCAACAGCCCGCGGGAAGGGGGCGTGTCGACCTCCGCACGAGGCGGCGGCCGACACGCCCCCTCAATACAACTCTATGGCAGAGCCGAAGTGATGCCTTCGGCAATCTCCGGCTCTGCCATAGAGATGTATTGAGGGGGGCGTGTCGGCCTCCGCTTCGTGCGGGGGTCGACACCCGCTATCTGGGCCGAGAGCCAGGGCCCCGTACAGAGAGATCGTAGGGGGCCCCAGCGGTCGGACCCCCCGCGATCTCAAACTTATCCCCTATCCTTAGGATAGGGGATAAGTTTTTCACCACTGGACTACCCCTTTAAGTGAGCCAGCAGTGTGTATACTGTATACACATTGCAGGCTCACTGTAAGTTCTTGCTGGGCAGTAGATATACGATGTATACCTACTGCTCAGGATCAGATGATCTCCTGGCTTTGTAGCCCTGAGAACAGCTGATCCCGACATTCACATAAGGAGGATCGCAGAGGGTGTCAGGAGGAGTGACATCCGCTGGGATCTGTCCCTTACTGCAGGTACTACTACTCCTAACATGGAGCACACTCTGCTCCATGCTGGGAGTTGTAGTACCTGCTTTAATAGACATATTGCAGCTAGTGTAACTTCTGACACCCGCTGTGATCTGTCTATTGATGCAGGTACTACAACTCCCAGCATGGAGCAGAGTGTACTCCATGTTGGGAGTAGTAGCATTTGTAGTAAAGGAAAGATCACTGAGGGTATCACTCCTGACAGCCGCTGCGATGCTCCTGTATAATGTATAGATGCAGCGGCCGCTCTCCTATGGTCCCCTGCACGGCAGTATATATACACATATTCCTATTTGTCACAGAGAGCTGTGATTGGCTGGAACCATCTGGCCAATCACAGCTCTGCGGGAAATATGAATATGTATATATATACGTGACTACAGGGGACCATAGAAGAGCGGCCAGCCGCATCTATACATTATACAAGAGGATCACAAGGGACCCCAGCGATCTGTCAATTAGTACAGGTAACTACTACTTCCATCATGGAACAGTGTGTTCCATGCTGGGAGTAGTAGTACTACCTAAAAAATGTTTAAAAAAAGGTAAAAAACACACACACACTACATTTTTATTATTGTCGGCTACATTTTTTATGCTTTACCCGCTCACATAAATTGATCAATGTTTAAAAATTAATAAACATTTCATAATAAAAAAGATACATTTCGTTAGATACAATTTTTTCCATCACTACTGTATCCTTTTTATTATTTTTTTGTTATTAGAATGAATGTGTATGTAGTGATAGTGTGTAGGGGATGAATGTTTATGTAGTGATAGTGTGTGTTACGCCTAGCGCTCCGGGTCCCCGCTCCTCCCCGGAGCGCTCACGACGTCTCTCTCCCTGCAGCGCCCCGGTCAGTCCCGCTGACCGGGAGCGCTGCACTGACATGGCCGTCGGGGATGCGATTCGCACAGCGGGGCGCCCTTGCTCACGAATCGCATCCCAAGTCACTTACCCGTCCCGGTCCCCTGCTGTCATGTGCTGGCGCGCGCGGCTCCGCTCTCTAGGGCGCGCGCGCGCCAGCTCTCTGAGACTTAAAGGGCCAGTGCACCAATGATTGGTGCCTGGCCCAATTAGCTTAATTGGCTTCCACCTGCTCCCTGGCTATATCTGCTCACTGCCCCTGCACTCCCTGGCCGGATCTTGTTGCATTGTGCCAGTGAAAGCGTTTAGTGTTGTCCAAAGCCTGTGTTACCTGAACTCCTGCTATCCATCTTGACTACGAACCTTGCCACCTGCCCCGACCTTCTGCTACGTCTGACCTTGCCTCTGCCTAGTCCTTCTGTCCCACGCCTTCTCAGCAGTCAGCGAGGTTGAGCCGTTGCTAGTGGATACGACCTGGTTGCTACTGCCGCAGCAAGACCATCCCGCTTTGCGGCGGGCTCTGGTGAACACCAGTAGCCTCTTAGAACCGGTCCACCAGCACGGTCCACGCCAATCCCTCGCTGACACAGAGGATCCACTACCTGTGAGCCGAACCGTGACAGTAGATCCGGCCCTGGATCCCGCTGAGGTGCCGCTGCCAAGTCTCGCTGACCTTCCCTCGGTGGTCGCTCAGCAATCGCAGCAGATTGCCCAACAAGGACAGCAGCTGTCGCAGTTGACCGCCATGTTACAGCAACTTCTGCCTCTGCTACAGCAGCAACCATCTCCTCCGCCAGCTCCTGCACCTCCTCCGCAGCGAGTGGCCGCTCCTAGCCTCCGCTTGTCCCTGCCGGACAAATTTGATGGGGACTCTAGACTCTGCCGTGGATTTCTGTCTCAGTGTTCCCTGCATATGGAGATGTTGTCGGACTTGTTTCCTACAGAACGGTCTAAGGTGGCGTTCGTAGTGAGCCTTCTTTCAGGAAAGGCCTTGTCTTGGGCCACACCGCTCTGGGACCGCAATGATCCTGCCACAGCCACAGTCCAGTCCTTCTTCGCTGAGGTCCGTAGTGTCTTCGAGGAGCCAGCCCGAGCTTCTTCTGCCGAGACTGCCCTGCTGAACCTGGTCCAGGGTAATTCTTCAGTGGGCGAGTACGCCATCCAATTTCGTACTCTTGCTTCCGAATTATCATGGAATAACGAGGCTCTCTGCGCGACCTTTAAAAAAGGCCTATCCAGTCACATCAAGGATGTGCTGGCCGCACGAGAGATTCCTGCCAACCTGCAAGAACTTATCCATTTGGCCACCCGCATTGACATGCGTTTTTCTGAGAGACATCAGGAGCTCCGCCAGGAAAAAGACTTAGATCTCTGGGCACCTCTCCCACAGTATCCGCTGCAATCTACGCCTGGGCCTCCCGCCGAGGAGGCCATGCAAGTGGATCGGTCTCGCCTGACCCAGGAAGAGAGGAATCGCCGTAGGGAAGAAAATCTTTGTCTGTACTGTGCCAGTACCGAGCATTTCTTGGTGGATTGCCCTATTCGTCCTCCACGTCTGGGAAACGCACGCACGCACCCAGCTCACGTGGGTGTGGCGTCTCTTGGTTCAAAATCTGCTTCTCCACGTCTCACGGTGCCCGTGCGGATTTCTTCTTCAGCCAACTCCTCCCTCTCAGCCGTGGCCTGCTTGGACTCTGGTGCCTCTGGGAATTTTATTCTGGATTCTTTTGTGAATAAATTCCACATCCCGGTGACCCGTCTCGTCAAGCCGCTCTACATTTCCGCGGTCAACGGAGTCAGATTGGATTGCACCGTGCGTTACCGCACAGAACCCCTCTTGATGTGCATTGGACCCCACCACGAAAGGATTGAATTTTTCGTCCTCCCCAACTGCACCTCTGAGGTCCTCCTCTGTCTGCCTTGGCTCCAGCTTCATTCTCCCACCCTCGACTGGATCACCGGGGAGATCAAGAACTGGGACTCTGCTTGCCACAAGAGATGCCTCTCCCCCCCTCCCAGTCCCGTCAGGCAAGCCTCAGTGCCTCCTCATGGCCCCCGTCCTTGTGTCACCCTGCCCCGTGCCAAGCTTCACCCTCTGCCCTCCCTCCCCATTCCCACTCCTGCTGTACTGCCTGCCTTTGAGGAAACCCTCCATTCACTCCCGGTGTCCTCGTCCCAGGTAAAGCAGTTGTTGGACAAAAAAAGGGGGAGACCTAAGGGGGGGGTACTGTTACGCCTAGCGCTCCGGGTCCCCGCTCCTCCCCGGAGCGCTCACGGCGTCTCTCTCCCTGCAGCGCCCCGGTCAGTCCCGCTGACCGGGAGCGCTGCACTGACATGGCCGTCGGGGATGCGATTCGCACAGCGGGACGCGCCCGCTCACGAATCGCATCCCAAGTCACTTACACGTCCCGGTCCCCTGCTGTCATGTGCTGGCGCGCGCGGCTCCGCTCTCTAGGCCGCGCGCGCGCCAGCTCTCTAAGACTTAAAGGGCCAGTGCACCAATGATTGGTGCCTGGCCCAATTAGCTTAATTGGCTTCCACCTGCTCCCTGGCTATATCTGCTCACTGCCCCTGCACTCCCTGGCCGGATCTTGTTGCCTTGTGCCAGTGAAAGCGTTTAGTGTTGTCCAAAGCCTGTGTTACCTGAACTCCTGCTATCCATCTTGACTACGAACCTTGCCGCCTGCCCCGACCTTCTGCTACGTCTGACCTTGCCTCTGCCTAGTCCTTCTGTCCCACGCCTTCTCAGCAGTCAGCGAGGTTGAGCCGTTGCTAGTGGATACGACCTGGTTGCTACTGCCGCAGCAAGACCATCCCGCTTTGCGGCGGGCTCTGGTGAACACCAGTAGCCTCTTAGAACCGGTCCACCAGCACGGTCCACGCCAATCCCTCGCTGACACAGAGGATCCACTACCTGTGAGCCGAACCGTGACAGTGTGTAGGGGATGAATTTGTATGTAGTGATAGTGTGAAGGAGATGAATGTGTATGTAGTGATAGTGTGTAGGGAATGAATGTGTATGTAGTGATAGTGTGTAGGGAATGAATGTGTATGTAGTGATAGTGTGTAGGGAGTGAATGTGTTTGTAGTGATAGTGTGTAGGGGATGAATGTGTATGTAGTGATAGTGTGTAGGGAATGAATGTGTATGTAGTGATAGTGTGAAGGGGATGAATGTGTATGTAGTGATAGTGTGCCGGGGATGAATGTATATGTAGTTATAGCGTGTAGGGAATGAATATGTATGTAGTGATAGTGTGTAGGGGATGAATGTGTATGTAGTGATAGTGTGAAGTGGATGAATATGTATGTAGTGATAGCGTGTAGGGTATGAATGTGTATGTAGTGATAGTGTGTAGGGAATGAATGTGTATGTAGTGATAGTGTGTAGAGAATGAATGAGTATGTAGTGATTGTGTGTAGGTGATGAATGTGTATGTAGTGATAGTGTGTAGGGAATGAATGTGTAGTTAGTGATAGTGTGTAGGGAGTGAATGTATATGTAGTGATAGTGTGTAGGGAATGAATGTGTATGAAGTGATAGTGTGTAGGGGATGAATGTTTATGTAGTGATAGTGTGTAGGGGATAATTGTATATGAAGTGATAGTGTGAAGGAGATGAATGTGTATGTAGTGATAGTGTGTAGGGAATGTGTGTGTATGTAGTGATAGCGTGTAGGGAATGAATGTTTATGTAGTGATATTGTGTAGGGGATGAATGTGTATGTAGTGATAGTGTGTAGGGGATGAATGTGTATGTAGTGAAAGTGTGTAGGGGATGAATGTGTATGTAGTGATAGTGTGAAGTGGATGAATATTTATGTAGTGATAGCGTGTAGGGAATGAATGTGTATGTAGTGATAGTGTGTAGGGAATGAATATGTATGTAGTGATACTGTGTAGGGAATGAATGTGTATGTAGTGATAGTGTGTAGGGAATGAATGTGTATGTAGTGATAGTGTGTAGAGGATGAATGTGTATGTAGTAATAGTGTGTAGGGAATGAATGTGTATGTTGTGATAGTGTGAAGAAAATGAATGTGTATGTAGTGATTGTGTGTAGGTGATGAATGTGTATGCAGTGATAGTGTTTAGGGAATGAATGTGTATATAGTGATAGTGTGTAGGAAATGAATGTGTATGTAGTGATAGTGTGTAGGGAATGAATGTGTATGTAGTGATAGTGTGTAGGGAATGAATGTGTATGTAGTGATAGTGTGTAGGGGATGAATGTGTATGTAGTGATAGTGTGTAGGGAATGAATGTGTATGTAGTGATAGTGTGTAGGGAATGAATGTGTATGTAGTGATAGTGTGTAGGGGATGAATGTGTATGTAGTGATAGTGTGTAGGGAATGAATGTGTATGTAGTGATAGTGTGTAGGGAATGAATGTGTATGTAGTGATAGTGTGTAGGGAAAGAATGTGTATGTAGTGATAGTGTGTAGGGGATGAATGTGTATGTAGTGAAAGTGCGTAGGGAATGAATGTGTATGTAGTGATAGTGTGTACGGGATGAATGTGTATGTAGTGATAGTGTGTAGGGAATGAATGTGTATGTAGTTATAGTGTGTAGGGAATGTATGTGTATGTAGCGATAGTGTGTGGGGGATGAATGTGTATGTAGTGATAGTGTGTAGGGGATGAATGTGTATGTAGTGATAGTGTGTAGGGGATGAATGTGTATGTAGTGATAGTGTGTAGGAAAATTAATGCGTATGTAGTGATTAGAGATGAGCGAATCAAAGCTAACGAACCCGAATTCGTTACGAGTTTCATGAAATATTCGATTCACAACGAATGCGAATATCGTCGCAATTCTATTGTGCAAATCGCTTAATTAAACTGCATTTTACAGCGTTCCAGGCTAAAGGAGACCTAAAATGGCGGATAAACATGTCACTTCATGGGGCAGGGGATTATGGGAGGGCGGGAAAGTACGGTGGGAAGGAAGGTAGGCGGGATGACCCTGAATCACATGCGAGATGAATCCTATCATCATTCATTGACCCCTGTGATGTCACAGCCCTATATAATCCCCATGCGGCTGCTCATTTCATGCCATATACACTGCAGAGATAGGACGGACTGCGTGTCTGTGTGTGTTACACAGACACACTGAATTGCTTATACCAGAGCGTTCCACTGCAAACTGCTATTTAAATCAGCGTTGTGGACAGAGAGAAGTGCAGTGCTTTGCTTGTTCTGACTGAGAAGGATTTTTACGCCATAAATCTCCCATTCACTTTATTGAGCATTTCATCAGGGAGGGGCAGATAGCTTTTCATTGCCACATACATATCAACAAGCTGCCTGAACTTCATGAACCTAATCACAGGAGGCAGGGAAGAATTTTCAGCGCAATTCTGTGTATTTTTTCCTCAAGAAATCATCTGCTTGTTATAATAGTCTATAGACGGTAGAAAAACCAGTTCACACCATTCTTAACACTCTGTGACAGAGTGCAATTTTGGGTTTAATCCCCATTTGTAATTATTTTTTATTTTTTTTGGTGCTGCACTGCTGTGTCCTGCTGCTGTTCACAAATATGTTTTTTCAGCGGACTGTAGTGCATTTGTCCGCCCTCATACATGCATACCACATACTACATCAAAGCAGTCTACTATTTTCTATCTGTAACAAGTCTAGATACTGGGAAAGTCCTGGCAAAAGTAATCACCGGCTGGTGTTTTACAAAAATACATTGTTTTTGGGCGTATTGTTGCACATTTTTTTGCTCTCATACATGCATACCACATACGTACATCTAATAAGTGTACCATTTTGTACCTGTTAATCTATCAAGGGCCTAAATACTGTGAAAGTCCAAGCAACAGTACTCACCGAATGTTGTTTTACAAAAATACAGAGTTTTTTTGCGTATTGTTGCACATTTTTCTGCCCCATCAGTGCATACCGCATATGTACATCTAATTAGTGTACCATTTTGTACCTGTTAATCTGTGAAAGGCCTACATACTGTGAAAGTCCACGCAACAGTACTCACCGGCTGGTGTTTTACAAAAATACAGAGTTGTTTGGTGTATTGGAGAGCATTTTTTTGCCCTCATACGTGTATACCACATACCTACAACTAAGTAGTGTACTATTTTCTACCTTTTAATTTGTCAAGGGCATACATACTGTGAAAGTCCAAGCAACAGTACTCACCGGCTGGTGTTTTACAAAAATACAGATTTTGTTTGCGTATTGTTGCTCATTTTTTTTCCCTCATCAGTGCATACTGCTAACGTACATCTAATTAGTGTACCATTTTGAACGTGTTAATCTGAGGAAGGCCTACATACTGTGAAAGTCCAAGCAACAGAACTCACCGGCTGGTGTTCTACAAAAATACAGAGTTTTTTGGCATATTGTTGAGCATTTTTCTGCCCTCATCAGTGCATACCGCATGCGTACATCTAATTAGTGTACCATTTTGTACCTGTTAATCTGTGAAAGGCCTACATACTGTGAAAGTACAAGCAACAGTACTCACTGGCTGTTGTTTTACAAAAATACAGAGTTTTTTTTTGGGATTGTTGTGCATTTTTATGCCCTCATACGTGCATACCACATACGTACATCTAATAAGTGTACCATTTTGTACCTGTTAATCTGTCAAGGGCCTACATACTGTGAAAGTCATAGCAACAGTACTTACCGGCTGGTGTTTTACAAAAATACAGAATTTGTTTGCATATTGTTGCTCATTTTTCTGCCCTCATCAGTGCATACCGCATACATACATCTAATTAGTGTAGCATTTTGTACCTGTTAATCTGAGGAAGGCCTACATACTGTGAAAGTCCAAGCAAAATTACTCATCAGCTGTTGTTCTACAAAAATACAGAGTTTTTTTTGTGTTTTGTTGCACATTTTTTGCCCTCATACACGCATACCACAAACGTACATCTAATAAGTGTACCATTTTGTACCTGTTAATCTGTCAAGGGCCTACATACTATGAAACTCAAAGCAACAGTACTCACTGGCTGGTGTTTTACAAAAATACAGATATTTTGGCATATTGTTGCACATTTTTTTGCCCTCATACATGCATACCACATACGTATATCTAATAAGTGTACCATTTTGTACCTGTTAATCTGTCAAGGGCCTACATACTGTGAAAGTCATAGCAACAGTACTCACAGGCTGGTGTTTTAAAAAAAATACAGAGTTTATTGGCGTATTGTAGTGCATTTTTCTGCCCTCATCAGTGCATACTGCATGCGTAGATCTAATTAGTGTACCATTTTGTACCTGTTAATCTGAGGAAGGCCTACATACTGTGAAAGTCCAAGCAACAGTACTCACCGGCTGTTGTTCTACAAAAATACAGAGTTTTTTTGTGTTTTGTTGCGCATTTTTTGCCCTCATACACGCATACCACATACGTACATCTAATAAGTGTACCATTTTGTACCTGTTAATCTGTCAAGGGCCTACATACTATGAAACTCAAAGCAACAGTACTCACTGGCTGGTGTTTTACAAAAATACAGATTTTTTGGCATATTGTTGCGCATTTTTTTGCCCTCATACGTGCATACCACATACGTACATCTAATAAGTGTACCATTTTGTACCTGTTAATCTGTCAAGGGCCTACATACTGTGAAAGTCATAGCAACAGTACTCACAGGCTGATGTTTTAAAAAAAAATACAGAGTTTATTGGCGTATTGTAGTGCATTTTTCTGCCCTCATCAGTGCATACAGCATGCGTACATCTAATTAGTGTACCATTTTGTACCTGTTAATCTGTGAAAGGCCTACATACTGTGAAAGTCCACGCAACAGTACTCACCGGTTGGTGTTTTACAAAAATACAGAGTTGTTTGGTGTATTGTAGAGCATTTTTTTGCCCTCATACGTGTATACCACATACCTACAACTAAGTAGTGTACTATTTTCTACCTTTTAATTTGTCAAGGGCATACATACTGTGAAAGTCCAAGCAACAGTACTCACCGGCTGGTGTTTTACAAAAATACAGATTTTGTTTGCGTATTGTTGCTCATTTTTTTGCCCTCATCAGTGCATACTGCTAACGTACATCTAATTAGTGTACCATTTTGTACGTGTTAATCTGAGGAAGGCCTACATACTGTGAAAGTCCAAGCAACAGAACTCACCGGCTGGTGTTCTACAAAAATACAGAGTATTTTGGCATATTGTTGAGCATTTTTCTGCCCTCATCAGTGCATACCGCATGCGTACATCTAATTAGTGTACCATTTTGTACCTGTTAATCTGTGAAAGGCCTACATACTGTGAAAGTACAAGCAACAGTACTCACTGGCTGTTGTTTTACAAAAATACAGAGTTTTTTTTTGGATTGTTGTGCATTTTTATGCCCTCATACGTGCATACCACATACGTACATCTAATAAGTGTACCATTTTGTACCTGTTAATCTGTCAAGGGCCTACATACTGTGAAAGTCATAGCAACAGTACTCACCGGCTGGTGTTTTACAAAAATACAGAATTTGTTTGCATATTGTTGCTAATTTTTCTGCCCTCATCAGTGCATACCGCATACATACATCTAATTAGTGTACCATTTTGTACCTGTTAATCTGAGGAAGGCCTACATACTGTGAAAGTCCAAGCAAAATTACTCATCGGCTGTTGTTCTACAAAAATACAGAGTTTTTTTTGTGTTTTGTTGCACATTTTTTGCCCTCATACACGCATACCACATACGTACATCTAATAAGTGTACCATTTTGTACCTGTTAATCTGTCAAGGGCCTACATACTATGAAACTCAAAGCAACAGTACTCACTGGCTGGTATTTTACAAAAATACAGATATTTTGGCATATTGTTGCGCATTTTTTTGCCCTCATACATGCATACCACATACGTATATCTAATAAGTGTACCATTTTGTACCTGTTAATCTGTCAAGGGCCTACATACTGTGAAAGTCATAGCAACAGTACTCACAGGCTGGTGTTTTAAAAAAAATACAGAGTTTATTGGCGTATTGTAGTGCATTTTTCTGCCCTCATCAGTGCATACTGCATGCGTACATCTAATTAGTGTACCATTTTGTACCTGTTAATCTGAGGAAGGCCTACATACTGTGAAAGTCCAAGCAACAGTACTCACCGGCTGTTGTTCTACAAAAATACAGAGTTTTTTTGTGTTTTGTTGCGCATTTTTTGCCCTCATACACGCATACCACATACGTACATCTAATAAGTGTACCATTTTGTACCTGTTAATCTGTCAAGGGCCTACATACTATGAAACTCAAAGCAACAGTACTCACTGGCTGGTGTTTTACAAAAATACAGATTTTTTGGCATATTGTTGCGCATTTTTTTGCCCTCATACGTGCATACCACATACGTACATCTAATAAGTGTACCATTTTGTACCTGTTAATCTGTCAAGGGCCTACATACTGTGAAAGTCATAGCAACAGTACTCACAGGCTGGTGTTTTAAAAAAAATACAGAGTTTATTGGCGTATTGTAGTGCATTTTTCTGCCCTCATCAGTGCATACCGCATGCGTACATCTAATTAGTGTACCATTTGGTACCTTTTAATCTGTGAATGGCCTACATGCTGTGAAAGTCCAAGCAACAGTACTCACCGGCTGGTGTTTACAAAAATACTGAGTTTTTTGGCGTATTGTAGCGCATTTTACTGCCCTCATCAGTGCATACCACCACATCTAAGAAGTGTACTATTTTTTACCTGTTAATTTGTCAAGGGCCTACATACTGTGAAAGTCCAAGCAAATTTACTCACCGGCTGGTGTTTTACAAAAATACAGAGTTTTTAGGCATATTGTAACACATTTTCTGACCTCATCAGTGCATACCACGTATGTACATTTAAGTAGTGTACCATTTTGTACCTGTTAATCTGTTAATACTGTGAAAGTCCAAACAATAGTACTCACTGGCTTGTGTTTTACAAAACTTACAGAATTTTAAGGCTCATTGTAGAGCATTTTTCTGCCCTCTTCTGTGCATACCACATACCTACATAAAAGCAGTCTACTATTTTGTATCAGTGAATCTGTAACAAGTCTAGATACTGGGAAAGTCCATGCAAAAGTAATCACCGGCTGGTGTTTTACGAAAATACGTTTTCCAAGTGTACTATAGATCCTTTTTTTTCTGTCATATGTGCATACCACATAGCTACATCTAAGTAGTGTACTTTTTTCAACCTGTTAATCTGCAACAAGCCTACATACAGTGAAAGGCATGTAGTGAAGCATATTTTACTCCCCTTGTGTATGCACTAAGTATGTCAGGCAGTCAAGTGCCAGGATGTGCTCAGAGGAGTCCTAAATTTATCAGACAGAGGTCGCAGCAGACTAGGGGCGAGTGGCAGCAGGAGCCGCAGTGAGAGGCCTGAGCTCCCGGTATCAGCTACTGGTCATGTCTCTACCGACAACCTATCCGTCGTCGTCGATTGGTTGACGCGGTCATCCACTTCATCACAAGTAACATCTGATACCCCCAGTCAACAGTCGGTGGGTTCCTCAGACACAACCCTCAGTTAACATGGCCCGGGAGCAGTCCCTGTCCTTCCATTGCCTCTGTCCTATGCTATTCCCACCCTTAAAGAATTATCTTACGCAGTGGGTTCAGCTCCACTTTTCAGTGAGGAAGATGTATTAGACGACAGTCAGCAGTACTGCCCAGCCAAGAAGTGGAGGAGACATCTGCCGCTTTCTACGCTAGGTGGGCAATTATTGATGAGGAGGGTGACGTGGGAGGTGGTGTTTCCAGCATTCAGCATCCTGAATCATACACTCTTGAGGAACATGAGGAGGACATCATTGACATGCAGACAGAACTCCATGATGATGAAGCCGATCGCACTTGGGATCCGGGTGCAGAGAGGGGCTTCATCATCAGCAGCAGAAGATGGTTGCAGGTTGCCCCTGAGGAAGCAGGTGAGCCAGCAAGGTGGCAGCATGGTTGGCAGTCAACATAGTGGCAGAAGTGGAAATTCAGGAGCCAAACGAGCCCAGGGTAGACCAACTGCTTTGTTGCAGCCTACCTTCCCAGGAGGTAGTGGAACAGGGGTTCCTGGAGACGGCGGCAGTAGCAGTCAATTATTGCACACTGTTGGTGGTAAAATCAGATACTCGGTGGTCTGGCAGTTTTTCATCAAGCATCTGGAGGAAGTTAACACAGCCACATGCAAGATATGTCGGCAAAAGGTGAAGCATGGACAGGGTAGCAATGTTGGCACCATGGCCCTGCGTCAAGATATGATGCGCCAGCATAAAGCAGCCTGGGACAACCGTGGCTCAGATGTGGTGGTCCAGCCTGCGGCATCACCCAGTGGCACGCCACTCCCTCCTTCAGCCAGCCAAGGGTCCACCACCTCAGGTGAAGGGAGCTGTGTGTCATACCCTCCTTCTGTCGCTACAGATGCTTCTGCTCCTACTTGTAGTCAGCCATTCTGCCAACAATCCATAGGCGAAGCCATGTCCAAGAGACAACAGTATGCGCACACTCATCCAATGGCGCAGAAGCTGAATGTCCTCCTTTCCAAGTTGCTGGTGCTGCAGTTCCTCCCATTTCAAGTGGTGGACTCCGCACCTTTCAGAGAATTGATGGCTTATGCCGAGCCGAGGTGGAGAGTCCCAAGTTGTCAATTCTGTGCGAAGAAGGCAGTACCAGCCCTGCATAAGTTTGTACAAGAGAAGGTGTGCCAGTCCTTGAGCCTGTCGGTGTGTTCAAAAGTGCACGGTAGCGCTGACGTGTGGAGCTGTAACTACGGGCAGGGACAATACATGTGATTTTACGGCACACTGAGAAAATGTGGTTCCTGCACAGCCACAACAGCAACTTGGACAGGTCACACCGCTTCCTCCTCCACGCTCTCGCTCTCAGGCAGTTGGTCCAGTTGGTGACAGTGTGCAACTCCGCCTCCTCACCCACCACCGTGTCCTCGGCCTCCACTGCATGTTCAAATCTCAGTGGCTCTTCATTGTACCATGGTTTGCCTTGGCAAATGGAGTCACACAGGGGGGTAACTGCTAAAATTAATTCGTCAAGAAATCGGAGTATGGCTTACTCCACAAAATCTGGAAATGGGAACCATGGTGACCGACAACGGGAAGAACATTGTGTCCGCGCTGCGACAAGAAAGTGTGAAACATGCGCCCTGCATGGCACACGTGTTGAATCTGGTTGTCAAGCACTTCCTGAAGTCTTCACCACATTTGCAAGACATCCTAACAATGGATATTATCGTCCTCTATGGGAACCAAAAAAAAGTGTAAAAAAGAATAATAAAAAAAATATAATGATAAATGTGAATAAGCCCTCCCCTAATAAAAGTGTGAATCACTCTGCCCCCCAACCCCCCCCCCCCCCTACTCGCCTCCTCCTCCTCCTCGCCTCTCCTCCTCTCCTCAAAATCTGTAGAAATTGATGGGGGTCGCTGTCCAAAAAAGTCACTTCTCGCAGAGAAATAAGGAGCCGGTCTCAACTCTAGAAGAGCAATCGCAGACTGGCACCAACTGTCATTTTCTGTTGTTGTTTATTTGTAAAACCCTGCGATCCTATTGGTCGATGGGTCTGGCTATTGGATAGTGCAGTACAATATGTTACATGGGCCTGCGCTATGATTGCATCGTCCCAATGAACTGACTGCTGAAAAACAGCAACATTGGAAGCCAAAGTTAAAAAATACATAAAAACCTCAACATAAAAGTGATGATAAAAATGTGATTTGTGATATGTTATCCTGAGCATTCAATGTATCTGTTATAAAGGACACGAGATGAATGAGATTCATTATTTCATAGTAAATAAACTAGAAGTAGCATTTCTTACTTGGGATGGGAAAATCTATATAGTTTTACACATTCCCGCTATAGGTCATATGGGGATGTCCTGGGAAGGAGTAACCAGCATTGGAGCGAGATTGTGATGACATCCCACTCCATACCATGGGGGGAATCTTCAGCCTTGGGCCAGATAATATCCCTATTACGCCTATGAACCCTTTAGATCCTGAAATCAAAGTTGATCGTGGGACCTAAAGCCGTTCACAGCATCGAACTTTGTTAGCGATCCAGTGATTTCATATTATAGTCCTCTATGGGAACAAAAAAAAGTAAGCCCTACAGGAGAGCCCTATAGACATAGAGGGACTCTAGCTGTGGGGACCTTAGACAAGGGACAGGACCAGGTCCTGTACCGGGACACCAAATAAACAAAAATAAATGTAAACATTTGTGGTATTATCTAGTAAACTAATAAAATTTTATTTGTATAAAACCACTTGGTCAATGAAAATAAGCCTAAATACTCCTTTACCTGTTTGATATATTTATTTATTTTATTATTAACCAGATAGCACTGCAAATGATAGCCTCTAAACCCATTGAAGACCACCTTACACCTTGTCAACACCTTCTTGTTCTTTCTGGCTACACCATAAAAAGCATTCTTAGTTCAGCCAAAGTTCAGCCAAATTTTGTTCACTGTGTATGGCCACCATGAGACAAAATATGCATCATACATGAAGCAGACGCTTCAATGTGCAATGTGTAACAAGGACCCCCAAACCATCCTGTGCCATTCATAACACTTCATGGACCCCCTCAGGCATCAGGGCCTTTGTGTGACTGTTAACTCTGCAGCACTATAGCTAGGGTTCCAAGCATGCAATAAAGAGGGGTACTCAACTGCCCCATCGTTCTGAACATGTGAACATTTTGTTCAGAATGCTGGGTGAAAGCTGCGGGGGTCATGACGTAATGGCCACGCCCCTTGTGATGTTACGCCACGTCCCCTCAATGCTAGTCTATGGGAGGGGGCTTGGCATGCATCAGGGCATTCGGGTCACACACCGCTCATCATCCACACTTTGTAACAAATTCTAATAGAAGAAGTGACTCAGACAAGGTAAATAAATGTAATTAAATGTGAAGTTTATTATTATATTTTATATGTATTTTTAATGTGTTTTAATGTGTAAGTCCCTACTGAGTTGATCCAGGGGAAGGCAAAAAACCCTCATACTAGAGGTAAAAATTCCTTCCCGACTCCAAATATGGCAGTCAGAATAAATCTCTGGATCAACGTTCTGTCCCTATAAATCTAGTATACATAACCGGCGATGTTATTATTCTCCAAGAATGCATCCAGACCCCTTTTGAACTCTTTTACAGAGTTAACAATGACTACCTCCTCCGGGAGAGAATTCCACAGTCTCACTGGTCTTACAGTAAAGAACCCCCGTCTGTGCTGGTGTAGAAACCTTCTTTCCTCTAGACATAGAGGATGCCCCCTTGTTATAGATGCAGTCCTGGGTATAAATAGATCATGGGAGAGATCTCTGAATGGTCCCCTGATATATTTATACAAAGTTATTAAGTCTCCCCTAAGCCTTCTTTTTTTCTAAACTAAATAAACCTAATTCTGATAATCTTTCTGGGTACTGTAGTCCTCCCATTCCACGTATTACCCTGGTTGCCCGTCTTTGAACCCTCTCCAGCTCCACTACACCTTTCTTGTACACTGGTGCCCAGTACTGTACACAGTATTCTATGTGTGGTCTGACTAGTAATTTGTACGGCTGTAGATTTATTTCCTTGTCGTGGGCATCTATGCCCCTATTACGCTATAACATGACTGCAAATGTGTATGTAGTGATAGTGTGTAGGGGATGAATGTGTATGTAGTGATAGTGTGTAGAGAATGAATGTGTATGTAGTGATTGTGTGTAGGAGATGAATGTGTATGTAGTGATAGTGTGTAAGGAATGAATGTGTATGTAGTGATAGTTTGTAGGGAATGAATGTGTATGTAGTGAACGTGTGTAGGGAATGAATGTGTATGTAGTGATAGTGTGAAGGGAATGAATGTGTATGTAGTGATAGTGTGTAGGGAATGAATGTGTATGTAGTGATAGTGTGTAGGGGGTGAATGTGTATGTAGTGATAGTGTGAAGGGGATGAATGTGTATGTAATGATAGTGTGTAGGGGATGAATGTGTATGCAGTGATAGTGTGTAGGGAATGAATGTGTATGTAGTGATAGTGGGAAGGGGATGAATGTGTATGTAGTGAAAGTGTGTGGGGGATGAATGTGTATGTAGTGGTAGTGTGTGGGGGATGAATGTGTATGTAGTGGTAGTGTGTAGGAGATGAATGTCTGTGTAGTGATAGTGTGTAGGAAGATGAATGTGTATGTAGTGATTGTGTGTAGGGAATGAATGTGTATGTAGTGATAGTGTGTAGGGAATGAATGTGTATGTAGTGATAGTGTGTAGGGAATGAATGTGTATGTAGTGATAGTGTGAAGGGAATGAATGTGTATGTAGTGATAGTGTGAAGGGAATGAATGTGTATGTAGTGATAGTGTGTAGGGAATTAATGTGTATGTAGTGATAGTGTGTAGAGAATGAATGTGTATGTAGTGATAGTGTGTAGGAGATGAATGTGTATGTAGTGATTGTGTGTATGAGATGAATGTGTATGTAGTGAACGTGTGTAGGGGATGAATGTGTATGTAGTGATAGTGTGTAGGGAATGAATGTGTATGTAGTGAAAGTGTATAGGAGATGAATGTGTATGTAGTGATAGTGTGTAGGGAATGAATGTGTATGTAGTGAAAGTGTGTAGGAGATGAATGTGTATGTAGTGATAGTGTGTAGGGAATTAATGTGTATGTAGTGATAGTGTGTAGGGAATGAATGTGTATGTAGTGATAGTGTTTAGGGAATGAATGTTTATGTAGTGACAGTGTGTAGGGGATGAATGTGTATGTAGTGATAGTGTGTAGGGAATGAATGTGTATGTAGTGATAGTGTGTAGGGAATGAATGTGTATGTAGTGAAAGTGTGTAGGGGATGAATGTGTATGTAGTGATAGTGTGTAGGGAATGAATGTGTATGTATTTTGTGTTTGTGATTTGTGTACAGTGATTTAGTGTGTGCATAATGTGTAACAATAAATATACTATAAGGGCACGTTCCCTCTTGGCGTGTACGCAGAATATTTCACGCTGTGCAAAATCTGTAGCAGCAGCGGGAGATACGCTGCGTATCCCTCGCTCACCATACACACAAGGCTTTCTTGCGGCAGCCCTATGTGCGCAGTGAGTTTTGGAGGTGACACCCCGCCTCCAAAACTTACTGCGCACATAGGGCTGCCGCCAGAAAGCCATGTGTGTATGGTGAGTGAGGGATACGCAGCATGTTTCCCGCTGCTTCTGCAGACTTTGTTCAGCGTCAAATACACATATATGCCAAGTGGGAACGTGCCCTTAAGAATACATCTGGGGCGGCTTGGTCTTCATCCGTTCTGTTCTTCTTTCTTCGTCCTTCTTCGCTTGGTGTTCTCTTCCCCGGCACAAGGCTGCAGATCGGTGATACAGATGGAGCAGGCGGGAGGGATCCACCATGGGCCTCTCGGGATGTATTCTCCAGGATCCCTCAGGTACCAGCGTATGGCCCAGCCGTGATGTTCCTTCCGCTCTCTCTTCCATGCCCAGTACTCGGGGTCTTGTGCCATGATCTAGAATTAAGCACAATATAAATTGTTATAATAAACACAGACTTTCATTCCTAGTGTATAGTTTTTATTTTATGTCACTGACCCGATCACAGGTGTCTCTGGTCACCCAAGCGTGGAATCTCATCCGGAGGAGCAGCAGGTTCCGCAGGTGTAGCATCCAGGTCTTTATCGCCGTCCACATCGGTCCGAGGGCCCAGGGGTAGATCTCGCGTCGAAACATCTCATCCTCTTCAAACTGGTTGGCAAGAAAGCTAAAAGGAAGAAAAAATAAATAAATAAAAATTGTACAACATTTCACAAGAGGAAGAGGAGAAGAACCACTGGTAGTAATATATATATATATATATATATATATATATATATATATGTATTTATATCGATGTGTATATATATATATATATATATATATTTATGTATTTATATCGATGTGTATATATGCAATAACATTAATAAAAACTCACAGCGCTGGAAAGAAGTAGGTGTTATATTCCTCCGTACGCAGGTTGGCTCTTCGGAAGTAGATGAGGACCATGGCCAGTAGATACTAGAGGGAAGAGAAGAGTTAGAGGCTGGTAATACATTTCTTATCTAAATACATTCTATTATACAGTACCTGTATGTCTCCAGTATATCCCTGTATTTACTTCTATCCGTACAACATCTATTCTTTCCCTTTATATACTACCTTGTCCGCGATCTTATAGCAGCTGTCCCTGCCTAGAAATAGCTGGATGTGTCCTTTGTCTACAAAAATAAGAGAAATATCATCATTTTTATCTATTCAATCAATATCTTCTATACTATCTATAACAATTCTACATACAATATACATATACATGTGTGTATACAGTCACTGACACATTATACACTATATTCCATACTATACATTGTACAGAAGCACCAGAGCAGGAGAGAGAAGGTTCTGTAGAGGGAACATTATCTTTCCTGAAGAACATGGACCTCAGTATTAGGGCTATGATAATACTGATCTTTATTTACGATGTATATGTCTGTTTCATAGGGCCAAGATTGGGGGTTGGCTGAGTAGGCACCTGCCTAGGGAACCACCATCTTCCTAGCCCCGCAGGGTGGCAGAACTGCTGGAGATCTCTAGAATTATGGGTCTAGGGCACTTTCCCTGGTTGCAGGTTGGGCGAGGTGCAGGACCTCTGCCCACTGTCTCCGGCTCAGACACACACAGGGTAACATCACTCTGTGTGCACCAAGGGACGTCCATGTTGGTATGGCAGTAAAGAGAACGTAAAAAGCTATGTCGCGAACATAAAATTTTCAATTTGCGAACCGCGAACGCGAACTTCTGCAAATGTTCGCGAACGGGCGAACTGCCATTGACTTCAATGGGCAGGCAAATTTTAAAACCCACAGGGACTCTTTCTGGCCACAATAGGGATTTAAAAGTTGTTTCAAGGGGACGAACACCTGGACTGTTGCGTGCCAGAGTGGGATCCATGGCAAAACTCCCATGGAAAATTACATAGTTTATGCAGAGTTTGGTTTTAATCCATAAAGGGCATAAATCCCCTATTATTCCTAAATGGTTTGGAATAACGTGCTTTAGCCCCCTTTAGGCAGCACATAGAGCCCCCCTTTAGGCATCACATAGTTAGATTCCCCCATGTTAGTCAGCACATAGTTAGAGCTCCACTTTAAGCAGCACATAAGATTTCCCCATATTAGGCAGCACATAGTGGGATTTGAACCCAAGGCCCAAGCACTGCAAGGGAGCAGTGCTAACCTCTGAGCCACCATGCCACCCTTAGCATACATCTAATATCCACGGTTGCTAAAATGGACAGAGATGTCAGCAGAGAGTACCAGAAAAATTAGGCATGTACACATGCCTAAAAAATTTGGTATTGTTGCAGCTTCTGTAGCAGCGGCCATAAAAATTGCAGCACCATAACAAGTGCAGCAGCAAAGGCCAGAAAAGTTAGGCATGTACACATGGATGAAAAATTTGGTATTGTCGCAGCAGCCAGAAAAATTGCAGCACCAGAAAAAGTGCAACAGCAGAGGCCAGAAAAATTAGGCATGTACACCTGGCTGGAAAATTTGGTATTGTCACAGCTGTAGCAGTGGCCATAAAAATTGCAGCACCATAACAAGTGCAGCAGCAGAGGCCAGAAAACTTAGGCATGTACATATGGATGAAAAATTGTGTAGTGTCGCAGCCGCAGTTGTAGCAGTGGCCATGAAAACTGCAGCACCATAACAAGTGCAGAAGCAGAGGCCAGAAAAGTTAGGCATGTACACATGGATAAAAAATTTGGTATTGTCGCAGCCGCATCTGTAGCTGTGGCCATAAAAATTGCAGCACCATAACAAGTGCAGCAGCAGAGGCCAGAAAAATTAGGCATGTACACCTGGCTGGAAAATTTTGTATTGTCGCAGCCGCAACTGTAGCTGCGGCCAGAAAAATTTATGTTTGTTTCGCCAGGCAGAAAGTGCCCTAAAACATTTCGGCTTGAACCCTAGTTGGAGACGGATAAGTCACGCAAGTCATCCGGCATTCAGAGTTCAAATACACCAGTGTGTGGACCATTTTTATCCCAAGGCAGCTAATCTGATCAGGCCTTGTTCAGTCAAATGTATCGCCCAGTGTCAATCTCTTCGGGATCCATCCCTCATTCATCTTAAGAAAGGTGAGGTAATCCAGACTTTTTTGACCAAGGCGACTCCTCTTCTCAGTGACAATACCTCCTGCTGTACTGAAGGTCCTTTCTGACAGGACACTTGAAGCGGGACAGGCCAGAAGTTCGAGAGCAAATTGGGATAGCTCAGGCCACAGGTCAAGCCGGCACACCCAGTAGTCAAGGGGTTCATCGCTCCTCAGAGTGTCAATATCTGCGGTTAAGGCCAGGTAGTCTGCTACCTGTCAGTCAAGTCGTTCTCTGCTGGTGGACCCCGAAGGGCTGTGGCGATGCGTAGGACTTAAAAAGCTCCGGATGTCCTCCATCAACAGCATGTCTGTACAGCATCCTGTCCTTGCCGGCATGTTCGTGGGAGGAGGAGGAGGATTACTTTCACCTCTTCCCCTGTTAGATCCCTGTTGTGCTGTGACATGACCCTTATACGCTGTGTACAGCATATTTCTTAATTTATTTTGGACCTACTGAATCCTTTCCGCCTTGCTGTAATGCGGTAACATGTCAGGCACTTTATGTTTATACCGGGGGTCTAGTAGCGTGGACACCCAGTACAGGTCGTTCTCCTTCATCCTTTTTATACGAGGGCCCTCAACAGGCACGACAGCATGAAAGACCCCATTTGCACAAGGACGGATGCCGAGCTACTCATGTCCCGTTCCTCGTCCTCAGTGATGTCAGGGAAGGTATAATCTTCTTCCCCCCAGCCACTTACAACACCACGAGTACCAGATAGGTGACAAGGAGCACCCTGGGATGCCTGCTGTGGTTGGTCTTCCTCCTCTTCAAAGACACATTCCTCCTCTGACTCCTCTTCCTCACAATCCTCTTCCAGCGTTGCAGCAGGTCCAGCAAGCGATGCTGATAAGGCTGAATCTGGTGGTGATGGTGTCCACAACTCTTCCTCTTCACACTCATCTACTGCCTGATACAGCACTCTTCGCAGGGCACGCTCCAGGTAGAAAACAAACGGTATGATGACGCTGATGGTGCCTTCGGTGCGACTGACCAGGTTTGTCACCTCCTCAAAAGGACGCATGAGCCTACAGGCATTGCGCATGAGCCTCCAGTAACATGGCAAAAAAATTCCCAGCTCCGCAGATGATGTCCTAGCACCCCGGTCATACAAATATTCGTTGACGGCTTTTTCTTGTTGGAGCAGGCGGTCTAACATTAGGAGTGTTGAATTCCAACATGTCGGGCTGTCGCAAATCAAGTGCCTCATTGACATGTTGTTTCGCCGCTGGATATCTGCCGTGTAGGAACGCCTCAAATGGCCACACACCTTCCTGGACTGCTTCAGGACATCCTGCAAGCCTGGGTACTTGAGCACAAAGCGTTGTACAATCAGATTACACACATGCGCCATGCACGGCACATGTGTCAACTTGCCCAACCTCAATGCCACCAACAAATTTTTTCAGTTGTCACAAACCATCTTGCCGATCTCCAGTTGGTGCGGTGTCAGCAACTGGTCCACCTGTGCGTTCAGGGCCGACAGGAGCGCTGGTGCGGTGTGACTCTCCGCTTTGAGGCAAATCAACCCCAAGATGGCGTGACACTGCTGTATCAGGTATGTGGAATAGCACCTGGGGAGCTGGGGGGGGGGGGGGTGCCGGTGGAAGAGGACTCGGCCGAGGATGTTATGGAAGAGGATGGAGTAGGAGGAGTAGAAGAGGTGGCAGCAGGCCTGTCTGCAAGTCGTGGCGGTTTCACCAACTCCTCTGCAGAGCCACGCTGTTACGCCGAGCGCTCCGGGTCCCCGCTCCTCCCCGGAGCGCTCGCTACACTCTCGCTACTGCAGCGCTCCGGTCAGATCCACTGACCCGGTGCGCTGCGATACCGCCTCCAGCCGGGATGCGATTCGCGATGCGGGTGGCGCCCGCTCGCGATGCGCACCCCGGCTCCCGTACCTGACTCGCTCTCCGTCGGTCCTGTCCCGGCGCGCGGCCCCGCTCCCTAGGGCGCGCGCGCGCCGGGTCTCTGCGATTTAAAGGGCCACTGCGCCGCTGATTGGCGCAAGTGGTTCTAATTAGTGTGTTCACCTGTGCACTCCCTATGTATACCTCACTTCCCCTGCACTCCCTCGATGGATCTTGTTGCCATTGTGCCAGTGAAAGCGTTTCCTTGTGTGTTCCTAGCCTGTGTTCCAGACCTCCTGCCGTTGCCCCTGACTACGATCCTTGCTGCCTGCCCCGACCTTCTGCTACGTCCGACCTTGCTTCTGTCTACTCCCTTGTACCGCGCCTATCTTCAGCAGTCAGAGAGGTTGAGCCGTTGCTAGTGGATACGACCTGGTCACTACCGCCGCAGCAAGACCATCCCGCTTTGCGGCGGGCTCTGGTGAAAACCAGTAGTGACTTAGAACCGGTCCACTAGCACGGTCCACGCCAATCCCTCTCTGGCACAGAGGATCCACCTCCTGCCAGCCGGCATCGTGACAGTAGATCCGGCCATGGATCCCGCTGCAGTCCCTCTGCCAGTTGTCGCCGACCTCACCACGGTGGTCGCCCAGCAGTCACAACAGATAGCGCAACAAGGCCACCAGCTGTCTCAACTGACCGTGATGCTACAGCAGCTACTACCACAGCTTCAGCAATCATCTCCTCCGCCAGCTCCTGCACCTCCTCCGCAGCGAGTGGCCGCTTCAGGCCTACGACTATCCTTGCCGGATAAATTTGATGGGGACTCTAAATTTTGCCGTGGCTTTCTTTCTCAATGTTCCCTGCACTTGGAGATGATGTCGGACCAGTTTCCTACTGAAAGGTCTAAGGTGGCTTTCGTAGTCAGCCTTCTGTCTGGAAAAGCTCTGTCATGGGCCACACCGCTCTGGGACCGCAATGACCCCGTCACTGCCTCTGTACACTCCTTCTTCTCTGAAATTCGAAGTGTCTTTGAGGAACCTGCCCGAGCCTCTTCTGCTGAGACTGCCCTGTTGAACCTGGTCCAGGGTAATTCTTCCGTTGGCGAGTACGCCGTACAATTCCGTACTCTTGCTTCTGAACTATCCTGGAATAATGAGGCCCTCTGCGCGACCTTTAAAAAAGGCCTATCCAGCAACATTAAAGATGTTCTGGCCGCACGAGAAATCCCTGCTAACCTACATGAACTCATTCATCTAGCCACTCGCATTGACATGCGTTTTTCCGAAAGGCGTCAGGAGCTCCGCCAGGATATGGACTTTGTTCGCACGAGGCGTTTTTTCTCCCCGGCTCCTCTCTCCTCTGGTCCCCTGCAATCCGTTCCTGTGCCTCCCGCCGTGGAGGCTATGCAGGTCGACCGGTCTCGCCTGACACCTCAAGAGAGGACACGACGCCGCATGGAGAATCTCTGCCTGTACTGTGCCGGTACCGAACACTTCCTGAAGGATTGTCCTATCCGTCCTCCCCGCCTGGAAAGACGTACGCTGACTCCGCACAAAGGTGAGACAGTCCTTGATGTCAACTCTGCTTCTCCACGTCTTACTGTGCCTGTGCGGATATCTGCCTCTACCTTCTCCTTCTCTACTATGGCCTTCTTGGATTCCGGATCTGCAGGAAATTTTATTTGGGCCTCTCTCATCAACAGGTTCAACATCCCGGTGACCAGTCTCGCCAGACCCCTCTACATCAATTGTGTTAACAATGAAAGATTGGACTGTACCATACGTTTCAGCACGGAGCCCCTCCTAATGTGCATCGGACCTCATCACGAGAAAATTGAGTTTTTGGTCCTCCCCAATTGCACTTCCGAAATTCTCCTCGGACTACCCTGGCTTCAACACCATTCCCCAACCCTGGATTGGTCCACTGGGGAGATCAAGAGTTGGGGTTCCTCTTGTTTCAAGGACTGCCTTAAACCGGTTCCCAGTTCTCCTTGCCGTGACCCTGTGGTTCCCCCTGTAACCGGTCTCCCTAAGGTCTATATGGACTTTGCGGATGTTTTTTGCAAAAAACAAGCTGAGACTCTACCTCCTCACAGGCCTTATGACTGTCCTATTGACCTCCTCCCGGGCACTACTCCACCCCGGGGCAGAATTTATCCTCTCTCTGCCCCAGAGACTCTTGCTATGTCTGAGTACATCCAGGAAAATTTAAAAAAGGGCTTTATCCGCAAATCCTCCTCTCCTGCCGGAGCCGGAATTTTCTTTGTGTCCAAAAAAGATGGCTCCCTACGCCCTTGCATTGACTACCGCGGTCTTAATAAAATCACGGTAAAGAACCGCTACCCCCTACCTCTCATCTCTGAACTCTTTGATCGCCTCCAAGGTGCCCACATCTTTACCAAACTGGACTTAAGAGGTGCTTATAATCTCATCCGCATCAGAGAGGGGGATGAATGGAAAACGGCATTTAACACTAGAGATGGACACTTTGAGTATCTGGTCATGCCCTTTGGCCTGTGCAACGCCCCTGCCGTCTTCCAAGACTTTGTTAATGAAATTTTTCGTGATCTCTTATATTCCTGTGTTGTTGTGTATCTGGACGATATCCTGATTTTTTCTGCCAACCTAGAAGAACACCGCCAGCATGTCCGCATGGTTCTTCAGAGACTTCGTGACAATCAACTTTATGCCAAAATGGAGAAATGTCTGTTTGAATATCAATCTCTTCCTTTCCTAGGATACTTGGTCTCTGGCCAGGGACTACAAATGGATCCAGACAAACTCTCTGCCGTCTTAGATTGGCCACGCCCCTCCGGACTCCGTGCTATCCAACGTTTTTTGGGGTTCGCCAATTATTACAGACAATTTATTCCACATTTTTCTACCATTGTGGCTCCTATCGTGGCTTTAACCAAAAAGAATGCCAATCCTAAGTCATGGCCTCCTCAAGCGGAAGACGCCTTTAAACAGCTCAAGTCTGCCTTTTCTTCGGCTCCCGTGCTCTCCAGACCTGACCCATCTAAACCCTTCCTATTGGAGGTTGATGCCTCCTCAGTAGGAGCTGGAGCGGTCCTTCTACAAAAAAATTCTTCCGGGCATGCTGTTACTTGTGGTTTTTTTTCTAGGACCTTCTCTCCGGCGGAGAGGAACTACTCCATCGGGGATCGAGAGCTACTAGCCATTAAATTAGCACTTGAGGAATGGAGGCATCTGCTGGAGGGATCAAGATTTCCAGTTATTATTTACACCGATCACAAGAACCTCTCCTATCTCCAGTCTGCCCAACGGCTGAATCCTCGCCAGGCCAGGTGGTCTCTGTTCTTTGCCCGATTTAATTTTGAAATTCACTTTCGGCCTGCCGATAAGAACATTAGGGCCGATGCTCTCTCTCGTTCCTCGGATGCCTCGGAAGTAGAGCTCTCTCCGCAACACATCATTCCTCCTGACTGCCTGATCTCCACTTCTCCAGCCTCCATCAGGCAAACTCCTCCAGGGAAGACCTTCGTCTCTCCACGCCAACGCCTCGGAATCCTCAAATGGGGTCACTCCTCCCATCTCGCAGGTCATGCGGGCATCAAGAAATCCGTGCAACTCATCTCTCGTTTCTATTGGTGGCCGACTCTGGAGACGGATGTTGTGGATTTTGTGCGAGCCTGCACTGTCTGTGCCCGGGATAAGACTCCTCGCCAGAAGCCCGCTGGTCTTCTTCATCCTCTGCCTGTCCCCGAACAGCCTTGGTCTCTGATTGGTATGGACTTTATTACAGACTTACCCCCATCCCGTGGCAACACTGTTGTTTGGGTGGTCGTTGATCGATACTCCAAGATGGCACATTTCATCCCTCTTCCTGGTCTCCCTTCAGCGCCTCAGTTGGCAAAACAATTTTTTGTACACATTTTTCGTCTTCACGGGTTGCCCACGCAGATCGTCTCGGACAGAGGCGTCCAATTCGTGTCAAAATTCTGGAGGGCTCTCTGTAAACAACTCAAGATTAAATTAAACTTTTCTTCTGCCTATCATCCTCAATCCAATGGGCAAGTAGAAAGAATTAACCAGGTCCTGGGTGATTATTTACGGCATTTTGTTTCCTCCCGCCAGGATGACTGGGCAGATCTTCTACCATGGGCCGAATTCTCGTATAACTTCAGAGTCTCTGAATCTTCCTCCAAATCCCCATTTTTCGTGGTGTACGGCCGTCACCCTCTTCCCCCCCTCCCTACTCCCTTGCCCTCTGGTTTACCCGCTGTGGATGAAATATCTCGTGATCTTTCCACCATATGGAAAGAGACCCAAAATTCTCTCTTACAGGCTTCATCACGCATGAAGAAGTTTGCTGATAAGAAAAGAAGAGCTCCCCCCATTTTTTCTCCTGGAGACAAGGTATGGCTCTCCGCTAAATATGTACGCTTCCGTGTCCCTAGCTACAAATTGGGACCACGCTATCTTGGTCCTTTCAAAATTTTGTGCCAGATTAATCCTGTCTCTTACAAACTTCTTCTTCCTCCTTCTCTTCGTATTCCTAATGCCTTTCACGTTTCTCTTCTTAAACCACTCATCATCAACCGTTTCTCTCCCAAACTTGTTTCTCCCACTCCTGTTTCCGGCTCCTCGGACATCTTCTCCGTAAAGGAGATACTGGCCTCCAAGAAGGTCAGAGGGAAAACTTTTTTTTTGGTCGATTGGGAGGGTTGTGGTCCTGAAGAGAGATCCTGGGAACCTGAGGACAATATCCTAGACAAAAGTCTGCTCCTCAGGTTCTCAGGCTCTAAGAAGAGGGGGAGACCCAAGGGGGGGGGGGTACTGTTACGCCGAGCGCTCCGGGTCCCCGCTCCTCCCCGGAGCGCTCGCTACACTCTCGCTACTGCAGCGCTCCGGTCAGATCCACTGACCCGGTGCGCTGCGATACCGCCTCCAGCCGGGATGCGATTCGCGATGCGGGTGGCGCCCGCTCGCGATGCGCACCCCGGCTCCCGTACCTGACTCGCTCTCCGTCGGTCCTGTCCCGGCACGCGCGGCCCCGCTCCCTAGGGCGCGCGCGCGCCGGGTCTCTGCGATTTAAAGGGCCACTGCGCCGCTGATTGGCGCAAGTGGTTCTAATTAGTGTGTTCACCTGTGCACTCCCTATGTATACCTCACTTCCCCTGCACTCCCTCGCCGGATCTTGTTGCCATTGTGCCAGTGAAAGCGTTTCCTTGTGTGTTCCTAGCCTGTGTTCCAGACCTCCTGCCGTTGCCCCTGACTACGATCCTTGCTGCCTGCCCCGACCATCTGCTACGTCCGACCTTGCTTCTGTCTACTCCCTTGTACCGCGCCTATCTTCAGCAGTCAGAGAGGTTGAGCCGTTGCTAGTGGATACGACCTGGTCACTACCGCCGCAGCAAGACCATCCCGCTTTGCGGCGGGCTCTGGTGAAAACCAGTAGTGACTTTGAACCGGTCCACTAGCACGGTCCACGCCAATCCCTCTCTGGCACAGAGTATCCACCTCCTGCCAGCCGGCATCGTGACACACGCATTCCATGCTTGGCAGACGTCACCAGGTTTACCCAATGCGCAGTGTAGGTGATATACCTGCCCTGACCATGCTTTGCAGACCAGGTATCAGTGGTCAGATGGACCCTTGTCCCTACACTGTGTGCCAGACATGCCATAATTTCCTTTTGCACAATGGAGTAAAGGTTTGGAATTGCCTTTTGTGCAAAAAAATTTCGTCCGGGTACCCTTCACTGCAGTGTCCCAATGGCTACAAATTTTTTAAAGGCCTCAGGCTCCACCAGCTTGTGTGGTAAAAGCTGGCGGGCTAGCAGTTCCGACAAGCCAGCTGTCAGACGCCGGGCTAGGGGGTGACTTTGAGACATTGTCTTCTTGCGCTCAAACATCTCCTTGACAGACACCTGACTGTGGGCGGATGTGCAGGAACTGCTCAAGGTGAGAGACGGAGAGGCGGATGGTTGAGAGGGGGCAAGGAGGGCAGCAGTGGTTGACCTGGCTGAAGATGCTGGACCAGGAGGAGGATGGTGGCTTTCACTTTGTGTGCTGCTTGTACTGACGTGTTGATCCCATAGGTGTTTGTGATGTGACAATCATGTGCCTTCGCAAAGCAGTTGTGCCTAGGCGGGTGTTGGACTTCCCACGACTCAGTTTCTTCTGGCACAGGTTGCAAATGGCCTCGCTGTTGTCAGAGGCAGACACACAAAAAAAATGCCACACTGCTGAGCTCTGCGATGAAGGCATTCTGGTGGTGGCAACAGCATGCATTGATTGGTGTCCCGTCTGGCTGACCCCGGGTGCCGATGTATTCTGTCTGACTGTGCCACTAGCTCCTTGCGACGATCTCCCCCTGCTTCCAACTCGTCTCCTCCTCCTCTCTGTCTCCCCATCTGAACTTCCCCCTCTTCTTCTCTTCTAGCGGGCACCCACGTGGCATCCACGGACACATCGTCATCATCAACACCTTCACCGCTATCTGACACCTCAAGAAAGGAAGCAGCAGCGGTACAACATCATCATCACACCGTACGTCCATGTGTGTAATGCTGCCTGACTGAGACATATCCCTGTTAACTACATCCTCTGGCAATAATGGTTGTGCATCACTCATGTCTTCAAACTGATGTGTAAATAACTCCTCTGACAGATCAAGTAAAGCTGCTGTGGTACTAGTGTTGGTGGTGGCGGCAGGTGGGCAAGTGGTAGCATGAGAGGTGCCCGAAGCTAAGCTAGAGGAGGAGAAGGATGGTGCGTCAAGGTTCCGAGCGGAAGCTGTAGTAGATTTGGTGTCTTGTGATAGCCAGTCCACTAAGTCCTCAGAACTTTGGGGGTTCAGGGTACGTGGCCTCTGAACACTGGCCATTCTAGGGCCAAAGGGAATCCCAGCACCACGACGGCCCCTGCGGGGTGGCCTTCCTCTGCCTGTCATTTTTTTTGGTTAATTTGCACAACTGTCACACCTAATGTGATTTGCACTAGGGTGACACAATTTGCCCTGCAGGCAAAAAAACTGGCAACTGTGACGTGAACTGACAGTGACGACTGATTTTATTTAACAGCCAAAAAAGGTATTTTTTTTTTAATTTGCACAACTGTCACACCTAATGTGATTTGCACTAGTGTGACAATAAGCAAAAAAGCTTGCCAGCGGAGTTCCCCTTTTAAGCAGTGGTCCTCAATCAGGGTGCCTCCAGCTGTTGCAAAACACACGTACTGATATATTTGAGCACTTTGAATACTGTAGTAGTTAGTTGCTTTAAAGAAAAAAAGCTTGCCAGCGGAGTTCCCTTTTATGCAGTGGTCCCCGACCAGGGTGCCTCCAGCTGCTGCAAAACACACGGACTGATATATTTCAGCCCTTTGAATACTGTAGTAGTTAGTTGCTTGAAGGAACTTAAGTTTGATTCTGGAGTACCCCTTTTAACCAGCGGTTCCCTCCCAACCAGAGTGCCTTCAGCTGTTGCAAGACACACGGACTGATATATTTCATAACTTTGAATACTGTAGTAGTTAGTTGCTTGAAGGAACTTAAGTTTGATTCTGGAGTACCCCTTTTAACCAGCGGTTCCCTCCCAACCAGGACTGATATCTTTCAGCCCTAAAAAGGCCTTTTTTGGGTGCTGTCCTTAAAGCAGATGTTACACTTGTACTTTAGAAGTAAACTGGACCCTGAATACACCACCTAGCAGCAACCTAGCTATCGCTTTCCCTATACAGCAGGAGCAGCTTCTCTGACCCTCCACTTTCTAAGCCTGCAGCATGCTGAATGAGGCTAAAATGGCGTCCGTGCAAGAGGTAGGAGGGTCTGGAAGGGAGGGACTGCTGCTGATTGGCTGTAATGTGTCTGCTGACTCTGACTCACAGGGTCAAAGTTTACTGCAATGTTAAAGTATAGGGGGCGGATCGAACTTCACATATGTTCGCCCGGCGATGCGAACGCGAACATACAAAATTCGCCGGGAACTGTTCGCCGGCGAACAATTCGCGACATCTCTAAATGTAAATATGTATTTTTTAATTATTATTTAATTATATATGTATTTAATTTACTAAAAATTTTTGGGTGACAGGGACATGTCTACAATTGGGGCAACTATCTACCTCCTGGAGGGCACCTGTCTATACTGTGGGAAAAATGCCTACGTTTGGGGAAAACTATCTACGCTGAGATCAACTACCTGCCTCCTGGAGGGCACCTGTCTACACCGGGAACAGCTATCTACCTCTGGGGGGGGGGGGGAATCTATCTACACTGGAGACTACTACCTGCCTCCTGGAGGGCAGCTATCTACACTGGGAACAGCTATCTACCTCTGGGGAGGAATCTATCTACACTGGAGACAACTACCTGCCTCCTGGAGGGCAGCTGTCTACACTGGGAACAGCTATCTACCTCTGGGGGGCAATTTATCTACACTGGAGGCAACTACCTGCCTCCTGGAGGGCAGCTGTCTACACTGGGAACATCTATCTACCTCTGGGGGGGAATTTATCTACACTGGAGGCAACTACCTGCCTCCTGGAGGGCACCTGTCTACATTGGGAACAGCTATCTACCTCTGGGGGGGAATCTATTTACACTGGAGGCAAGTTCCTACCTCCTGGAGGGCACTTTTCTACACTGTGGGGCAACTGTGTACTGGTATTGAGAGCAAATTTTCGAAATGCAAATTTTTACCGCGGATATCAGCACTTTGCGATTTTGAGAATATTTCGAATATAGAGATATATTCGTAATGTCAAATATTCGTTTTTTTATGCAAATTTATGTGAATATTTATGCAAATATTTATGCAAATATCGGCACACTGGAGATATAATTGCGCATGCGCACTATGCGAATTTCATTACGAATTTTCACATGGAAAAAAAAAAAGAACGAACATAGTGAAATATCGCAAATTTGAATATGTCCCCTGCCACTCATTACTACTGTCTACCTCTGGCGGAAACCTATCTACACTGGAAACTACTATCTACCTCCTGGAGGGCACCTGTCTACACTGGGAACCGCTATCTACCCCTTGGCAGAATCTATCTACACTGGGGGCAACTATCTATCTCCTGGGGGGGGGGGGGGCACCTCTAAGGGGATAAGAACACTTTATTTTATCATCTGATAAAATATTATACTTTTTGTCATTGAAAGAAAAATGTATTGTTACCCAGCAGTCTGTAAAAAGCGGCCCGTTCCTCCGGCTGTAGGATAGCATCATCAGTGGTCTCCCTCCGGTTGTTGTCCATCTGCTCCCTCTTCTTCTTGGGCTCGCCGTCCGTCTCCTCCTCCTTTGGCTGGTCCTCCGTCTTCTCCGGCTCCTCCTGGGTGGCAGATGCTGAACTGTGATAGAAGAGATAACATCTATAGTATTGGGCCTCATGCACCCGACCAAATAATGGGTCATCCCGGTTATAAGGAGCCATAATATGACACCATGGAAGTCTATGAGACCATATGGTACAACATTATATTTTCGTTACATCAAGCCACGCCCCTCCATTCATGTCTATGGGAGGGGGCGTGGCAGAATGCCGGGTGTCTGCACAGATCAGTGGAGTACCCCTTTAACCCCTTAAGGACGCAGGACGTAAATGTACGTCCTGGTGAGGTGGTACTTAACGCACCAGGACGTACATTTACGTCCTAAGCATAACCGCGGGCATCGGAGCGATGCCCGTGTCATGCGCGGCTGATCCCGGCTGCTGATCGCAGCCAGGGACCCGCCGGCAATGGCCGACGCCCGCGATCTCGCGGGCGTCCGCCATTAACCCCTCAGGTGCCGGGATCAATACAGATCCCGGCATCTGCGGCAGTTCGCGATTTAAATGAACGATCGGATCGCCCGCAGCGCTGCTGCGGGGATCCGATCATTCATAACGCCGCACGGAGGTCCCCTCTCCTTCCTCCGTGCGGCTCCCGGCGTCTCCTGCTCTGGTCTGTGATCGAGCAGACCAGAGCAGGAGATGACCGATAATACTGATCTGTTCTATGTCCTATACATAGAACAGATCAGTATTAGCAATCATGGTATTGCTATGAATAGTCCCCTATGGGGACTATTCAAGTGTAAAAAAAAATGTAAAAAAATGTAAAAGTAAAAGTAAAAAAAAAAGTGAAAAATCCCCTCCCCCAATAAAAAAGTAAAACGTCCGTTTTTTCCTATTTTACCCCCAAAAAGCGTAAAAAACATTTTTTATAGACATATTTGGTATCGCCGCGTGCGTAAATGTCCGAACTATTAAAATAAAATGTTAATGATCCCGTACGGTGAACGGCGTGAACGAAAAAAAATTTAAAAAGTCCAAAATTCCTACTTTTTTAATACATTTTATTAAAAAAAAAATTATAAAAAATGTATTAAAAGTTTTTTATATACAAATGTGGTATCAAAAAAAAGTACAGATCATGGCGCAAAAAATGAGCCCCCATACCGCCGCTTATACGGAAAAATAAAAAAGTTATAGGTCATCAAAATAAAGGGATTATAAACGTACTAATTTGGTTAAAAAGTTTGTGATTTTTTTTAAGCGCAACAATAATATAAAAGTATATAATAATGGGTATCATTTTAATCGTATTGACCCTCAGAATAAAGAACACATGTCATTTTTACCAGAAATTGTACGGCGTGAAAACAAAACCTTCCAAAATTAGCAAAATTGCGTTTTTCGTTTTAATTTCCCCACAAAAATAGTGTTTTTTGGTTGCGCCATACATTTTATGATATAATGAGTGATGTCATTACAAAGGACAACTGGTCGCGCAAAAAACAAGCCCTCATACTAGTCTGTGGATGAAAATATAAAAGAGTTATGATTTTTAGAAGGCGAGGAGGAAAAAATGAAAACGTAAAAATTAAATTGTCTGAGTCCTTAAGGCCAAAATGGGCTGAGTCCTTAAGGGGTTAAAGGAGTACTCTGGTGAAAACCTTTTTTCTTTTAAATCAACTGGTGGCAGAAAGTTAAACATATTTGTAAATTACTTCTGTTAAAAAATCTTAATCCTTCCTGTACTAATTAGCTGCTGAATACTACAGAGGAAATTCTTTTCTTTTTGGAATGCTCTCTGATGACATCACGACCACAGTTCTCTCTGCTGACGTTGTTATAATAATAATAATAATGCTTTATTTATTGCTGTCCTTAGTGGGATTTGAACCCAAGTCCCCAGCTCTGCAAGGGAGCAGTGCTAACTGCTGAGCCACCATGCTGCCCTTAGTATACATTTGCTATGCATCTGCTATGCATCTGCTATGCATGGTTGCTAAAATGGACAGAGATGTCAGCAGAGAGCACTGTGCTCGTGATGTCATCAGTGTTCCAAAAAGAAAGGAATTTCCTCTGTAGCATTCAGCAGCTAATATGTACTGGAAGGATTAGGATTTTTTAATAGAAGTAATTTACAAATATGTTTAACTTTCTGCCACCAGTTGATTTAAAAGAAAAAAGGTTTTCACCGGAGTACCCCTTTAAGGGTCCCTAGTCTTGCCCACCATATTTTCAGTGCTATCATAAGGCAATGTGGGTCCCCGTGCAGGGAGCAGTATGATAGTCGGGCTCCTGCTGGAGCTACTAGGAGCGGAGGAACCTCTTCTAGTAGATTAACCCTTCATATACTTCAGTCAAATCATGACAGCTGCATGTGAGGAGTTTCCATACTGATCGCTGTCAGTCCCTTTGTAGGGCTCTTAAAAATAAAATGTAAATAAAAAATAAGCATCAACTTTTTCTGAAAACAACTAAAAAAATGTAAAAAACATATTGAGTTTCGCCACATCCATAATGACCCAAATAATAAAATAATTATAATTAAATAATAATAATTATTCATGCTGCACGTTGAACGCTGTAAAAAAAATGTAAAAAATCGAAAAGAAAAAACGCCACATCCCCTCCATGCAGCAGCACCCCGTGCTCTGAACAAATGCCAAGTTCTGGCGGCAGTGGTCGTGATGTCACACTTTTCCCCCTAGTGATGTCACGCCCCCCCCCCCCATGGATGTTTATGGGAAGGGGTGTGAAGGCTCCCATAGACATCCATGGGGGGGGGGGGGGGGGGGGCGTGACGTCACTAGGGGGAGTAGCGTGACATCACGACCACTGCCGCCAGAACTTGGCATTTGTTCAGAACACGGGGTGCTGCGCGGAGGTCACGGGTGTCCCAATGATAGGGGATAGGGTGCCCATAGCAACCAATCAGCTTGCTTCTTTAATTTCTAACAAGGCCTCTGCAAAGTGAAAGAAGTGATCTGATTGGATGCTATGGGTAACTGGGCAACTTTTCCTCTGGACAGGTTTTGATAAATCTCCCCCAAGATGCCTAGCGGTGGAGTACCTCTTTATGTATTGCCGCATGCAGAAATGTCCAAACTATTAAAGTACAATGGTAACAAAACTGCACGGTTAATGGTGTAAATGTAAAAAAAATAGCAGAATTGCAGATTTTTGGTCACTTCATGTACCAGAAAAAAATGTATAAAAAGCGATCTAAAAGGCCTAAAAATAGTGGCATTATCACATATAACACTGGGTGTCAGAAATCACATTTACCATTGAAGAGGCAGTTATCATATATATTAAAGAGATTTTCCAGTGGTTTTCTGGGACATTTACATTTATGGTCTTTCCACTGCTGTCAAATCTTAGTTCCATTAAATTGAATGGGGGCTGTGCTGCAGTGTCCTGGCACCAGCATTTCACAATGACCCGAAATCTCTTCTCCATCTCCCGTCATTGGAGGAGATTTATCCAAACCTGTGTAGAGGAAGAGTGGTGCAGTTGCCCATAGCAACCAATCAGATTGCTTCTTTCATTTTTAAAAAGAAGCAATCTGATTGGTTGCTATAGGCAACTGTCCCACTTTTCCTCTGCCCAGGTTTGGATAAATCTCCATTGTTTATATGTGAAAACCATCATGGGGGGAGATTTATCAAACCCTGTCCTGAGGAAAAGTGCTGTGTTGCCCATAGCAACCAATCAGATTGATTCTTTCATTTTTGAAAATTTTTGCTATGGGCAACTCAGCAGCTTTTTGTCTGGACAGGTTTTGATAAATCTCCCCCCATGGCTGTGCCAAACAGCTGTAGGGCAGGGGTGAGGTGCCTGGTGTTGGTCCACCACCAACAACACATTAATAGCCAGTCCTGAGGATGGACCATAAATGGAAAAGTCCCAGAAAACTTCTTAATCTAAATTCCTCTGGTGGTATGATACATATAGCTGCCCGACTATAATAACATTGGGGGCAGTTATCACATATAACATTAGGGGCAGTTATCACATATAACATTAGGGGGGCAGTTATCACATATAACATTAGGGGCAGTTATCACATATAACATTAGGGGGCAGTTATCACATATAACATTAGGGGGGCAGTTATCACATATAACATTAGGGGGGCAGTTATCACATATAACATTAGGGGCAATTATCACATATAACATTATTGGGCAGTTATCACATATAACATTAGGGGGCAGTTATCACATATAACATTATGGGGGCAGTTATCACGTATAACATTAGGGGGGCAGTTATCACATATAACATTAGGGGGGCAGTTATCACATATAACATTAGGGGGGCAGTTATCACATATAACATTAGGGGGGCAGTTATCACATATAACATTAGGGGAAAGTTATCACATATAACATTAGGGGGCAGTTATCACGTATAACATTAGAGGGCAGTTATCACGTATAACATTAGAGGGCAATTATCACATATAACATTAGGGGGGCAGTTATCACGTATAACATTAGGGGGGCAGTTATCACATATAACATTAGGGGGGCAGTTATCACATATAACATTAGGGGGGCAGTTATCACATATAACATTAGGGGGGCAGTTATCATATATAACATTAGGGGGCAGTTATCACACATAACATTAGGGGGCAGTTATCACGTATAACATTAGAGGACAGTTATCACGTATAACATTAGAGGGCAGTTATCACATATAACATTAGGGGGGCAGTTATCACATAACATTAGGGGGGCAGTTATCACATATAACATTAGGGGGGCAGTAATCACATATAACATTAGGGGGGCAGTTATCACATATAACATTAGGGGGGCAGTTATCAGACATAACATTAGGGGGGCAGTTATCACATATAACATTAGGGGGGCAGTTATCACATATAACATTAGGGGGGCAGTTATCACATATAACATTAGGGAGGCAGTTATCTCACATAACATTAGGGGGGCAGTTATCACATATAACATTAGGGGGCAGTAATCACATAAAACATTAGGGGGGCAGTTATCACATATAACATTAGGGGGGCAGTTCTCACATATAACATTAGGGGGCAGTTATCACGTATAACATTGGGGGCATTTATCACATACAACATTAGGGGGGGCAGTTATCACATATAACATTAGGGGGGCATTTATCACATATAACATTAGGGGGGGAGTTATCACATATAACATTAGGGGGGGCAGTTATCACATATAACATAAGGGGGCAGTTATCACGTATAACATTGGGGGCATATATCACATATAACATTAGGGGGGCAGTTATCACATATAACATTAGGGGGGCAGTTATCACACATAACATTAGGGGGGCAGTTATCACATATAACATTGGGGGCATTTATCACATACACTATTAGGGGGGCAGTTATCACATATAACATTGGGGGCAGTTATAACATATAACATTGGGGGCATTTATCACATATAACATTGGGGGGGCAGTTGTCACATATAACATTAGGGGGGCAGTTATCACATATAACATTAGGGGGCAGTTATCACATATAAAATTAGGGGCAGTTATCACATATAACATTAGGGGGGCAGTTATCACATATAACATTAGGGGGGCAGTTATCAGACATAACATTAGGGGGGCAGTTATCACATATAACATTAGGGGGGCAGTTATCATATATAACATTAAGGGGCAGTTATCACATATAACATTAGGGGGCAGTTATCACGTATAACATTAGAGGGCAGATATCACATATAACATTAGGGGGGCAGTTATCACGTATAACATTAGGGGGGCAGTTATCACATATAACATTAGGGGGGCAGTTATCATATATAACATTAGGGGGGCAGTTATCACATATAACATTAGGGGGGCAGTTATCACATATAACATTAGGGGGGCAGTTATCATATATAACATTAGGGGGCAGTTATCACATATAACATTAGGGGGCAGTTATCACGTATAACATTAGAGGGCAGTTATCACATATAACATTAGGGGGGCAGTTATCACGTATAACATTAGGGGGGCAGTTATCACATATAACATTAGGGGGGCAGTTATCACATATAACATTAGGGGGGCAGTTATCACATATAACATTAGGGAGGCAGTTATCTCACAAAACATTAGGGGGGCAGTTATCACATATAACATTAGGGGGCAGTCATCACATAAAACATTAGGGGGGCAGTTATCACATATAACATTAGGGAGGCAGTTCTCACATATAACATTAGGGGGCAGTTATCACGTATAACATTGGGGGCATTTATCACATACAACATTAGGGGGGCAGTTATCACATATAACATTAGGGGGGCATTTATCACATATAACATTAGGGGGGGAGTTATCACATATAACATTAAGGGGGGGCAGTTATCACATATAACATTAGGGGGCAGTTATCACGTATAACATTGGGGGCATATATCACATATAACATTAGGGGGGCAGTTATCACATATAACATTAAGGGGGCAGTTATCACATATAACATTAGGGGGGCAGTTATCACACATAACATTAGGGGGGCAGTTATCACATATAACATTGGGGGCATTTATCACATATAACATTAGGGGGGCAGTTATCACATATAACATTAGGGGGGCAGTTATCACATACAACATTAGGGGGGCAGTTATCACATATAACATTAGGGGGGCAGTTATCACATAACATTAGGGGGCAGTTATCACATATAACATTAGGGGCAGTTATCATATATAACATTAGGGGGGCAGTTATCACATATAACATTAGGGGGGCAGTTATCACATAACATTAGGGGGGCAATTATCAGACATAACATTAGGGGGGCAGTTATCACATATAACATTAGGGGGGCAGTTATCACATATAACATTAGGGGGGCAGTTATCACATATAACATTAGGGAGGCAGTTATCTCACATAACATTAGGGGGGCAGTTATCACATATAACATTAGGGGGCAGTAATCACATAAAACATTAGGGGGGCAGTTATCACATATAACATTAGGGGGGCAGTTCTCACATATAACATTAGGGGGCAGTTATCACGTATAACATTAGGGGCATTTATCACATACAACATTAGGGGGGGCAGTTATCACATATAACATTAGGGGGGCATTTATCACATATAACATTAGGGGGGGAGTTATCACATATAACATTAGGGGGGGCAGTTATCACATATAACATAAGGGGGCAGTTATCACGTATAACATTGGGGGCATATATCACATATAACATTAGGGGGGCAGTTATCACATATAACATTAGGGGGGCAGTTATCACACATAACATTAGGGGGGCAGTTATCACATATAACATTGGGGGCATTTATCACATACACTATTAGGGGGGGTGTTATCACATATAACATTGGGGGCAGTTATCACATATAACATTGGGGGCATTTATCACATATAACATTGGGGGGGCAGTTATCACATATAACATTAGGGGGGCAGTTATCACATATAACATTAGGGGGCAGTTATCACATATAAAATTAGGGGCAGTTATCACATATAACATTAGGGGGGCAGTTATCACATATAACATTAGGGGGGCAGTTATCAGACATAACATTAGGGGGGCAGTTATCACATATAACATTAGGGGGGCAGTTATCATATATAACATTAAGGGGCAGTTATCACATATAACATTAGGGGGCAGTTATCACGTATAACATTAGAGGGCAGATATCACATATAACATTAGGGGGGCAGTTATCACGTATAACATTAGGGGGGCAGTTATCACATATAACATTAGGGGGGCAGTTATCATATATAACATTAGGGGGGCAGTTATCACATATAACATTAGGGGGGCAGTTATCACATATAACATTAGGGGGGCAGTTATCATATATAACATTAGGGGGCAGTTATCACATATAACATTAGGGGGCAGTTATCACGTATAACATTAGAGGGCAGTTATCACATATAACATTAGGGGGGCAGTTATCACGTATAACATTAGGGGGGCAGTTATCACATATAACATTAGGGGGGCAGTTATCACATATAACATTAGGGGGGCAGTTATCACATATAACATTAGGTAGGCAGTTATCTCACATAACATTAGGGGGGCAGTTATCACATATAACATTAGGGGGCAGTCATCACATAAAACATTAGGGGGGCAGTTATCACATATAACATTAGGGGGGCAGTTCTCACATATAACATTAGGGGGCAGTTATCACGTATAACATTGGGGGCATTTATCACATACAACATTAGGGGGGCAGTTATCACATATAACATTAGGGGGGCATTTATCACATATAACATTAGGGGGGGAGTTATCACATATAACATTAGGGGGCAGTTATCACGTATAACATTGGGGGCATTTATCACATACAACATTAGGGGGGCAGTTATCACATATAACATTAGGGGGGCATTTATCACATATAACATTAGGGGGGCAGTTATCACATATAACATTAGGGGGCAGTTATCACGTATAACATTGGGGGCATATATCACATATAACATTAGGGGGGCAGTTATCACATATAACATTAAGGGGGCAGTTATCACATATAACATTAGGGGGGCAGTTATCACACATAACATTAGGGGGGCAGTTATCACATATAACATTGGGGGCATTTATCACATATAACATTAGGGGGGCAGTTATCACATATAACATTAGGGGGGCAGTTATCACATACAACATTAGGGGGGCAGTTATCACATATAACATTAGGGGGGCAGTTATCACATAACATTAGGGGGCAGTTATCACATATAACATTAGGGGCAGTTATCACATATAACATTAGGGGGGCAGTTATCACATATAACATTAGGGGGGCAGTTATCACATATAACATTAGGGGGGCAGTTATCAGACATAACATTAGGGGGGCAGTTATCACATATAACATTAGGGGGGCAGTTTTCACATATAACATTAGGGGGGCAGTTATCACATATAACATTAGGGGGGCAGTTATCACACATAACATTAGGGGGGCAGTTATCACATATAACATTAGGGGGCAGTCATCACATATAACATTAGGGGGGCAGTTATCACATATAACCTTAGGGGGGCAGTTATCACATATAACATTAGGGGGTAGTTATCACATATAACATTGGGGGCATTTATCACATATAACATTAGGGGGCAGTTATCACATATAACATTAGGGGTGCATTTATCACATATAACATTAGGGGGGCAGTTATCACATATAACATTAGGGGGGCATTTATCACATATAACATTAGGGGGGGAGTTATCATATATAACATTAGGGGGCAGTTATCACGTATAACATTGGGGGCATTTATCACATACAACATTAGGGGGGCAGTTATCACATATAACATTAGGGGGGCATTTATCACATATAACATTAGGGGGGCAGTTATCACATATAACATTAGGGGGCAGTTATCACGTATAACATTGGGGGCATATATCACATATAACATTAGGGGGGCAGTTATCACATATAACATTAAGGGGGCAGTTATCACATATAACATTAGGGGGGCAGTTATCACACATAACATTAGGGGGGCAGTTATCACATATAACATTGGGGGCATTTATCACATATAACATTAGGGGGGCAGTTATCACATATAACATTAGGGGGGCAGTTATCACATACAACATTAGGGGGGCAGTTATCACATATAACATTAGGGGGGCAGTTATCACATAACATTAGGGGGCAGTTATCACATATAACATTAGGGGGGCAGTTATCACACATAACATTAGGGGGGCAGTTATCACATATAACATTAGGGGGCAGTCATCACATATAACATTAGGGGGGCAGTTATCACATATAACCTTAGGGGGGCAGTTATCACATATAACATTAGGGGGTAGTTATCACATATAACATTGGGGGCATTTATCACATATAACATTAGGTGGGCAGTTATCACATATAACATTAGGGGTGCATTTATCACATATAACATTAGGGGGGCAGTTATCACATATAACATTAGGGGGGGCAGTTATCACATATAACATTAGGGGGCAGTTATCACGTATAACATTGGGGGCATATATCACATATAACATTAAGGGGGCAGTTATCACATATAACATTAGGGGGGCAGTTATCACACATAACATTAGGGGGGCAGTTATCACATATAACATTGGGGGCATTTATCACATACAACATTAGGGGGGCAGTTATCACATATAACATTAGGGGGGCAGTTATCACATATAAAATTGGGGGCATTTATCACATATAACATTAGGGGGGCAGTTATCACATACAACATTAGGGGGGCAGTTATCACATATAACATTAGGGGGGCAGTTATAACACATAACATTAGGGGGGCAGTTATCACATATAACATTGGGGGCATTTATCACATATAACATTAGGGGGGCAGTTATCACATATAACATTAGGGGGGCAGTTATCACATACAACATTAGGGGGGCAGTTATCACATATAACATTAGGGGGGCAGTTATCACATAACATTAGGGGGCAGTTATCACATATAACATTAGGGGCAGTTATCACATATAACATTAGGGGGGCAGTTATCACATATAACATTAGGGGGGCAGTTATCACATATAACATTAGGGGGGCAGTTATCAGACATAACATTAGGGGGGCAGTTATCACATATAACATTAGGGGGGCAGTTATCACATATAACATTAGGGGGGCAGTTATCACATATAACATTAGGGGGGCAGTTATCACACATAACATTAGGGGGGCAGTTATCACATATAACATTAGGGGGCAGTCATCACATATAACATTAGGGGGGCAGTTATCACATATAACCTTAGGGGGGCAGTTATCACATATAACATTAGGGGGTAGTTATCACATATAACATTGGGGGCATTTATCACATATAACATTAGGGGGGCAGTTATCACATATAACATTAGGGGTGCATTTATCACATATAACATTAGGGGGGCAGTTATCACATATAACATTAGGGGGGGCAGTTATCACATATAACATTAGGGGGCAGTTATCACGTATAACATTGGGGGCATATATCACATATAACATTAAGGGGGCAGTTATCACATATAACATTAGGGGGGCAGTTATCACACATAACATTAGGGGGGCAGTTATCACATATAACATTGGGGGCATTTATCACATACAACATTAGGGGGGCAGTTATCACATATAACATTAGGGGGGCAGTTATCACATATAAAATTGGGGGCATTTATCACATATAACATTAGGGGGGCAGTTATCACATACAACATTAGGGGGGCAGTTATCACATATAACATTAGGGGGGCAGTTATCACATATAACATTGGGGGCATTTATCACATATAACATTAGGGGGGCAGTTATGACATACAACATTATGGGGCAGTTATCACATATAACATTAGGGGGGCAGTTATCACACATAACATTAGGGGGGCAGTTATCACATACAACATTAGGGGGCAGTTATCACATATAACATTAGGGGGGCAGTTATCACACATAACATTAGGGGGGCAGTTATCACACATAACATTAGGGAGCAGTTATCACGTATAACATTGGGGGCATTTATCACATACAACATTAGGGGGGCAGTTATCACATATAACATTAGGGGGGCATTTATCACATATAACATTAGGGGAGCAGTTATCACGTATAACATTGGGGGCATATATCACATATAACATTAGGGGGGCAGTTATCACATATAACATTAAGGGGGCAGTTATCACATATAACATTAGGGGGGCAGTTATCACACATAACATTAGGGGGACAGTTATCACATATAACATTAGGGGCATTTATCACATACAACATTAGGGGGGCAGTTATCACATATAACATTAGGGGGGCAGTTATCACATATAACATTGGGGGCATTTATCACATATAACATTAGGGGGGCAGTTATCACATATAACATTAGGGGGGCAGTTATCACATACAACATTAGGGGGGCAGTTATCACATATAACATTAGGGGGGCAGTTATCACATATAACATTGGAGGCATTTATCACATATAACATTAGGGGGGCAGTTATCACATACAACATTAGGGGGGCAGTTATCACATATAACATTAGGGGGGCAGTTATCACACATTACATTAGGGGGGCAGTTATCACACATAACATTAGGGAGCAGTTATCACGTATAACATTGGGGGCACTTATCACATAAAACATTAGGGGGGCAGTTATCACATATAACATTAGGGGGGCATTTATCACATATAACATTAGGGGGGCAGTTATCACATATAACATTAGGGGGGGCAGTTATCACATATAACATTAGGGGGGCAGTTATCACATATAACATTAGGGGGGCAGTTATCATATATAACATTAGGGGGGCAGTTATCACATATAACATTAGGGGGGCAGTTATCACATATAACATTAGGGGGGCAGTTATCATATATAACATTAGGGGGCAGTTATCACATATAACATTAGGGGGCAGTTATCACGTATAACATTAGAGGGCAGTTATCACATATAACATTAGGGGGGCAGTTATCACGTATAACATTAGGGGGGCAGTTATCACATATAACATTAGGGGGGCAGTTATCACATATAACATTAGGGGGGCAGTTATCACATATAACATTAGGTAGGCAGTTATCTCACATAACATTAGGGGGGCAGTTATCACATATAACATTAGGGGGCAGTCATCACATAAAACATTAGGGGGGCAGTTATCACATATAACATTAGGGGGGCAGTTCTCACATATAACATTAGGGGGCAGTTATCACGTATAACATTGGGGGCATTTATCACATACAACATTAGGGGGGCAGTTATCACATATAACATTAGGGGGGCATTTATCACATATAACATTAGGGGGGGAGTTATCACATATAACATTAGGGGGCAGTTATCACGTATAACATTGGGGGCATTTATCACATACAACATTAGGGGGGCAGTTATCACATATAACATTAGGGGGGCATTTATCACATATAACATTAGGGGGGCAGTTATCACATATAACATTAGGGGGCAGTTATCACGTATAACATTGGGGGCATATATCACATATAACATTAGGGGGGCAGTTATCACATATAACATTAAGGGGGCAGTTATCACATATAACATTAGGGGGGCAGTTATCACATATAACATTAGGGGGCAGTTATCACGTATAACATTGGGGGCATATATCACATATAACATTAGGGGGGCAGTTATCACATATAACATTAAGGGGGCAGTTATCACATATAACATTAGGGGGGCAGTTATCACACATAACATTAGGGGGGCAGTTATCACATATAACATTGGGGGCATTTATCACATATAACATTAGGGGGGCAGTTATCACATATAACATTAGGGGGGCAGTTATCACATACAACATTAGGGGGGCAGTTATCACATATAACATTAGGGGGGCAGTTATCACATAACATTAGGGGGCAGTTATCACATATAACATTAGGGGCAGTTATCACATAAAACATTAGGGGGGCAGTTATCACATATAACATTAGGGGGCAGTTATCACATATAACATTAGGGGGGCAGTTATCACACATAACATTAGGGGGGCAGTTATCACATATAACATTAGGGGGGCAGTTATCACATATAACATTAGGGGGGCAGTTATCACATATAACATTAGGGGGGCAGTTATCACACATAACATTAGGGGGGCAGTTATCACATATAACATTAGGGGGCAGTCATCACATATAACATTAGGGGGGCAGTTATCACATATAACCTTAGGGGGGCAGTTATCACATATAACATTAGGGGGTAGTTATCACATATAACATTGGGGGCATTTATCACATATAACATTAGGTGGGCAGTTATCACATATAACATTAGGGGTGCATTTATCACATATAACATTAGGGGGGCAGTTATCACATATAACATTAGGGGGGGCAGTTATCACATATAACATTAGGGGGCAGTTATCACGTATAACATTGGGGGCATATATCACATATAACATTAAGGGGGCAGTTATCACATATAACATTAGGGGGGCAGTTATCACACATAACATTAGGGGGGCAGTTATCACATATAACATTGGGGGCATTTATCACATACAACATTAGGGGGGCAGTTATCACATATAACATTAGGGGGGCAGTTATCACATATAAAATTGGGGGCATTTATCACATATAACATTAGGGGGGCAGTTATCACATACAACATTAGGGGGGCAGTTATCACATATAACATTAGGGGGGCAGTTATCACACATAACATTAGGGGGGCAGTTATCACATATAACATTGGGGGCATTTATCACATATAACATTAGGGGGGCAGTTATCACATATAACATTAGGGGGGCAGTTATCACATACAACATTAGGGGGGCAGTTATCACATATAACATTAGGGGGGCAGTTATCACATAACATTAGGGGGCAGTTATCACATATAACATTAGGGGCAGTTATCACATATAACATTAGGGGGGCAGTTATCACATATAACATTAGGGGGGCAGTTATCACATATAACATTAGGGGGGCAGTTATCAGACATAACATTAGGGGGGCAGTTATCACATATAACATTAGGGGGGCAGTTATCACATATAACATTAGGGGGGCAGTTATCACATATAACATTAGGGGGGCAGTTATCACACATAACATTAGGGGGGCAGTTATCACATATAACATTAGGGGGCAGTCATCACATATAACATTAGGGGGGCAGTTATCACATATAACCTTAGGGGGGCAGTTATCACATATAACATTAGGGGGTAGTTATCACATATAACATTGGGGGCATTTATCACATATAACATTAGGGGGGCAGTTATCACATATAACATTAGGGGTGCATTTATCACATATAACATTAGGGGGGCAGTTATCACATATAACATTAGGGGGGGCAGTTATCACATATAACATTAGGGGGCAGTTATCACGTATAACATTGGGGGCATATATCACATATAACATTAAGGGGGCAGTTATCACATATAACATTAGGGGGGCAGTTATCACACATAACATTAGGGGGGCAGTTATCACATATAACATTGGGGGCATTTATCACATACAACATTAGGGGGGCAGTTATCACATATAACATTAGGGGGGCAGTTATCACATATAAAATTGGGGGCATTTATCACATATAACATTAGGGGGGCAGTTATCACATACAACATTAGGGGGGCAGTTATCACATATAACATTAGGGGGGCAGTTATCACATATAACATTGGGGGCATTTATCACATATAACATTAGGGGGGCAGTTATGACATACAACATTATGGGGCAGTTATCACATATAACATTAGGGGGGCAGTTATCACACATAACATTAGGGGGGCAGTTATCACATACAACATTAGGGGGCAGTTATCACATATAACATTAGGGGGGCAGTTATCACACATAACATTAGGGGGGCAGTTATCACACATAACATTAGGGAGCAGTTATCACGTATAACATTGGGGGCATTTATCACATACAACATTAGGGGGGCAGTTATCACATATAACATTAGGGGGGCATTTATCACATATAACATTAGGTGAGCAGTTATCACGTATAACATTGGGGGCATATATCACATATAACATTAGGGGGGCAGTTATCACATATAACATTAAGGGGGCAGTTATCACATATAACATTAGGGGGGCAGTTATCACACATAACATTAGGGGGACAGTTATCACATATAACATTAGGGGCATTTATCACATACAACATTAGGGGGGCAGTTATCACATATAACATTAGGGGGGCAGTTATCACATATAACATTGGGGGCATTTATCACATATAACATTAGGGGGGCAGTTATCACATATAACATTAGGGGGGCAGTTATCACATACAACATTAGGGGGGCAGTTATCACATATAACATTAGGGGGGCAGTTATCACATATAACATTGGAGGCATTTATCACATATAACATTAGGGGGGCAGTTATCACATACAACATTAGGGGGGCAGTTATCACATATAACATTAGGGGGGCAGTTATCACACATTACATTAGGGGGGCAGTTATCACACATAACATTAGGGAGCAGTTATCACGTATAACATTGGGAGCACTTATCACATAAAACATTAGGGGGGCAGTTATCACATATAACATTAGGGGGGCATTTATCACATATAACATTAGGGGGGCAGTTATCACATATAACATTAGGGGGGGCAGTTATCACATATAACATTAGGGGGCAGTTATCACGTATATCATTGGGGGCATATATCACACATAACATTAGGGGGGCAGTTATCACATATAACATTAAGGGGGCAGTTATCACATATAACATTAGGGGGCAGTTATCACACATAACATTAGGGGGGGCAGTTATCACATATAACATTGGGGGCATTTATCACATACAACATTAGGGGGGCAGTTATCACATATAACATTAGGGGGGCAGTTATCACATATAACATTGGGGGCATTTATCACATATAACATTAGGGGGGCAGTTATCACATATAACATTAGAGGGGCAGTTATCACATACAACATTAGGGGGGCAGTTATCACATATAACATTAGGGGGGCAGTTATCACATATAACATTGGGGGCATTTATCTCATATAACATTAGGGGGGCAGTTATCACATACAACATTAGGGGGGCAGTTATCACATATAACATTAGGGGGAAAGTTATCATGTATAACATTAGGGGGGCAGTTATCACATACAACATTAGGGGGGCAGTTATCACATATAACATTAGGGGGTGCAGTTATCACATATAACATTAGGGGGGCAGTTATCACATATAACATTAGGGGGAAAGTTATCATCTATAACATTAGGGGGGCAGTTATCACATATAACATTAGGGTGCAGTTATCACATATAACAATAGGGGGTACAGTTATCATATATAACATTAGAGGGCAGTTATCACATATAACATTAGGGGGGCAGTTATCACATATAACATTAGGGGGCAGTTATCACATATAACATTAGGGGCAATTAGCATATACACTGGTAGCAGTTATACATGGAGGCTCAGTAGTGTGGTTGCACTGCACATGACAGTTTATGGGACATGCTCAGTGCAAACGTTAGAAAAGAAAAAAACCATCATAGACAGTACTGGGGGAGATTTATCAAAATGTTTGGCTGAGAATAGTGTTGCAGTTACCCATAGCAACCAATCAGATTGCTTTTTTAAATTTAAAGGCCTCTGAAAAAGGGGGGAAGCTTATTGGTTGCTATGGCAACTGGCCAACATTTTCTCTACATTTTTGATAAATCTTCCCCAGGTGGATGGCAGAAAAACAACTCTTAGTTTTTGAAGACTGTCTGTAAATGTACCCCTATAAAATGGTGTAGTGATGTGTCCTACTTACCACTTCTCCTCATACAGGGCTGTCAGTTCTCTCTTCCTCTTCCTCATGGTGTCGCCTCTTCTTTTCTTCTCTTCCTCGCCGCCTCCTCCTCCTCGCCTCTCCTCCTCGCCTCTCCTCCTCGCCTCTCCTCCGCCGCCTCCTCCTCTCCTTCGCCTCCTCCTCTCCTCCGCCGCCTCTCCTCCTCTCCTCCGCCTCCTCCTCTCCTCCGCCTCCTACTCGCCTCCTCCTCCTACTCGCCTCTCCTCCTCTCCTCAAAATCTGTAGAAATTGATGGGGGTCGCTGTCCAAAAAAGTCACTTCTCGCAGAGAAATAAGGAGCCGGTCTCAACTCTAGAAGAGCAATCGCAGACTGGCACCAACTGTCATTTTCTGTTGTTGTTTATTTGTAAAACCCTGCGATCCTATTGGTCGATGGGTCTGGCTATTGGATAGTGCAGTACAATATGTTACATGGGCCTGCGCTATGATTGCATCGTCCCAATGAACTGACTGCTGAAAAACAGCAACATTGGAAGCCAAAGTTAAAAAATACATAAAAACCTCAACATAAAAATCATGATAAAAATGTGATTTGTGATATGTTATCCTGAGCATTCAATGTATCTGTTATAAAGGACACGAGATGAATGAGATTCATTATTTCATAGTAAATAAACTAGAAGTAGCATTTCTTACTTGGGATGGGAAAATCTATATAGTTTTACACATTCCCGCTATAGGTCATATGGGGATGTCCTGGGAAGGAGTAACCAGCATTGGAGCAAGATTGTGATGACATCCCACTCCATACCATGGGGGGAATCTTCAGCCTTGGGCCCGATAATATCCCTATTACGCCTATGAACCCTTTAGATCCCGAAATCAAAGTTGACCGTGGGACCTAAAGCCGTTCACAGCATCGAACTTTGTTAGCGATCCAGTGATTGCATGTTATAGTCCTCTATGGGAACAAACAAAAAATTGTAAAAAAGAATAATAAAAAAAAAAAAATTATAAATGTGAATAAGCCTCTCCCCCAATAAAAGTGTGAATCACACTGCCCCCCAACCCCCCACCCCCCCACATACACTTTTTTAAAACAAGATAATATAAATGTGGTGCTGGGAGCGTAATCGTGTCTAGGGTGTTGCGGTAATAGTGTTGGGTCTGGTGGTATTAACCCTTGAGTGTCGTGACGCCAGGCTGCGGTTTCCTCAATAGTAATGTTCCTACTGCAAACCGTCCCACAAACGGCTGGGAAAAATAACAGAATGTCCACAGCAGATTTTATGAAGTAAACTGATGAAACTTCGAAGATTTTATGCAACAGTATTGAACATAACAGTCTTTTCAAGAGTGAATGGGGATACAGGTTCCTCACAGGTTTGATGGGACTTGGAAGCAATGATCTTTTGATGCTGATGGGACTTGGAAGCAATGATCTTTTGATGCTGATGGGACTTGGAAGCAATGATCTTTTGATGCTGATGGGACTTGGAAGCAATGATCTTTTGATGCTGATGGGACTTGGAAGCAATGATCTTTTGATGCTGATGGGACTTGGAAGCAATGATCTTTTGATGCTGATGGGACTTGGAAGCAAGGATCTTTTGATGCTAGCCACTGTGCTACTATTTTAGAATATTTGAGCTGATAGTAGTCACACAGAATTCAGTAGTTTGAGCCTTGGTAACGCACGTTTTGTGGCTGCGGGATGTTAGGCTTCAGGCCTAGCTTGAATTGATGCTGATGCTGAGATGTTGTGCTTGCTTGATAATCTGGAACTAAGAGAGTGAATTTATTGGCTGCAGCCCCTTATATATTAAGCGGGCTGGACAAAGCTCATTGGTCAGCAAACCTGTAAGTTATGAACCCAGTGAACTCTGGGTACATCACATGACCTTGAAAGGTCCTTAAGCATTTTATACATTACAACTGTGTATTAGTGACCACTAAGATCCTATACATATATTTCCTCTACATTAAATTAATATGTACACACTTTACTTAAGACTACTAGGTGTAAACCCTACAGGAGAGCCCTATAGACATAGAGGGACTCTAGCTGTGGGGACCTTAGACAAGGGACAGGATTAGGTCCTGTACCGGGACACCAAATAAACAAAAATAAATGTAAACATTTGTGGTATTATCTAGTAAACTAGTAAAATATAATTTTTATAAAACCACTTGGTCAATGATGTAAACGTAAGAGAAAAAAAAAATAACACAGTCATAAATTGTGGATTTTTGGTCACTTCATATACCAGAAAAACATGAATAAAAAGCGATCATAAAGTCCCATCAAAACAAATATGGTACCGATAAAAACAGATCTCAGCACAAATAATTATACATCACCCATAGATCTCTGTATACAAAAAATAAGTTATACAAGTCAGAAGAGGACAATTTGAAGCATAATATGTATTTAGTTTTTACTAAAATTAATCATTTTTTTAAACTAGTAAAATAAAACAACATCTATATAAATTGGGTATCATTGTAATCGTATTGACATACAAAATAAATAGAACGATCAATTTCCTGTAAAGTGCACTGCGTAGAACTTAGACCCCCTAAAATTGCATATGGATTTTAAAAGGTGATGAGAAAAAAATGAAAATGCAAAAACTGAAAAATCGCTGCTTCATTAAGGGGTTAACAGAGACATCTCCTCATGTATAACTGTGTCCTGAAGGAGAATATTACTCCTGTGATATTACGTGGGTTGCCACCTTTCTTGCAAAAAAATACCGACCATGCTAATTTGCATAATTAATTATATATGCGTGACATCACAGGAAGTGGTATAAGAGATACAACACATATGTGGGGGAAATTTTGTCCTCTTCTGATCCCTATGACTCTTTTATTGTTCCAAATACTGGGATGTATGGGGCTCATTTTTTGCACCGTGATTTTTTTTGGCACCATTTTTGTTTTGATGGGACTTTTTGATTGCTTTTTATTTGTTTTTTCTGGTATATAATGTGACTAAAAATAAAAAAAAATGTGGTTTAATTAAAGTTATATTTAAATAGTTTGGACAATTCTACATATAGGCACATCCAGTGGCGTACCTAGGGGGGGGGGGGGGCGCGGGGGGCGGCCCGCCCCGGGTGCCACTCTCAAGGGGGGTGCTAGGGGCGGACTGACCCGCCGCCGCAAAATAAAAGTTTATTTATTTTATTTTTTTTTTAACACTTTGCCGCCGCCCGCGCTCTGTGTCCGCCCGCAACCCCCCCCCAGAGCCGTGCCCCCAACCCCCAAGCCCCCCCCTTTCCTTACCTCCCAGGCAGCCTGCGGCCCCACAGAACCGCTGTGGCTGCCTAGGAGAAGCGAAGATGTTCCATGCCCCATATTAGTTTAGTCGCGCGTCTTTGCACCCTTTCCAACTCCGCAGTGTCCCTTTTATGGACAGGTGCCCAAAACTGAACAGCATATTCCAGGTGAGGCCGTACCAATGCTTTATAAAGGGGGAGTATTATGTCCCTGTCCCTCGAGTCCATGCCTCTTTTTATACATGACAATATCCTGCCGGCTTTGGAAGCAGCAGCCTGACATTGCATGCTATTCTGTAGTCTGTGATCTACAAGTACACCCAGATCCTTCTCTACCAGTGACTCTGCCAGTTTAATCCCCCCTAAGACATACGATGCATGCAGGTTATTAGTACCCAGATGCATAACTTTACATTTATCCACATTGAACCTCATTTGCCAAGTGGATGCCCAGACACTTAGTCTATCCAAGTCATCTTGTAACTTATGCACATCCTCTATAGACTGTACCGTGCTACAAAGCTTGGTGTCATCTGCAAAGATAGAAACAGAGCTGTTAATACCATCCTCTATATCATTGATAAATAAATTAAACAACAGCGGTCCCAGTACTGAACCTTGGGGTACACCACTAATAACCGGGGACCAATCAGAGTACGAATCATTGACCACCACTCTCTGGGTACGATCCATGAGCCAGTGTTCAATCCAGTTACAAACAAAAATTTCCAAACCCAAAGACCTTAACTTACCTGTCAGACGTCTATGAGGGACAGTATCAAACGCTTTAGCAAAATCCAGAAACACTATATCCACAGCCATTCCTCTGTCAAGGCTTCTACTCACCTCTTCATAAAAGCAAATTAGATTGGTTTGACAACTTCTATCCTTAGTAAACCCATGCTGGCTATCACTTATAATACTATTATCCCCTATGTATTCCTGTATGTAATCCCTTATAAGTCCTTCAAACAATTTACCTACAATGCACGTTAAACTTACCGGTCTATAGTTTCCTGGGGAAGACCTAGAGCCCTTTTTGAAGATTGGCACCACATTCGCCTTGCGCCAGTCCCTTGGCACAATACCAGACACCAGAGAATCTCTAAATATCATGAACAGGGGTACAGATATTACTGAACTTACCTCTCTAAGAACTCTTGGGTGTAGTCCATCTGGCCCTGGAGATTTGCTTACATTTATATCACTTAACTTACCTTGTACCATCTCTACATTAAGCCAGTTCAGTACATTACATGATGTGTTACCAGCACTGACCTGGCCAATGTCAGCTCCTTTTTCCATAGTGTATACAGAACTAAAGAACCCATTCAGTAGCTCCGCCTTCTCTTGATCGCCCGTGACAACCTCCCCATTATCATTATTAAGGGGTCCTACATGCTCTGTCCTTGGTTTTTTTGCATTTATATATCTAAAAACATATTTAGGATTAGTTTTGCTTTCTTTGGCCACCTGTCTCTCGTTTTGAATTTTTAGCTGTTTTTATTACATTTTTTACAGATTTTAATTACATTGTATACAGATTCCTTCTAGTATACTGGTCTGTATATAGTGGTTTTTAGACTTGTGCACTAGAAAAATTTTCGTTTAATTTCGTTTCGTTTTTTCGTTTTGGAAACAAAATTCGGTTCGGCAATATTTTCGGTTTAGATTTTTCGGATACATTCGGTATTCGGGTATTCGTGTTGTTTTTTTCGGATACATTCGGTATTCGGGTACATTCGGTAAATCTTTTTAGTCTTTTTTTGGACTTTAGCGATCCTAATAAATAATGGAGATACCTTTTTTATTAAAATTTCGCAGGGTATCATAAAAAAATCATAATAAAAAAGATACAGTGGTGATGAAAAAAATTGTATCTAACGAAATTTATCTTTTTTATTATGAAATGTTTATTCATTTTTAAACAGGGATCAATTTATGTGAGCGGGTAAAGCACAAAAAATGGAGCCGACAATAATGAAAATGTAGTGTGTGTGTGTTTTTCACTTTTTTTAAAAACATTTTTTAGGTAGTACTACTACTCCCAGCATGGAACACACTCTTCCATGATGGGAGTAGTAGTTACCTGTACTAATTGACAGATTGCAGGGGTTCCTTGCGATCCTCTTGTATAATGTACAGATGCGGCGGCTGCTCTTCTATGGTCCCCTGCACTCACGTATATATACACATATTCATATTTCCCGCAGAGCTGTGATTGGTCAGATGGTTCCAGCCAATCACAGCTCTCTGTGAGAAATAGGAATATGTGTATATATACGGCCGTGCAGGGGACCATAGGAGAACGGCCGCCGCATTCATACATTATACTGGAGGATCGCAGCGGGTGTCAGGAGTGATACCTGCAGTGATCTTTCCTTTACTACAAGTACTACCACTCCCAACATGGAGTACACTCTGCTCCATGCTGGGAGCTGTAGTACCTGCATTAATAGACAGATCGCAGCGGGTGTCAGAAGTTACACTCGCTGCCATATGTCTATTAATGCAGGTACTACAGCTCCCAGCATGGAGCAGAGTGTGCTCCATGTTGGGAGTATTAGTACCTGCAGTAAGGGACAGATCCCAGGGATGTCACTCCTCCTGACACCCGCTGCGATCCTCCTGATGTGAATGTCGGGATCAGCTGTTCTCAGGGCTACAGAGCCGGGAGAACAGCTGACGCTGAGCCGTAGGTATACATCGTATATCTACTGCCCAGCAAGAACTTACAGTGAGCTTGCAATGTGTATACAGTATACACATTGCTGGCTCACTTAACCCCTTGCTGAGCTGTGCGCTATGCGCAAGCCCAGCAAGGGAAGAGTTAACTTACACTGCTGGACAGTGTAGGTTAACCCTTTGGGCGGTATACACTGTATACAGCTATCTATAGATAGCTGTATACAGTGTATACAGAAGATGAAGTCCAGCTTACTTCCCTCGAGTCCCGGGCCGGGTTCGTGTAGCTCCGCCCCCTAGTGGTGACGTCATTAGGGGGCGGAGCTACAGAAGGGAACAAGGCTAGTTTATCTGAAGCTCTGTTCACATTGTACGTTTTGTATAATGTGAACAGACCCTTCTGGCAGTGTCTACCCAGACAGGGAGACTCCAGCTGTTGTTAAACTACAACTCCCAGCATGCCCAGACAGCCAAAGGCTGTCTGGGCATGCTGGGAGTTGTAGTTTTGCACCAATTGGTGGCTCCCTGTTTGGGTAGACATTGCATCATGGGTGCTCTCCCCAGCGGACAGCGCCAAAAATGTCATAACCAATTTTTTGTGTTTTTTTTTCTTCTCGTTTCAGATCCGTGTATGCAGAGGATTACTGCGGATTCGATGGATTACGGCGGATTATTTTTTTTTCCCTTTAATAAAATGGTTAACGAGGGCTGTGGGGGAGTGTTTTTTTAAATAAAATAATTTTTCCAATGTGTTGTGTTTATTTTTTTATTTTTATTGAATTTTCAGGGTTAGTAGCGGAAGCTGTCTTATTGACGGAATCCATTACTAGGCCAGGGCTTAGTGCTAGCCCCAAAAACAGCTAGCGCTAACCCCCAATTATTACCCCGGTACCCACCGCCACAGGGGTGCCGGGAAGAGCCGGTACCAACAGGCCCGGAGCGTCAAAAATGGCGCTCCTGGACCTAGGCGGTAACAGGCTGGCGTTATTTAGGCTGGGGAGGGCCAGTAACAATGGTCCTCGCCCACCCTGGTAACGTCAGGCTGTTGCTATTTGGTTGGTATTGTGCTGAGAATGAAAATACGGGGAACCCTATGCGTTTTTTTTTTTTATTTAAATAAAAAATTTAAAAAAAAAAACGCATAGGGTTCCCCGTATTTTAATTCTCAGCACAATACCAACCAAACAGCAACAGCCTGACGTTACCAGGGTGGGCGAGGACCATTGTTACTGGCCCTCCCCAGCCTAAATAACGCCAGCCTGTTACCGCCTAGGCCCAGGAGCGCCATTTTGACGCTCCGGGCCTGTTGGTACCGGCTCTTCCCGGCACCCCTGTGGCGGTGGGTACCGGGGTAATAATTGGGGGTTAGCGCTAGCTGTTTTTGGGGCTAGCACTAAGCCCTGGCCTAGTAATGGATTACGTCAATAAGACAGCGTCCACTACTAACCTTGAAAATTCAATAAAAAAAAAAAAACACAACACATTGGAAAAATTATTTTATTTAAAAAAACACTCCCCCACAGCCCTCGTTGACCATTTTATTAAAGGAAAAAATAAATAATCCGCCGTAATCCATCGAATCCGCAGTAATCCTCTGCATACACGGATCTGAAACGAGAAGAAAAAAAACACAAAAAATTGGTTATGACATTTTTGGCGCTGTCCGCTGGGGAGAGCACCCATGATGCAATGTCTACCCAAACAGGGAGCCACCAATTGGTGCAAAACTATAACTCCCAGCATGCCCAGACAGCCTTTGGCTGTCTGGGCATGCTGGGAGTTGTAGTTTAGCAACAGCTGGAGTCTCCCTGTCTGGGTAGACACTGCCAGAAGGGTCTGTTCACATTATACATAACGTACAATGTGAACAGAGCTTCAGATTAATTAGCCTTGTTCCCTTCTGTAGCTCCGCCCCCTAATGACGTCATCACTAGGGGGCGGAGCTACACGAACCCCGCCCGGGACTCGAGGGAAGTAAGCTGGACTTCGTCTTCTGTATACACTGTATACAGCTATCTATAGATAGCTGTATATAGTGTATACCGCCCAAAGGGTTAACCTACACTGTCCAGCAGTGTAAGTTAACTCTTCCCTTGCTGGGCTTGCGCATAGCGCACAGCTCAGCAAGGGGTTAAGTGAGCCAGCAATGTGTATACTGTATACACATTGCAAGCTCACTGTAAGTTCTTGCTGGGCAGTAGATATACGATGTATACCTACGGAACAGCGTCAGCTGTTCTCCCGGCTCTGTAGCCCTGAGAACAGCTGATCCCGACATTCACATAAGGACGATCGCAGCGGTGTCAGGAGGAGTGACATCCGCTGGGATCTGTCCCTTACTGCAGGTACTAATACTCCCAACATGGAGCACACTCTGCTCCATGCTGGGAGCTGTAGTACCTGCATTAATAGACATATGGCAGCTAGTGTAACTTCTGACACCCGCTGCGATCTGTCTATTAATACAGGTACTACAGTTCCCAGCATGGAGCAGAGTGTACTCCATGTTGGGAGTGGTAGTACTTGTAGTAAAGGAAAGATCACTGTGGGTATCACTCCTGACACCCGCTGCGATCCTCCAGTATAATGTATGAATGCGGCGGCTGCTCTCCTATGGTCCCCTGCACAGCCGTATATATACACATATTCCTATTTCTCAAAGAGAGCTGTGATTGGCTGGAACCATCTGGCCAATCACAGCTCTGCGGGAAATATGAATATGTGTATATATACGTGAGTGCAGGGGACCATAGAAGAGCGGCCGCCGCATCTGTACATTTTATAAGAGGATCGCAAGGGACCCCTGCGATCTGTCAATTAGTACAGGTAACTATTACTCCCATCATGGAAGAGTGTGTTCCATGCTGGGAGTAGTAGTACTACCTAAAAAATGTTTTAAAAAAAAGTGAAAAACACGCACACACTACATTTTCATTATTGTCGGCTACATTTTTAGTGCTTTACCCGCTCACATAAATTGATCCCTGTTTAAAAATGAATAAACATTTCATAATAAAAATGATACATTTCATTAGATACAATTTTTTCCATCACCACTGTATCTTTTTTATTATGATTTTTTTATGATACCCTACGAAATTTTTATAAAAAAGGTATCTCCATAATTTTTTAGGATCGCTAAAGTCCAAAAAAAGAATAAAAAGATTTACCGAATGTACCCGAATACCGAATGTATCCGAAAAATCTAACTATCTATATCCTTTTTATTATATTTGTTATCAGAATGAATTCTTCACGTTCGTTTACAGATAACGAATGCATTCGTTATTTACAGCATCATGGTCGGGAAATAACGAATGTATTCGTTACTTTGCTATTCGTATTATCGTTGCTATTCGGGAATGTTCAAAATATGTTTTCGTGCATTCGGATCGGTCCGAATGCACAAAAACGGTAAAATTCGTTAATTTAGACATTCGTGCCGAACCGAATTGCACATGTCTAGTGGTTTTATTCAGTACAGTATGGCGGTATTATCCAGTTATTGTGTGGTGGTATATATTTACTCCTTGTATACTGGTATTATTGGTCATGGAAATTTACTTACGTTAAAGTGTTTCTTACATATATAAATTTTTATTTATTGTGTGTGGGATTTGGGTGGAATAGGAGCGTGGAAGAAGATTGACGAGCTGCAGAGCCTAGCAGGGGCCCTTGCCTTTTTTTTTTTGGTCCGGGTGTTGTCAGTCCGCCCCTGGGAGGAGGGGAGGGAAGGGGTGTAATTAAGGGGGGTACGTGTGTGTGGTGGGCGGGGGGGTGCCAAACAAAGGGTCCTTCCCCGGGTGCCAAATGCTCTAGGTACGCCCCTGGGCACATCTGTTTATAACATCTGAGCTAATATAAGCAGATATGATATTCAGGAGCATGGAAACCTAGCTTTTCCATGCCCCTAAATGGTATATGTGTTTATAATAGCTATACTAATGTGGAATGTACCTCTTTGGAAGAGAATCCTTGGGTCTGTCCAAATGCCTCATAATGACCACTGCCGGGCGGACAGCTGCAGGAAACACATGCACGTTCACCGGACTGTAAGTGGAACAGGGCCGGCCTGGGAGATCACAGGGCTGGCCCTCTTATATGACATACTGATAATTGATCGCGGGTAGGCGGGTGGTCGGACAGGCAGGTGGCATAAGCGGGTGCCAGGTGGCCTGTGCCGACGCACGGCCTAGTTGCAGCTGCAGCTCCAGCTCCGTCCACCACTACATAAATCCAGCCCTGACCACAGCTCACTGATTTAACCTGTTGAGGACGAAGGGCATATGCATACGCCCTTGCGTCCTGGTACTTAAGGACGAAGGGCGTATCCATACGCCCGTGGGAATTTCGGCCCCCGCCGCGCGCCGGGCGGGGACCGGGCCGGGATGACTGCTGATATCTATCAGCAGGCACCCCGTGCAAATGCCCAGGGGGGGTCATTAGACCCCCCATGTCGGCGATCGGCGCAAATCGCAATTGAATTCACACTTGCGATTTGGGCCAATTCCGGGTCAATACGGGTCTATGGTGACCCGGAATAGAAGGGGGATTGCGGGTGTCTAAGACACCCACGATCCCCCTAAAGCGATAGGAGTGAAGTGGCACGGGTGCCACCCCTCCTATCCCTGCTATTGGTAGTCTAGACGCGACCACCAATAGCAGATCTGGGGCGGGGGGGGGGGGGGGTTTACTTTCGTTTTCCCCGTCCTGCCCACCCACAATAGGCGGGGCAGAACGGGGAAAACGAAGAGGAGCGGCGCCGGAGTCCACTTACCCCTCCGGAGGCAGCGAAGCGACGGCGATCGGTGGGCGGTGACGGAGATCTGCGGGCAGCGTGCGGCAGAAGAGGACGGCTCCCTGGATGCGACGGAAGCCGGTGAGTAGTTGCCTAGCAACATCTAGAGGGCTACAGTCTGAGACGACTATAGTGGTCTCTAGACTGTAGCCCTCCAGATGTTGCAAAACTACAACTCCCAGCATGCCCAGACAGCTGTTTTCTGTGTGGGCATGCTGGAATTTGTAGTTTTGCAACAGCTGAAGGTCTGTAGTTTAGAGACCACGGCACAGTGATCTCTATACTGCCCTCTAGATCTTGCAAAACTACAACTCCTAGCATGCCCACACAGCTGTTTGCTGTCTGGGCATGCTGGGAGTTGTAGTTTTGCAACATCTGTAGGTCCACAGTTTGGAGATCACTGTTCAGTGGTCTCTAAATTGTAGCACTCCAGATGTTGCAAAACTACAAATTCCAGCATGCCCACACAGCAAACAGCTGTCTTGGCATGCTGGGAGTTGTAGTTGCGTAAATCCAGCTGTTGCATAACTACATCTCCCAGCATGCCCTTCTGTGATCAGTACATGCTGGGAATTGTAGTTTTGCAACAGCTGGAGGCACACTGGTTGGAAAATACTGAGTTAGGTAACAGAACCTAACTGAAGGTTTTCCAACCAGTGTGCCTCCAGCAGTTGCAAAACTACAACTCCCAGCATGTACTGACAGACCGTGCATGCTGGGAGTTGTAGTTTTGCAACAGCTGGAGGCACACTGGTTGGAAAATACTGAGTTAGGTAACAGAACTTAACTGAAGGTTTTCCAACCAGTGTGCCTCCAGCAGTTGCAAAACTACAACTCCCAGCATGTACTGACAGACCGTGCATGCTGGGAGTTGTAGTTTTGCAACAGCTGGAGGCACACTGGTTGGAAAATACTGAGATAGGTAACAGAACCTAACTGAAGGTTTTCCGACCAGTGTGCCCCCAGCTGTTGCAAAACTACAACTCCCAGCATGTACTGACAGACCGTGCATGCTGGGAGTTGTAGTTTTGCAACAGCTGGAGACACACTGGTTGGAAAACCTTCAGTTAGGTTCTGTTACCTAACTCAGTATTTTCCAAACTGAAGGTTTTCCAACCAGTGTGCCTCCAGCTGTTGCAACTACAACTCCCAGCATGCACGGTTTGTCAGTACATGCTGGGAGTTGTAGTTTTGAAACAGCTGGAGGTTTGCCCCCCCCCCCCCCCATGTGAACGTACAGGGTACATTCACACAGGCGGGTTTACAGCAAGTTTCCTGCTTCAAGTATGAGCTGCGGCAAATTTTTCGCCACAGCGCAAATTCCTAGCGGGAAACTCACCGTAACCCGATAGTGTGACTGTACCCTAAAAACACTACACTACACTAACACCTAATAAAGAGTAAAACACTACATATACACCCCCTTACACTGCCCCCCCCCCCCCCCAATAAAAATGAAAAACGTATTGTACGGCAGTGTTTCCAAAACGGAGCCTCCAGCTGTTGCAAAACAACAACTCCCAGCATTTCCGGACAGCCACTGACTGTCCAGGCATGCTGGGAGTTTAGCAACAGCTGGAGGCACCCTGTTTGGGAATCACTGGTGTAGAATACCCCTATGTCCACCCCTATGCAATCCCTAATTTAGTCCTCAAATGCGCATGGCGCTCTCTCACTTCGGAGCCCTGTTGTATTTCAAGGAAACAGTTTAGGGACACATATGGGGTATCTACGTACTCGGGAGAAATTACACTACAAATTTTGGGGGGCTTTTTCTCCTTTTACCCCTTATGAAAAGGAAAAGTTGGGGTCTACACCAGCCTGTTAGTGTAAAAAAATTTTTTTTTACACTAACATGCTGGTGTTGCCCTTTACTTTTTATTTTCACAAGAGGTAAAAGGAAAAAAAGACCCCCAAAATTTGTAACGCAATTTCTCCTGAGTACGGAAATACCCCAGATGTAGGCTTAAAATGCTCTGCGGGCGCACAACAAGGCTCAGGAGTGAGAGCGCACTATGTACATTTGAGGCCGAAATTGGTGATTTACACAGGGGTGGCTGATTTTACAGCGGTTCTGACATAAACCCTAAAAAATAAATACCCACATGTGACCCCATTTTGGAAACTATACCCCTCACGGAATGTAACAAGGGGTATAGTGAGCATTTACTCCCCACAAGTGTCTGACAGAGTTTTGGAACAGTGATCCGTGAAAATGAAAAATGTAATTTTTTGGTTTGCGCAGCCCACTGTTCCAAAGATCTGTCAAATGCCAGTAGGGTGTAAATGCTCACTGTACCCCTTATTACATTCCGTGAGGGGTGTAGTTTCCAAAATGGGGTCACATGTGGGGGGGTCCACTGTTCTGGCACCACGGGGTGCTTTGTAAATGCACATGGCCCCCGACTTCCATTCCAAACAAATTATCTCTCTAAAAGCTCTTCTGAGCATTGTAGTTCGCTCACAATGCACTTGACGTCCAAACATGGGGTATTTCCATACTCAGAAGAAATGGGGTTACAAATTTTGGGGGGCATTTTCTCCTATTACCCTTTGTAAAAAAAAGTAAAATTTGGGGAAAAAACAGCATTTTTGTGGAAATTTTTTTTTTTTCATTTACACATCCGACTTTAACAAAAAGTTGTCAAACACCTGTGGGGTGTTAAGGCTCACCGTACCCCTTGTTACGTTCCTTGAGGGGTGTCGTTTCCATAATAGTGTGCAATGTGGGGGGTTTTGCTGTCCTGACACCATAGGGGCTTCCTAAATGGGACATGCCCCCCAAAAACCATTTCAGAAAATCTCACTCTCCTAAATCACATTGTTGCTCCTTCCCTTCTGAGCCCTCTACTGCGCCCGCCGAACACTTGACATACACATATGAGGTATTTTCTTACTCGAGAGAAATTGGGTTACAAATTTTGAGAGGATTTTTTTCCTTTTACCCCTTGTAAAAATTCAAAAACTGGGTCTACAAGAACATGACAGTGTAAAAAATGAAGATTTTGAATTTTCTCCTTCACTTTGCTGCTATTCCTGTGAAACACCTAAAGGGTTAGCACACTTACTGAATGTCATTTTGAATACTTTGAGGGGTGCAGACTTTATAATGGGGTCATTTATGGGGTATTTCTAACCAGAAGACCCTTCAAATCCACTTCAAACCTGAACTGGTCCCTGAAAAATTCCGATTTTGAAAATTTTGCGAAAAATTGGAAAATTGCCGCTGAACTTTGAAGCCCTCTGATGTTTTCCAAAAGTAAAAACTCATCAATTTTATGATGCAAACATATAGTAGACATATTTTATATGTGAATCAATATATAATTTATTTGGAATATTCATATTCCTTATAAGCAGAGAGCTTCAAAGTTAGAAAAATGCAAAATTTTCAAATTTTTCATGACATTTTTGAATTTTTCACCAAGAAAGGATGCAAGTATTGACGAATATTTACCACTAACATAAATTAGAATATGTCATGTCCTGACACCATAGGGGCTTCCTAAATGGGACATGCCCCCCAAAAACCATTTCAGAAAATCTCACTCTCCTAAATCACATTGTTGCTCCTTCCCTTCTGAGCCCTCTACTGCGCCCGCCGAACACTTGACATACACATATGAGGTATTTTCTTACTCGAGAGAAATTGGGTTACAAATTTTGAGAGGATTTTTTTCCTTTTACCCCTTGTAAAAATTCAAAAACTGGGTCTACAAGAACATGCCAGTGTAAAAAATGAAGATTTTGAATTTTCTCCTTCACTTTGCTGCTATTCCTGTGAAACACCTAAAGGGTTAGCACACTTACTGAATGTCATTTTGAATACTTTGAGGGGTGCAGACTTTATAATGGGGTCATTTATGGGGTATTTCTAACCAGAAGACCCTTCAAATCCACTTCAAACCTGAACTGGTCCCTGAAAAATTCTGATTTTGAAAATTTTGCGAAAAATTGGAAAATTGCCGCTGAACTTTGAAGCCCTCTGATGTTTTCCAAAAGTAAAAACTCATCAATTTTATGATGCAAACATATAGTAGACATATTTTATATGTGAATCAATATATAATTTATTTGGAATATTCATATTCCTTATAAGCAGAGAGCTTCAAAGTTAGAAAAATGCAAAATTTTCAAATTTTTCATGACATTTTTGAATTTTTCACCAAGAAAGGATGCAAGTATTGACGAATATTTACCACTAACATAAATTAGAATATGTCATGAAAAAACTATCTTGGAATCAAATTTATAAGTAAAAGCATCCCAGAGTTATTAATGCTTAAAGTGACAGTGGTCAGATTTGCAAAAAATGCTACCGTCCTTAGGGTCATAATGGGCTCCGTCCCCAAGGGGTTAAAGGGGTTATCCAGGAAAAAACTTTTTTTTTTCTTATATATCAACTGGCTACGGAAAGTTAAACAGATTTGTAAATTACTTCTATTCAAAAAAATCCTAATTCTTTCAGTACTTATGAGCTTCTGAAGTTGAGTTGTTCTTTTCTGCCTAAGTGCTCTCTGATTACACCTGTTCCGGGAACCGCCCAGTTTAGAAGCAAATCCCCATAGTAAACCTCTTCTACTCTGTGCAGTTCCCGAGACAAGCAGAGATGTCAGCAGAGAGCACTGTTGCTAGACAGAAAACAACAACTTCAGCAGCTGATAAATATTGAAAGGATTAAGATTTTTTAATAGAAGTAATTTACAAATCTGTTTAACTTTCTGGAGCCAGTTGATATTAAAAAAAAAAGTTTTTTCCTGGAATACCCCTTTAACCCCTTAAGGACTCAGGGCACTTTGGCCTTAAGGACTCAGACAATTTAATTTTTACGTTTTCATTTTTTCCTCCTTGCCTTCTAAAAATCATAACTCTTTATATTTTCATCCACAGACTAGTATGAGGGCTTGTTTTTTGCGCGACCAGTTGTCCTTTGTAATGACATAACTCTTTATATCATAAAATGTATGGCGCAACCAAAAAACACTATTTTTGTGAGGAAATTAAAAAGAAAAATGCAATTTTGCTAATTTTGGAAGGTTTCGTTTTCACGCCGTACAATTTACGGTAAAAATGACATGTGTTCTTTATTCTGAGGGTCAATACGATTAAAATGATACCCATTATTACATATTTTTATATTATTGTTGTGCTTAGAAAAAATCACAAACTTTTTAACCAAATCAGTACGTTTATAATCCCTTTATTTTGATGACCTCTAACTTTTTTATTTTTCCATATAAGCGTCGGTATGAGGGCTAATTTTTTGTGCCATGATCTCTTTTTTTTTTATTTTTTATACCACATTTGCATATAAAAAACTTTTAATACATTTTTTTATATTTTTTTTTAAATAAAATGTATTCAAAAAGTAGCAATTTTGTCCTTTGTTTTTTTAACGTTCACGCCGTTCACCATACGGGATCATTAACATTTTATTTTAATAGTTCGGACATTTACGCACGCGGCGATACCAAATATGTCTATTAAATTTTTTTTAATGCTTTTTGGGGGTAAAATAGGAAAAAACGGACGTTTTACTTTTTTATTGGGGGAGGGGATTTTTTACTTTTTTTTAACTTTTACTTTTACATTTTTTTTTACACTTGAATAGTGCTCTCTGACTGCTGAGATAGGCGCGGTACAAGGGATTAGACAAGAGCAAGGTCGGACGTAGCAGAAGGTAAGGGCAGGCAGCTAGGATCGTAGTCAGGGGCAACGGCAAGAGGTCTGGAACACTGGCTTGGGATACACAAGGAACGCTTTCACTGGCACAATGACAACAAGATCCGGCAAGGAAGTGAAGGGGAAGTGAGGTAATATAGGGAAGTTGTCACGATGCCGGCTGGCAGGTAGTGGATCCTCTGTGCCAGAGAGGGATTGGCGTGGACCGTGCTAGTGGATCGGTTCTAAGTCACTACTGGTTTTCACCAGAGCCCGCCGCAAAGCGGGATGGTCTTGCTGCGGCGGTAGTGACCAGGTCGTATCCACTAGCAACGGCTCAACCTCTCTGGCTGCTGAAGATAGGCGCGGTACAAGGGAGTAGACAGAAGCAAGGTCGGACGTAGCAGAAGGTCGGGGCAGGCAGCAAGGATCGTAGTCAGGGGCAACGGCAGGAGGTCTGGAACACAGGCTAGGAACATACAAGGAAACGCTTTCACTGGCACGATGGCAACAAGATCCGGCAAGGGAGTGCAGGGGAAGTGAGGTGATATAGGGAAGTGCACAGGTGAACACACTAATTGGAATCACTGCGCCAATCAGCGGCGCAGTGGCCCTTTAAATCGCAAAGACCCGGCGCGCGCGCGCCCTAGGGAGCGGGGCCGCGCGCGCCGGGACAGGACCGAGGGAGAGCGAGTCAGGTACGGGAGCCGGGGTGCGCATCGCGAGCGGGCGCTACCCGCATCGCGAATCGCATCCCGGCTGGAAGCGGAATCGCAGCGCCCCGGGTCAGTGGATCTGACCGGAGCGCTGCAGCGGGGAGAGTGTAGCGAGCGCTCCGGGGAGGAGCGGGGACCCGGAGCGCTCGGCGTAACAGAAGTGCACAGGTGAACACACTAATTAAAACCATGCGCCAATCAGTGGCGCACTGGCCCTTTAAATCGCAAAGAACCGGCGCGCGCGCCCTAGGGAGTGGGGCCGCGCGCGCCGGGACAGCACAGACAGGAAACGAGTCTGGTAAGCGGGTCGGGATGCGCACCACGAGCGGGCACATACCGCATCGCGAATCGCATCCCGGCTGGGGACATTATCGCAGCGCACCCGGTCAGCGGGTCTGACCGGGGCGCTGCGAACAGGAGAACGCTGTGAGCACTCCGGGGAGGAGCGGGGACCCGGAGCGCTCGGCGTAACAATCAGGAGGACATCATTGACATGCAGACAGAACTCCATGATGATGAAGCCGATCGCACTTGGGATCCGGGTGCAGAGGGGGCTTCATCATCAGCAGCAGAAGAGGTTTGCAGGTTGCCCCTGAGGCAGCAGGTGAGCCAGCAAGGTGGTAGCATGGTTGGCAGTCAACATAGTGGCAGAAGTGGAAATTTAGGAGCCAAACATGCCCAGGGTAGACCAACTGCTTTGTGGCAGCCCACCTTCCCAGGAGGTAGTGGAACAGGGGTTCCTGGAGACCGCGGCAGTAGCAGTCAATTATTGCACACTGTTGGTGGTAAAATCAGATACTCGGTGGTCTGGCAGTTTTTCATCAAGCATTCGGAGGAAGTTAACACAGCCACATGCAAGATATGTCGGCAAAAGATGAAGCGTGGACAGGGTAGCAATGTTGGCACCACGGCCCTGCGTCAACATATGATGTGCCAGCATAAAGCGGCCTGGGACAACCGTGGCTCAGATGTGGTGGTCCAGCCTGCGGCATCACCCAGTGGCACGCCACTCCCTCCTTCAGCCAGCCAAGGGTTCAACACCTCAGGTGAAGGGAGCTGTGTGTCATACCCTCCTTCTGTCGCTACAGATGCTTCTGCTCCTACTTGTAGTCAGCCATTCTGCCAACAATCCATAGGCGAAGCCATGTCCAAGAGACAACAGTATGCGCCCACTCATCCAATGGCGCAGAAGCTGAATGTCCTCCTTTCCAAGTTGCTGGTGCTGCAGTCCCTCCCATTTCAAGTGGTGGACTCCGCACCTTTCAGAGAATTGATGGCTTGTGCCGAGCCGAGGTGGAGAATCCCAAGTCGTCAATTCTGTGCGAAGAAGGCAGTACCAGCCCTGCATAAGTTTGTACAAGAGAAGGTGTGCCAGTCCTTGAGCCTGTCGGTGTGTTCAAAAGTGCACGGTAGCGCTGACGTGTGGAGCTGTAACTACAGGCAGGGACAATACATGTGATTTTACGGCCCACTGAGAAAATGTGGTTCCTGCACAGCCACAACAGCAACTTGGACAGGTCACACCGCTTCCTCCTCCACGCTCTCGCTCTCAGGCAGTTGGTCCAGTTGTTGACAGTGTGCATCTCCGCCTCCTCACCCACCACCGTGTCCTCGGCCTCCACTGCACGTTCAAATCTCATTGGCCCTTCATCGTACCATGTGTGTAGGGCACGGCTGTGTCACACTGTTCTTCACATGGTTTGCCTTGGCAAATGGAGTCACACAGGGGGGGGGGGGGGGGGGGAACTGCTAAAATTAATTCGTCAAGAAATTGGAGTATGGCTTACTCCACAAAAACTGGAAATGGGAACCATGGTGACCGACAACGGGAAGAACATTGTGTCCGCGCTGCGACAAGGAAGTGTGAAACATGTGCCCTGCATGGCACACGTGTTGAATCTGGTTGTCAAGCACTTCCTGAAGTCTTCACCACATTTGCAAGACATCCTAACAATGGATATTATCGTCCTCTATGGGAACAAAAAAAAAGTGTAAAAAAGGATAATAAAAAAAATAAAATGATAAATAAATAAAGGAGCCGGTCTCAACTCTAGAAGAGCAATCGCAGACTGGCACCAACTGTCATTTTCTGTTGTTGTTTATTTGTAAAACCCTGCGATCCTATTGGTCGATGAGTCTGGCTATTGGATAGTGCAGTACAATATGTTACATGGGCCTGCGCTATGATTGCATCGTCCCAATGAACTGACTGTTGAAAAACAGCAACATTGGAAGCCAAAGTTAAAAAATACATAAAAACCTCAACATAAAAATCATGATAAAAATGTGATATGTGATATGTTATCCTGAGCATTCAATGTATCTGTTATAAAGGACATGAGATGAATGAGATTCATTATTTCATAGTAAATAAACTAGAAGTAGCATTTCTTACTTGGGATGGGAAAATCTATATAGTTTTACACATTCCCGCTATAGGTCATATGGGGATGTCCTGGGAAGGAGTGACCAGCATTGGAGCGAGATTGTGATGACATCCCACTCCATACCATGGGGGGAATCTCCAGCCTTGGGCCAGATAATATCCCTATTACGCCTATGAACCCTTTAGATCCCGAAAGCAAAGTTGACCGTGGGACCTAAAGCCGTTCACAGCATCGAACTTTGTTAGCGATCCAGTGATTGAATGTTATAGTCCTCTATGGGAACAAAAAAAAAAAGTGTAAAAAAGAATAATAAAAAAATAAAATTATAAATGGGAATAAGCCCCTCCCCTAATAAAAGTGTGAATCACACTGCCCCCCCCCCAACCCCCCACCCCCCCACATACACTTTTTTAAAATAAGATAATGTAAATGTGGTGCTGGGAGCGTAATGGTGTCTAGGGTGTTGCGGTAATAGTGTTGGGTCTGGTGGTATTAACCCTTGAGTGTCGTGACGCCAGGCTGTAGTTTCCTCAATAGTAATGTTCCTACTGCAAACCGTCCCACAAACGGCAGGGAAAAATAAGGGAATGTCCACAGCAGATTTTATGAAGTAAACTGATGAAACTTTACTCGAAGATTTTATGCAACAGTATTGAACATAACAGTCTTTTCAAGAGTGAACGGGGATACAGGTTCCTCACAGGTTTGATGGGACTTGGAAGCAATGATCTTTTGATGCTGATGGGACTTGGAAGCAATGATCTTTTGATGCTGATGGGACTTGGAAGCAATGATCTTTTGATGCTAGCCACTGTGCTACTATTTTAGAATATTTGAGCTGATAGTAGTCACACAGAATTCAGTAGTTTGAGCCTTGGTAACGCACGTTTTGTGGCTGCGGGATGTTAGGCTTCAGGCCTAGCTTGAATTGATGCTGAGATGTTGTGCTTGCTTGATAATCCGGAACTAAGAGAGTGAATTTAGTGGCTGCAGCCCCTTATATATTAAGCGGGCTGGACAAAGCTCATTGGTCAGCAAACCTGTAAGTTATGAACCCAGTGAACTCTGGGTACATCACATGACCTCGAAAGGTCCTTAAGCATTTTATACATTACAACTGTGTATTAGTGACCACTAAGGTCCTATACATATATTTCCTCTACATTAACTTAATATGTACTCACTTTACTTAAGACTACTAGGGTTAAACCCTACAGGAGAGCCCTATAGACATAGAGGGACTCTAGCTGTGGGGACCTTAGACAAGGGACAGGATTAGGTCCTGTTACGGGACACCAAATAAACAAAAATAAATGTAAACATTTGTAGTATTATCTAGTAAACTATCGAAATTTTACTTTTATAAAACCACTTGGTCAATGAAAATAAGCCTATATACTCCTTTACCTGTTTGATATATTTATTTATTTTATTATTAACCAGATAGCACTGCAAATGATAGCCTCTAAACCCATTGAAGACCACCTTACACCTTGTCAACACCTTCTTGTTCTTTCTGGCTATACCATAAAAAGCATTCTTAGTTCAGCCAAAGTTCAGCCAAATTTTGTCCACAGTGTATGTCCACCATGAGACAAAATATTCATCATACATGAAGCAGACGCTTCAATGTGCAATGTGTAACAAGGACCCCCAAACCATCCTGTGCCATTCATAACACTTCATGGACCCCCTCAGGCATCAGGGCCTTTGTGTGACTGTTACCTCTGCATCACTATAGCTAGGGTTCCAAGCATGCAATTAAAAGGGGTACTCAACTGCCCCATGGTTCTGAACATTTTGTTCAGAATGCTGGGTGCAAGCTGCGGGGGTCATGATGTAATGGCCACGCCCCTTGTGACGTTACGCCACGTCCCCTCAATGCTAGTCTCTGGGAGGGTGCTTGGCATGCATCACGCCCCTCCATAGACTTCCGTTTAGGGCGGCGTGGCATGGCTTGACATCACTAGGGGCGTGGCCATGACGACACAACCCCAGGAGCTTGCATCCAGAGTTCAAAACAAAATGTTTGAACGCAGGGACAGTGGAGTACCCTTTTAATGTGACTGCAAAAAGTTAACCGCATACGTTTTTTCTACTTTACTATTTACTAGGGAGAAGGAAAAAAAAACTCTGAAGGTTACATCAGGGCATTCGGGTCACACACCGCTCATCATCCACACTTTGTAACAACTTCTAATAGAAGAAGTGACTCAGACAAGGTAAATAAATGTAATTAAATGTGAAGTTTATTATTATATTTTATATGTATTTTTAATGTGTTTTAATGTGTAAGTCCCTACTGAGTTGATCCAGGGGAAGGCAAAAAACCCTCATACTAGAGGTAAAAATTCCTTCCCGATTCCAAATATGGCAGTCAGAATAAATCTCTGGATCAACGTTCTGTCCCTATAAATCTAGTATACATAACCAGTGATGTTATTATTCTCCAAGAATGCATCCAGACCCCTTTTGAACTCTTTTACAGAGTTCACCATGACTACCTCCTCCGGGAGAGAATTCCACAGTCTCACTGCTCTTACAGTAAAGAACCCCCGTCTGTGGTTGTGTAGAAACCTTCTTTCCTCTAAATGTAGAAGATGCCCCCTTGTTATAGATACAGTCCTGGTTATAAATAGATCATGGGAGAGATCTCTGTAAGGTCCCCTGATATATTTATACAAAATTATTAGGTTTCCCCTTACGCCTTCTTTTTTCTAAACTAGTTTGTTCAGAATGCTGGGTGCAAGCTGCGGGGGTCATGACGTAATGGCCACGCCCCTTGTGTCGTTACGCCACGTCCCATTAATGCTAGTCTCTGGGAGGGTGCTTGGCATGCACCACGCCCCTCTATAGACTTGCATTGAGGTGGCGTGGCATGGTGTGACATCACGAGAGGCGTGGCCATGACATCACAACCCCAGCAGCTTGCACCCAGTGTTCAGAACAAAATGTTTGAACGCAGGGGCAGTGGAGTACCCTTTTAATGTGAATGCAAAAAGTTAACCGCATACGTTTTTTCTACTTTACTATTTACTAGGGAGAAGGAAAAAAAACTCTGAAGGTTACATCAGGGCATTCGGGTCACACACCGCTCATCATCCACACTTTGCTACAAATTCTAATAAAAGAAGTGACTCAGACAAGTTAAATAAATGTAATTAAATGTGAAGTTTATTATTATATTTTATATGTATTTTTTATGTGTTTTTAATGTGTAAGTCCCTAATGAGTTGATCCAGGGGAAGGCAAAAAACCCTCATACTAGAGGTAAAAATTCCTTCCCGACTCCAAATATGGCAGTCAGAATAAATTCCTGGATCAACCTTCTGTCCCTATAAATCTAGTATACATAACCGGCGATGTTATTATTCTCCAAGAATGCATCCAGACCCCTTTGAACTCTTTTACAGAGTTCACCATGACTACCTCCTCCGGGAGAGAATTCCACAGTCTCACTGCTCTTACAGTAAAGAACCCCCGTCTGTGGTTGTGTAGAAATCTTCTTTCCTCTAAACGTAGAGGGTGCCCCTTTGTTATAAATACAGTCCTGAGTATAAATAGATCATGGGAGAGATCTCTGAATGGTCCCCTGATATATTTATACAAAGTTATTAGGTCTCCCCTAAGCCTTCTTTTTTTTCTAAACTAAATAAACCCAATTCTGATAATCTTTCTGGATATTGTAGTCCTCCCGTTCCCCGTATTACCCTGGTTGCCCGTTTTTGAACCCTCTCCAGCTCCACTATATCTTGTACTTGTTCTTGTACACTGGTGTCCAGTACTGTACACAGTATTCTATGTGTCATCTGACTAGTGTTTGTACGGCTGTAGAATTATTTCCTTGTCGTGGGCATCTATGCCCCTATTACACTATAACATGACTGCAAATGTGTATGTAGTGATAGTGTGTAGGGGATGAATGTGTATGTAGTGATAGTGTGTAGGGAATGAATGTGTATGTAGTGATAGTGTGTAGGGGATGAATGTGTATGTAGCGATAGTGTGTAGGAGATGAATGTGTATGTAGTGATAGTGTGTAGGGGATGAATGTGTATGTAGTGATAGTGTGTAGGAAATGAATGTGTATGTAGTGATAGTGTGTAGGGAATGAATGTGTATGTAGTGATAGTGTGTAGGGAATGAATGTGTATGTAGTGATAGTTGATAGTGTGTAGGGAATGAATGTGTATGTAGTGATAGTGTGTAGAGGATGATTGTGCATGTATTGATAGTCTGTAGGAAGATGAATGTGTATGTAGTGATTGTGTGTAGGGAATGAATGTGTATGTAGTGATAGTGTGTAGGGGATGATTGTGCATGTATTGATAGTCTGTAGGGGATGAATGTGTATGTAGTGATAGTGTGTAGGGAATGAATGTGTATGTAGTGATAGTGTGTAGGGGATGAATGTGTATGTAGTGATAGTGTGTAGGGGATGAATGTGTATGTAGTGATAGTGTGTAGAGAATGAATGTGTATGTAGTGATAGTGTATAGGGAATGAATGTGTATGTAGTGATAGTGTGTAGGGGATGAATGTGTATGTAGTGATAGTGTGAAGGGGATGAATGTGTGTGTAGTGACAGTGTGTAGGGGATGAATGTGTATGTAGTGATAGTGTTTAGGGAATGAATGTGTATGTAGTGATAGTGTGTAGGGAATGAATGTGTATATAGTGATAGTGTGTAGAGAATGAATGTGTATGTAGTGATAGTGTGTAGGGAATGAATGTGTATGTATTTTGTGTTTGTGATTTGTGTACAGTGATTTAGTGCATTATGTGTAACAATAAATATACTATAAGGGCACGTTCCCTCTTGGCGTGTACGCAGAATATTTCATGCTGTGCAAAATCTGTAGCAGCAGTGGGAGATACGCTGCGTATCCCTCACTCACCATACACACAAGTCTTTCTTTGGAGCCCCACCTCCAAAACTCACTGCGCACATAGTGCTGCCGCCAGAAAGCCTTGTGTGTATGGTGAGTGAGGGATACGCAGCGTATTTCCCACTGCTTCTGCAGACTTTGCGCAGCGTCAAATACGCTACCTATATGGCAAGTGGGAACGTGACCTTAAGAATACATCTGGGACGGCTTGGTCTTCATCCGTTCTGTTCTTCTTTCTTCGTCCTTCTTCGCTTGGTGTTCTCTTCCCCGGCACAAGGCTGCAGATCGGTGATACAGATGGAGCAGGCGGGAGGGATCCACCATGGGCCTCTCGGGATGTATTCTCCAGGATCCCTCCGGTACCAGCGTATGGCCCAGCCATGATGTTCCTTCCGCTCTCTCTTCCATGCCCAGTACTCGGGGTCTTGTGCCATGATCTAGAATTAATCACAATATAAACTGTTATAATAAACAAAGACTTTCATTCCTAGTGTATAGTTTTTATTTTATGTCACTGACCCGATCACAGGTGTCTCTGGTTACCCAAGCGTGGAATCTCATCCGGAGGAGCAGCAGGTTCCGTAGGTGTAGCATCCAGGTCTTCATCGCCGTCCACATCGGTCCGAGGGCCCAGGGGTAGATCTCGTGTCGAAACATCTCATCCTCTTCAAACTGGTTGGCAAGAAACCTAAAAGGAAGAAAACATAAATAAATAAAAATTATACAACATTTCACAAGAGGAAGAGGAGAATAACCATTGGTAGTAAATATATATATATGTATTTATATTAATGTGTGTGTGTATATATATATATATATATATATATACACATTAATATAAATATTATGTATTTATATTGATGTGTGTATATATATATATATATATATATATTTATGTATTTATATCGATGTGTATATATGCAATAACATTAATAAAAACTCACAGCGCTGGAAAGAAGTAGGTGTTATATTCCTCCATACGCAGGTTGGCTCTTCGGAAGTAGATGAGGACCATGGCCAGGAGATACTAGAGGGAAGAGAAGAGTTAGAGGCTGGTAATACATTTCTTATCTAAATACATTCTATTATACAGTACCTGTATGTCTCCAGTATATCCCTGTATTTACTTCTATCCGTACAACATCTATTCTTTCCCTTTATATACTACCTTGTCCGCGATCTTATAGCAGCTGTCCCTGCCTAGAAATAGCTGGATGTGTCCTTCGTCTACAAAAATAAGAGAAATATCATAATTTTTATCTATTCAATCAATATCTTCTATACTATCTATAACAATTCTACACATAATATACATATACATGTGTGTATACAGTCACTGACACATTATACACTATATTCCATACTATACATTGTACAGAAGCACAAGGGCAGGAGAGAGAAGGTTCTGTAGAGGGAACATTATCTTTCCTGAAGAACATGGACCTCAGTATTAGGGCTATGATAATACTGATCTTTATTTACGATGTATATGTCTGTTTCATAGGGCCAAGATTGGGGGTTGGCTGAGTAGGCACCTGCCTAGGGAACCACCATCTTCCTAGCCTGGCAGGGTGGCAGAAATGCTGGAGATCTCTAGAATTATGGGTCTAGGGCACTTTCCCTGGTTGCAGGTTGGGAGAGGTGAAGGACCTCTGCCCACTGTCTCCGGCTCAGACACACACAGGGTAACATCACACTGTGTGCACCAAGGGACGTCCATGTTGGTATGACAGTAAAGAGAACGTAAATAGTGATGTCGCGAACATAGAATTTTCGGTTTGCGATCCGCGAACGCAAACTTCCGCAAATGTTTGCGAACGGGCGAACCGCCATTGACTTCAATGGGCAGGCAAATTTTAAAACCCACAGGGACTCTTTCTGGCCACAATAGGGATTTAAAAGTTGTTTCAAGGGGACTAACACCTGGACTGTGGCGTGCCAGAGTGGGATCCATGGCAAAACTCCCATGGAAAATTACATAGTTGATGCAGAGTCTGGTTTTAATCCATAAAGGGCATAAATCACCTATTATTCCTAAATGGTTTGGAATAACGTGCTTTAGCCCCCTTTAGGCAGCACATAGAGCCCCCCTTTAGGCATCACATAGTTAGATTCCCCCCTTTAGACAGCACATAGATTCCCCCATATTAGGCATCACATAGTTAGATCGCCCCTTTAGGCATCACATAGTTAGATTCCCCCATGTTAGTCAGCACCTAGTTAGAGCTCCCCTTTAGGCAGCACATAAGATTCCCCCATATTAGGCAGCACATAGTTAGCAGTGCAGTGCAGTGATAACCTCTGAGCCACCATTTGCATACATCTAATATCCACGGTTGCTAAAATGGACAGAGATGTCAGCAGAGAGTACCAGAAAAATTAGGCATGTACACATGCCTGAAAAATTAGGTATTGTTGCAGCTTCTGTAGCAGCGGCCATAACATTTGCAGCACCATAACAAGTGCAGCAGCAGAGGCCAGAAAAGTTAGGCATGTACACATGGATGAAAAATTTGGTATTGTCGCAGCCGCATCTGTAGCAGCAGCCAGAAAAATTGCAACACCAGAAAAAGTGCAACAGCAGAGGCCAGAAAAATTAGGCATGTACACCTGGCTGGAAAATTTGGTATTGTCGCAGCCGCATCTGTAGCAGCAGCCAGAAAAATTGCAACACCAGAAAAAGTGCAACAGCAGAGGCCAGAAAAATTAGGCATGTACACCTGGCTGGAAAATTTGGTATTGTCGCAGCCGCTGCTGTAGCGGCCAGAAAAATTTATCTTTGATTCGCAAGGCAGAAAGTGCCCTAAAACATTTCGGCTTGAACCCTAGTTGGTGGCGGATAAGTCACGCATGTGACTGTGGACCATTTTTAGCCCAAGGCAACTAATCTGATCAGGCCTTGTTCAGTCAAATGTATCGCCCAGTGTCAGTCCCTTCGGGATCCATCCCTCATTCATCTTAAGAAAGGTGAGGTAATCCAGAATTTTTGACCAAGGCGACTCCTCTTCTCAGTGACAATACCTCCTGCTGCACTGAAGGTCCTTTCTGACAGGGCACTTGAAGCGGGACAGGCCAAAAGTTTGAGCGCAAATTGGGATAGCTCAGGCCACAGGTCAAGCCGGCAAATCCAGTAGTCAAGGGGTTCATCGCTCCTCAGAGGGTCGATATCTGCGATTAAGGCCAGGTAGTCTGCTACCTGTCGGTCAAGTCGTTCTTTGATGGTGGACCCCGAAGGGCTGTGGCGATGCGTAGGACTTAAAAAGTTTTGCATGTCCTCCATCAACAGCATGTCTGTACAGCATCCTGTCTTTGCCGGCGTGTTCGTGGGAGGAGGAGGAGGATTACTTTCACCTCTTCCCCAGTTAGATCCCTGTTGTGATGTGACATGACCCTTATACGCTGTGTACAGCATACTTCTTAATTTATTTTGGACCTGCTGAATCCTTTTCGCCTTGCTGTAATGCGGTAACATGTCAGGCACTTTATGGTTATACCAGGGGTCTAGTAGCGTGGACACCCAGTACAGGTCGTTCTCCTTCATCCTTTTTATACGAGGGTCCCTCAACAGGCACGGCAGCATGAAAGACCCCATTTGCACAAGGACGGATGCAGAGCTACTCATGTCCCGTTCCTCGTCCTCAGTGATGTCAGGGAAGGTATAATCTTCTTCCCCCCAGCCACGTACAACACCACGGGAACAGATAGGTGACAAGGAGCACCCTGGGATGCCTGCTGTGGTTGGTCTTCCTCCTCCTCTTCAAAGCCACATTCCTCCTTTGACTCCTCTTCCTCACAATCCTCTTCCAGCGTTGCTGCAGGTCCAGCAAGCGATGCTGATAAGGCTGAATCTGGTGGTGATGGTGTCCACAACTCTTCCTCTTCACGCTCATCTACTGCCTGATACAGCACTCTTCGCAGGGCACGCTCCAGGTAGAAAACAAACGGTATGATGTCGCTGATGGTGCCTTCGGTGCGACTGACCAGGTTTGTCACCTCCTCAAAAGGACACATGAGCCTACAGGCATTGCGCATGAGCCTCCAGTAACGTGGCAAAAAAATTCCCAGCTCCGCAGATGATGTTCTAGCACCCCGGTCATACAAATATTAGTTGACGGCTTTTTCTTGTTGGATCAGGGATGTGGAATAGCACCTGGGGGGCTGGGGGGTGGTGGTGCCGGTGATGTGGAGCAAAACGCAGCATTTGAAGGGGACTCAGCCGAGGATGTTATGGAAGAGGATGGAGTAGGAGGAGTAGAGGAGGTGGCAGCAGGCCTGTCTGCAAGTCGTGGCGGTGTCACCAACTCCTCTGCAGAGCCACGCATTCCATGCTTGGCAGCCGTCACCAGGTTTACCCAATGCGCAGTGTAGGTGACATACCTGCCCTGACCATGCTTTGCAAACCAGGTATCAGTGGTCAGATGGACCCTTTCCCCTACACTGTGTGCCAGACATGCCATAATTTTCTTTTGCACAATGGAGTAAAGGTTGTGGATTGCCTTTTGTGCAAAAAAGTTTCATCTGGGTACCTTCCACTGCGGTGTCCCTATGGCTACAATTTTTTTAAAGGCCTCAGGCTCCACCAGCTTGTATGGTAAAAGCTGGCAGGCTAGCAGTTCCGACAAGCCAGCTGTCAGACGCCGGGCTAGGGGGTGACGTTGAGATATTGTCTTCTTGCGCTCAAACATCTCCTTGACAGACACCTGACTGTGGGCAGATGAGCAGGAACTTCTCAAGGCGAGAGACGGAGAGGCGGATGGTTGAGAGGGGGCAAGGAGGGCAGCAGTGGTTGACCTGGCTGAAGATGCTGGACCAGGAGGAGGATGGCGGCTTTGACTTTGTGTGCTGCTTGTACTGGCGTGTTGATCCCATAGGCGTTTGTGATGTTACAATCATGTGCCTTCGCAAAGCAGTTGTGCCTAGGCATGGTGTCTGACTGTGCCACTAGCTCCTTGCGACGACCTCCCCCTGCTTCCAACTCGTCTCCTCCTCCTCTCTGTCTCCCCATCTGAACTTTCCCCCTCTTCTTCTCTTCTAGCGGGCACCCACGTGGCATCCACGGACACATCGTCATCATCAACACCTTCACCGCTATCTGACACCTCAAGAAAGGAAGCAGCAGCGGTACAACATCATCATCACACCGTACGTCCATGTGTGTAATGCTGCCTGACTGAGACATATCCCTGTTAACTACATCCTCTGGCAATAATGGTTGCGCATCACTCATGTCTTCAAACTGATGTGTAAATAACTCCTCTGACGGATCAAGTAAAGCTGCTGTGGTGCTAGTGTGGGTGGTGGCGGCAGGCGGGCAAGTGGTAGCATGAGAGGTGCCCGAAGCTAAGCTAGAGGAGGAGAAGGATGGTGAGTCAAGGTTCCGAGCGGAAGCTGTAGTAGATTGGGTGTCTTGTGATAGCCAGTCAACTAAGTCCTCAGAACTTTGGGGGTTCAGGGTACGTGGCCTCTGAACACTGGCCATTCTAGGGCCAAAGGGAATCCCAGCACCACGACGGCCCCTGTGGGGTGGCCTTCCTCTGCCTGTCATTTTTTTGGTTAATTTGCATAACTGTCACACCTAATGTGATTTGCACTAGGGTGACACAACTTGCCCTGTAGGCAAAAAAACTGGCAACTGTGACGTGAACTGACAGTGACGACTGATTTTATTTAACAGCCCAAAAAGTTATTTTTTTTTTTTTATTTTTTATTTGCACAACTGTCCCACCTAATGTGATTTGCACTAGGGTGACACAATTTGGCCTGCAGGCAAAAAAAACTGGCAACTGTGACGTGAACTGACAGTGACAACTGATTTTATTTAACAGCCAAAAAAGGTATATTTTTTTTATTTGCACAACTGTCACACCTAATGTGATTTGCACTAGTGTGACAATAAGCAAAAAAGCTTGCCAGCGGAGTTCCCCTTTTAAAAAGTGGTCCTCAATCAGGGTGCCTCCAGCTGTTGCAAAACAAACGGACTGATATATTTCAGGACTTTGAATACTGTAGTAGTTAGTTGCTTGAAGGAACTTAAGTTTGATTCTGGAGTACCCCTTTTAACCAGCGGTTCCCTCCCAACCAGGGTGCCTCCAGCTGTTGCTACACACACGGACTGATATCTTTCAGCCCTTTGAATACTGTAGTAGTTAGTTGCTTGAAGGAACTTAAGTTTGATTCTGGAGTAACCCTTTTAACCAGTGGTTACCTTCCAACCAGGACTGATATCTTTCAGCCCTAAAAAGGGCTTTTTTGGGTGCTGTCCTTAAAGCAGATGTTACGCTAGTGCTTTAGAAGTAAACTGGACCCTGAATGCACCACCTAGCAGCAACCTAGCTATCGCTTTCCCTATACAGCAGGAGCAGCTTCTCTGACCCTCCACTTCAGGGTCAAAGTCTACTGCAATGTTAAAGTATAGGGGGCGGATCGAACTTAACATATGTTCGCCCGGCGAACAATTCGCGACATCTCTAAACGTAAATATGTATTTTTTAATTATTATTTAATTATATATGTATTTCATTTACAAAAATTTTTGGGTGACAGGGACATGTCTACAAACGGGGCAACTATCTACCTCCTGGAGGGCACCTGTCTATACTGTGGGAAAAATGCCTACGTTTGGGCAAACCTATCTACACTGGGATCAACTATCTACATGGAGGGCACCTGTCTACACTGGGAACAGCTATCTACCTCTGGGGGGGGGGGGAATCTATCTACACTGTAAACAACTACCTGCCTCCTGGAGTGCAGCTGTCTACACTGGGAACAGCTATCTACCTCTGGGGGGGAATTTATCTACACTGGAGGCAACTACCTGCCTCCTGGAGGGCAGCTGTCTACACTGGGAACAGCTATCTACCTCTGGGGGGGGATATATCTACACTGGAGGCAACTACCTGCCTCCTGGAGGGCACCTGTATACATTGGGAACAGCTATCTACTTCTGGGGGGGGGGGGGGGTCTATCTACACTGGAGGCAACTTCCTACCTCCTGGAGGGCAGTTATCTACACTGTGGGGCAACTGTGTACTGTATTGAGAGCAAATTTTCGAAACGCAAATTTTTACAGTGGATACAAGCATTTTGCGATTTTCCGAATATTTAGAATATAGTGATATATTCGTAATGTCAAATATTCGTTTTTTTATGCAAATTTATGTAAATATTTATGCTAATATGTATGCGAATATCGGCACACTGGAGATATAATTGCGCATGCGCACTGTGTGATTTTCATTACGAATTTTCGCATGGAAAAAAAAAACAAATATCTACCTCCTGGAGGGCACCTGTCTACACTGGGAACCACAATCTACCCCTTGGCAGAATCTATAAACACTGGGGGCAACTATATATCTCCTGGGGGGGGGGGGCACCTTTAAGGGGATAAGAACACTTTATTTTATCATGTGATAAAATATTATACTTTTTGTCTTAGAAAGGAAAATGTATTGTTACCCAGGAGTCTGTAAAAAGCGGCCCGTTCCTCCGGCTGTAGGATGGCGTCATCAGTGGTCTCCCTCCGATTGTTGTCCGTCTGCTCCCTCTTCTTCTTGGGCTCGCCATCCGTCTCCTCCTCCTTTGGCTGGTCCTCCGTCTTCTCCGGCTCCTCCTGGGTGGCAGATTCTGAACTGTGATAGAAGAGATAACATCTATAGTATTGGGCCTCATGCACCCGACCAAATAATGGGCCATCCCGGTTATAAGGAGCCATAATATGACACCAGGGAAGTCTATGAGACCATATGGTACAACATTATATTCTCGTTACATCAAGCCACGCCCCTCCATTCATGTCTATGGGAGGGGGGGGGGGGGGCAGAATGCCGGGTGTCTGCACAGATCAGTGGAGTACCCCTTTAAGCGTCCCTAGTCTTGCCCACCATATTTTCAATGCTATCATAAGGCAATGCGGATCTCCCGTGCAGGGAGCAGTATGATAGTCGGGCTCCTGCTGGAGCTACTAGAAGCGGAGGAACCTCTTCTAGAAGATTAACCCTTCATATGCTTCAGTCAAATCATGACAGCTGCATGTGAGGAGTTTCCACACTGATCACTGTCAGTCCCTTTGTAGGGCTCTTAAAAATAGAATGTAAATAAAAAAAAGCATCAACTTTTTCTGAAAAAATTTAAAAAACATATTGAGTTTCGCCACATCCATAATGACCCAAATAATAAAATAATTGAATTATTCATGCTGCACTTTGAACGCTGAAAAAAAAAATTTAAAAAACAAAAAAGAAAAAACGCCACATCCCCTCCATGCATGTCTATGGGAGCTGTCACACCCCTTTCCATAGACATCCATGGGGGGGGTGGGGGGGCGTGACGTCACTAGGGGGAATAGCGTGACATCACGACCACTGCCGCCAGAACTTGGCATTTGTTCAGAACACGGGGTGCTGCGCGGAGGTCACAGGTGTCCCAGCGATAGGGGATAGGATGCCCATAGCAACCAATCAGCTTGCTTCTTTCATTTTTAACAAGGCCTCTGCAAAGTGAAAGAAGTGATCTGATTGGTTGCTATGGGTAACTGGGCAACTTTTCCTCTGGACAGGTTTTGATAAATCTCCCCCAAGATGCCTAGCGGTGGAGTACCCCTTTATGTATTGCCGCATGCAGATATGTCCAAACTATTAAAGTACAATGGTAACAAAACTGCACGGTTAATGGCTTAAATGTAAAAAAATAGCAGAATTGCAGATTTTTGGTCACTTCATGTACCAGAAAAAAATGTATAAAAAGCGATCTAAAAGGCCTAAAAATAGTGGCATTATCACATATAACACTGGGTGTCAGAAATCACATTTACCATTGAAGAGGCAGTTATCATATATATTAACCCCTTAAGGACGCAGGACGTAAATGTACGTCCTGGTGAGGTGGTACTTAACGCACCAGGACGTACATTTACGTCCTAAGCATAACCGCAGGCATCGGAGCGATGCCCGTGTCATGCGCGGCTGATCCCGGCTGCTGTTCGCAGCCAGGGACCCGCCGGCAATGGCCGACGCCCGCGATCTCGCGGGCGTCCGCCATTAACCCCTCAGGTGCCGGGATCAATACAGATCCCGGCATCTGCGGCAGTTCGCGATTTAAATGAACGATCGGATCGCCTGCAGCGCTGCTGCGGGGATCCGATCATTCAGAACGCCGGACGGAGGTCCCCTCTCCTTCCTCCGTCCGGCTCCCAACGTCTCCTGCTCTGGTCTGTGATCGAGCAGACCAGAGCAGAAGATCGCCGATAACACTGATCTGTTCTATGTCCTATACATAGAACAGATCAGTATTAGCAATCATGGTATTGCTATGAATAGTCCCCTATGGGGACTATTCAAGTGTAAAAAAAAATGTAAAAAAATGTAAAAGTAAAAGCAAAAAAAAAATTTAAAATCCCCTCCCCCAATAAAAAAGTAAAACGTCCGTTTTTTCCTATTTTACCCCCAAAAAGTGTAAAAAACATTTTTTATAGACATATTTGGTATCGCCGCGTGCGTAAATGTCCGAACTATTAAAATAAAATGTTAATGATCCCGTACGGTGAACGGCGTGAACGGGAAAAAAAAAAGTCCCAAATTCCTACTTTTTTAATACATTTTATTAAAAAAAAATTATTAAAAATGTATTAAAAGTTTTTTATATGCAAATGTGGTATCAAAAAAAAGTACAGATCATGGCGCAAAAAATGAGCCCCCATACCGCTGCTTATACGGAAAAATAAAAAAGTTAGAGGTCATCAAAATAAAGGGATTATAAACGTACTAATTTGGTTAAAAATTTGTGATTTTTTTTTAAGTGCAACAATAATATAAAAGTATATAATAATGGGTATCATTTAAATGTATTGACCCTCAGAATAAAGAACGCACGTCATTTTTCCATAAATTGTACGGAGTGAAAACAAAACCTTCCAAAATTAGCAAAATTGCGTTTTTCGTTTTAATTTCCCCACAAAAATAGTGTTTTTTGGTTGCGCCATCCATTTTATGATACAATGAGTGATGTCATTACAAAGGACAACTGGTCACGCAAAAAACAAGCCCTCATACTAGTCTGTGGATCAAAATATAAAAGAGTTATGATTTTTAGAAGGCGAGGAGGAAAAAATGAAAACGTAAAAATTAAATTGTCTGAGTCCTTAAGGCCAAAATGGGCTGAGTCCTTACAGGAGTAGTCCAGTGGTGATTCAGTGGTGAGCAACTTATCCCCTATCATAAGGATAGGGGATAAGTTGCAGATCGCGGGGGGTCCGACCGCTGGGGCCCCCTGCGATCTCCTGTACGGAGCCCCGACAGCCCGCTGGAAGGGGGCGTGTCGACCTCCGCACGAGGCAGCGGCCGACACGCCCCCTCAATACAACTTTATGGCAGAGACGAAGCGCTGCCTTCGGCAATCTCAGGCTCTGCCATAGAGATGTATTGAGGGGGCGTGTCGGCCGCCGCCTCGTGCGGGGGTCGACACCCGCTATCTCGGCGGAGAGCCGGGGCCCCGTACAGAGAGATCGCAGGGGGCCCCAGCGGTCGGACCCCCCGCAATCTCAAACTTATCCCCTATCCTTAGGATAGGGGATAAGTTTTTCACCACTGGACTACCCCTTTAACCCCTTAAGGACCGGAGGTTTTTCCGTTTTTGCATTTTCGTTTTTTGCTCCTTGCCTTTAAAAAATCATAACTCTTTCAAATTTACACCTAAAAATCCATATGATGGCTTATTTTTTGTGCCACCAATTCTACTTTGTAATGACATCAGTCATTTTGCCCAAAAGTCTATGGTGAAGCGGGAAAAAAAATCATTGTGCGACAAAATTGAAAAAAAAAACGCTGTTTTGTAACTTTTGGGGGCTTCCGTTTCTACGTAGTACATTTTTCGGTAAAAATGACACCTGATATGTATTATGTAGGTCCATACGATTAAAATGATACCCTACTTATATAGGTTTGATTTTGTCGGACTTCTGGAAAAAATCATAACTACATGCAGGAAAATTAATACGTTTAAAATTGTCATCTTCTGACCCCTATAACTTTTTTATTTTTCCATGTATGGGGCAGTATGAGCGCTCATTTTTTGCGCCGTGATCTGAAGTTTTTAACGGTACCATTTTTGTATTGATAGGACTTATTGATCACTTTTTATTCATTTTTAAATGATATAAAAAGTGACCAAAAATGCACTATTTTGGACTTTGGAATTTTTTTGCGCGCACGCCATTGACCGAGCGGTTTAATTAATGATATATTTTTATAATTCGGACATTTACGCACGCGGTGATACCACATATGTTTATTTTTATTTTTATTTACACTGTGTTTTTTTTATTATTGGAAAAGGGGGGTGATTCAAACTTTTAATAGGGGAGGAGTTAAATGATCTTTATTCACTTTTTTTTTTCACTTTTTTTTTGCAGTGTTATAGGTCCCATAGGGACCTATAACACTGCACACACTGATCTTCTATGTTGATCACTGGTTTCTCATAAGAAACCAGTGATCAACGATTCTGCCACATGACTGCTCATGCCTGGATCTCAGGCACTGAGCAGTCATTCGGCGATCGGACAGCGAGGAGGCAGGTAGGGGCCCTCCCGCTGTCCTGTCAGCTGTTCGGGATGCCGCGATTAGCCGCGGCTATCCCGAACAGCCCGACTGAGCTAGCCGGGAACTTTCACTTTCACTTTTAGCCGCGCGGCTCAGCTTTGAGCGCGCGGCTAAAGGGTTAATAGCGCGCGGCGCCGCGATCGGCGCTGCGCGCTATTAGAGGCGGGTCCCGGCTTCACTATGACGCCGGGCCCGCCATGATATGACGCGGGGTTACTGTGTAACCCCGCGTTATATCAGAAGAGCAGGACCAAGGACGTACCGGTACGTCCTTGGTCCTTAAGGGGTTAAGGGGTTAAAGAGATTTTCCAGTGGTTTTCTGGGACATTTACATTTATGGTCTATCCACTGCTGTCAAATCTTAGTTCCATTAAATTGAATGGGGGCTGTGCTGCAGTGTCCTGGCACCAACATTTCACAATGACCCGAAATCTCTTCTCTATCTCCCGTCATTGGAGGAGATTTATCCAAACCTGTGTAGAGGAAGAGTGGTGCAGTTGCCCATAGCAACCAATCAGATTGCTTCTTTCATTTTTAAAAAGAAGCAATCTGATAGGTTGCTATAGGCAACTGCCCCACTTTTCCTCTGCCCAGGTTTGGATAAATCTCCTCCATTGTTTATATGTGAAAACCATCATGGGGGGAGATTTATCAAACCCTGTCCTGAGGAAAAGTGCTGTGTTGCCCATAGCAACCAATCAGATCGATTCTTTCATTTTTGAAAATTTTTGCTATGGGCAACTCAGCAGCTTTTTGTCTGCACAGGTTTTGATAAATCTCCACCACCAACAACACATTAATAGCCAGTCTTGAGGATGGACCATAAATGGAAAAGTCCCAGAAAACTTCTTAATCTAAATTCCTCTGGTGGTATGATACATATAGCTGCCCGACTATAATAACATTGGGGGCAGTTATCACATATAACATTAGGGGCAATTATCACATATAACATTAGGGGCAGTTATCACATATAACATTAGGGGGGCAGTTATCACATATAACATTAGGGGGGCAGTTATCACATATAACATTAGAGGGCAGTTATCACATATAACATTAGGGGGGCAGTTATCATATATAACATTAGGGGGGCAGTTATCATATATAACATTAGGGGGGGCAGTTATCACATATAACATTAGGGGGGCAGTTATCATATATAACATTAGGGGGGCAGTTATCACATATAACATTAGAGGGCAGTTATCACATATAACATTAGGGGGTGCAGTTATCACATAACATTAGGGGGGCAGTTATCACATATAACATTAGGGGGGCAGTTATCACATATAACATTAGGGGGGCAGTTATCACATATAAGATTAGGGGGGCAGTTATCACATATAACATTAGGGGCAGTTATCACATATAACATTAGAGGGCAGTTATCACATATAACATTAGGGGGGCAGTTATAACATATAACATTAGGGGGGCAGTTATCACATATAACATTAGTGGGGCAGTTATCACATATAATATTAGAGGGCAGTTATCACATATAACATTAGGGGGCAGTTATCACATATAACATTAGGGGGGCAGGTATCACATATAACATTAGGGGGGCAAGTATCACATATAACATTGGGGACAGTTATCACATATAACATTAGGGGGGCAGTTATCACATATAACATTAGGGGGGCAGTTATCACATATAACATTAGGGGGGCAGTCATCACATATAACATTAGGGGGGCAGTTATCACATATAACATTAGAGGGGCAGTTATCACATATAACATTAGGGGCAGTTATCACATATAACATTGGGGACAGTTATCACATATAATATTAGTGGGGCAGTTATCACATATAACATTAGAGGGCAGTTATCACATATAACATTAGGGGGGCAGTTATCACATATAACATTAGGGGGGCAGGTATCACATATAACATTAGGGGGGCAAGTATCACATATAACATTGGGGACAGTTATCACATATAACATTAGGGGGGCAGTTATCACATATAACATTAGAGGGGCCAGTTATCACATATAACATTAGGGGGGCAGTTATAACATATAACATTAGTGGGGCAGTTATCACATATAACATTAGGGGGGCAGTTATCACATATAACATTAGGGGGGCAGTTATCACATATAACATTAGGGTGGCAGTTATCACACATAACATTAGGGGGGCAGTTATAACATATAACATTAGGGGGGCAGTTATCACACATAACATTAGGGGGGCAGATATCACATATAACATTAGGGGGCAGTTATCACGTATAACATTAGGGGGCAGTTATCACGTATAACATTGGGGGGAAGTTATCACATATAACATTGGGCGCATTTATCACATATAACATTAGGGGGGCAGTTATCACATACAAAATTAGGGGGGCAGTTATCACATATAACATTAGGGGGGCAGTTATTACATATAACATTAGGGGGGCAGTTATCACACATAACATTAGGGGGGCAGATATCACATATAACATTAGGGGGCAGTTATCACGTATAACATTGGGGAGAAGTTATCACATATAACATTGGGCGCATTTATCACATATAACATTAGGGGGGCAGTTATCACATACAAAATTAGGGGGGCAGTTATCACATATAACATTAGGGGGGCAGTTATCACATATAACATTAGGGGGGCAGTTATCATCATATATAACATTAGGGGGGGCAGTTATCACATATAAAATTAGGGGGCAATTATCACATATAACATTAGGGGGGCAGTTATCATCATATATAACATTAGGGGGGGCAGTTATCACATATAACATTAGGGGCAGTTATCACATATAACATTAGGGGGGGCAGTTATCATCTATAACATTAGGGGGGCAGTTATCACATATAACATTAGGGGGCAGTTATCATATATAACATTAGGGGGGCAGTTATCACATATAACATTAGGGGGGGTAGTTATGACATATAACATTAGGGGGGGCAGTTATCATATATAACATTAGGGGGGCAGTTATCACATATAACATTAGGGGGGCAGATATCATATATAACATTAGGGGGCAGTTATCACATATAACATTAGGGGGTGCAGTTATCATATATAACATTAGGGGGGCAGTTATCACATATAACATTAGGGGGCAGTTATCACATATAACATTAGGGGGGCAGTTATCACATATAACATTAGGGGGGGCAGTTATCACATATAACATTAGGGGGTGCAGTTATCATATATAACATTAGGGGGCAGTTATCACATATAACATTAGGGGCAATTAGCATATACACTGGTAGCAGTTATACATGGAGGCTCAGTAGTGTGGTTGCACTGCACATGACAGTTTATGGGACATGCTCAGTGCAAACGTTAGAAAAGAAAAAAACCATCATAGACAGTACTGGGGGAGATTTATCAAAATGTTTGGCTGAGAATAGTGTTGCAGTTACCCATAGCAACCAATCAGATTGCTTTTTTAAATTTAAAGGCCTCTGAAAAAGGGGGGAAGCTGATTGGTTGCTATGGCAACTGGCCAACATTTTCTCTACATTTTTGATAAATCTTCCCCAGGTGGATGGCAGAAAAACAACTCTTAGTTTTTGAAGACTGTCTGTAAATGTACCCCTATAAAATGGTGTAGTGATGTGTCCTACTTACCACTCCTCCTCATACAGGGCTGTCAGTTCTCTCTTCCTCTTCCTCATGGTGTCGCCTCTTCTTTTCTTCTCTTCCTCGCCGCCTCCTCCTCCTCCTCGCCTCTCCTCCTCGCCTCTCCTCCTCCTCCTCCTCTCCTCCGCCTCCTCCTCGCCTCTCCTCCTCCTCGCCTCTCCTCCTCTCCTCCGCCTCCTACTCGCCTCTCCTCCTCTCCTCAAAATCTGTAGAAATTGATGGGGGTCGCTGTCCAAAAAAGTCACTTCTCGCAGAGAAATAAGGAGCCGGTCTCAACTCTAGAAGAGCAATCGCAGACTGGCACCAACTGTCATTTTCTGTTGTTGTTTATTTGTAAAACCCTGCGATCCTATTGGTCGATGGGTCTGGCTATTGGATAGTGCAGTACAATATGTTACATGGGCCTGCGCTATGATTGCATCGTCCCAATGAACTGACTGCTGAAAAACAGCAACATTGGAAGCCAAAGTTAAAAAATACATAAAAACCTCAACATAAAAGTCATGATAAAAATGTGATATGTGATATGTTATCCTGAGCATTCAATGTATCTGTTATAAAGGACACGAGATGAATGAGATTCATTATTTCATAGTAAATAAACTAGAAGTAGCATTTCTTACTTGGGATGGGAAAATCTATATAGTTTTACACATTCCCGCTATAGGTCATATGGGGATGTCCTGGGAAGGAGTAACCAGCATTGGAGCGAGATTGTGATGACATCCCACTCCATACCATGGGGGGAATCTTCAGCCTTGGGCCCGATAATATCCCTATTACGCCTATGAACCCTTTAGATCCCGAAATCAAAGTTGACCGTGGGACCAAAAGCCGTTCACAGCATCGAACTTTGTTAGCGATCCAGTGATTTCATATTATAGTCCTCTATGGGAACAAAAAAAAGTGTAAAAAAGAATAATAATAAAAAAAAAATTATAAATGTGAATAAGCCTCTCCCCTAATAAAAGTGTGAATCACACAACAACCCCCCCCCCCCCCACCCCACCCCCACTTTTTTAAAAAATAAGATAATGTAAATGTGGTGCTGGGAGCGTAATGGTGTCTAGGGTGTTGCGGCAATAGTGTTGGGTCTGGTGGTATTAACCCTTGAGTGTCGTGACGCCAGGCTGTAGTTTCCTCAACAGTAATGTTCCTACTGCAAACTGTCCCACAAACGGCAGGGAAAAATAACAGAATGTCCACAGCAGATTTTATGAAGTAAACTGATGAAACTTTACTCAAAGATTTTATGCAACAGTATTGAACATAACAGTCTTTTCAAGAGTGAACGGGGATACAGGTTCCTCACAGGTTTGATGGGACTTGGAAGCAATGATCTTTTGATGCTGATGGGACTTGGAAGCAATGATCTTTTGATGCTGATGGGACTTGGAAGCAATGATCTTTTGATGCTGATGGGACTTGGAAGCAATGATCTTTTGATGCTGATGAGACTTGGAAGCAATGATCTTTTGATGCTGATGGGACTTGGAAGCAATGATCTTTTGATGCTGATGGGACTTGGAAGCAATGATCTTTTGATGCTGATGGGACTTGGAAGCAATGATCTTTTGATGCTAGCCACTGTGCTACTATTTTAGAATATTTGAGCTGATAGTAGTCACACCGAATTCAGTAGTTTGAGCCTTGGTAACGCACGTTTTGTGGCTGCGGGATGTTAGGCTTCAGGCCTAGCTTGAATTGATGCTGATGCTGAGATGTTGTGCTTGCTTGATAATCCGGAACTAAGAGAGTGAATTAAGTGGCTGCAGTCCCATATATATTAACCCCTTAACCCCTTGGGGATGGAGCCCATTATGACCCTAAGGACGGGAGCATTTTTTGCAAATCTGACCACTGTCACTTTAAGCATTAATAACTCTGGAATGCTTTTACTTATAAATTTTATTCCGAGATTGTTTTTTCGTGACATATTCTACTTTATGTTACAGGTAAATTTTCGGCGATACTTGCATCCTTTCTAGGTGAAAAATGCAAAAATTTCATGAAAAATTTGAAAATTTAGCATTTTTCTAACTTTGAAGCTCTCTACTTATAAGGAATATGGATATTCCAAATAAATTATGTATTGATTCACATATACAATATATCTACTTTATGTTTGCATCTATGTTTGCATCATAAAATTGACGAGTTTTTACTTTTGGAAGACATCAGGGGGCTTCAAAGTTCAGCAGCAATTTTCCAATTTTGCGCAAAATTTTCAAAATCGGAATTTTTCTGGGACCAGTTCAGGTTTGAAGTGGATTTGAAGGGTCTTATGGTTAGAAATACCCAATGAATGACCCCATTATAAAAACTGCACCCCTCAAAGTATTCAAAATGACAATCAGTAAGTGTGTTAACCCTTTAGGTGTTTCACAGGAATAGCAGCAAAGTGAAGGAGAAAATTCTAAATCTTCATTTTTTACACTGGCATGTTCTTGTAGACCCAGTTTTTGAATTTTTACAAGGGGTAAAAGGAAAAAAATCCTCTCAAAATTTGGAACCCAATTTCTCTCGAGTAAGAAAATACCTCATATGTGTATGTTAAGTGTTCGGCGGGTGCACTAGAGGGCTCAGAAGCGAAGGAGCAACAATGTGATTTAGGAGAGTGAGTTTATCTGAAATGGTTTTTGGGGGGCATGTCCCATTTAGGAAGCCCCTATGGTGCTAGGACAGCAAAAAACACCACATCGCACACTATTATGAAAACGACACCCCTCAAGGAACGTAACAAGGGGTACGGTGAGCCTTAACACCCCACAGGTGTTTGACAACTTTTTGTTAAAGTCGGATGTGTAAATGAAAAAAAAATATTTTTCCACTAAAATGCTGGTTTTACCCCAAATTTTACTTTTTTACAAAGGGTAATAGGAGAAAATGCCCCCCAAAATTTGTAACCCCATTTCTTCTGAGAATGGAAATACCCCATATGTGGACATCAAGTGCACTGCGAGCGAACTACAATGCTCAGAAGAGAAGGAGCGCCATTGAGCTTTTAGAGAGATAATTAGTTTGGAATGGAAGTCGGGGGCCATGTGCATTTACAAAGGCCCCCGTGGTGCCAGAACAGTGGACCCCCCCACATGTGACCCCATTTTGGAAACTAAACCCCTCACGGAATGTAATAAGGGGTGCAGTGAGCATTTACACCCCACTGGCGTTTGACAGATCTTTGGAACAGTGGGCTGTGCAAACAAAAAAATTAAATTTTTCATTTTCACAGACCACTGTTCCAAATATCTGTCAGACCCCTGTGGGGCGTAAATGCTCACTGTACCCCTTATTACATTCCGTGAGGGGTGTAGTTTCCAAAATGGGGTCACATGTGGGTATTTATTATTTTACATTTATGTCAGAACCGCTGTAAAATCAGCCACCCCTGTGCAAATCACCAATTTCGGCCTCAAATGTACATAGTGCACTCTCACTCCTGAGCCTTGTTATGCGCCCGCAGAGCATTTTACGCCCACATATGGGGTATTTCCGTACTCAGGAGAAATTGCGTTACAAATTTTGGGGGTCTTTTTTTCCTTTTACCTCTTGTGAAAATAAAAAGTAAAGGGCAACACCAGCATGTTAGTGTAAAATTTTTTTTTTTTTTACACTAACAGGCTGGTGTAGACTCCAACTTTTCCTTTTCATAAGGGGTAAAAGGAGAAAAAGCCCCCCAAAATTTGTAACACAATTTCTCCCGAGTACGGAAATACCCCATATGTGGCCCTAAACTGTTTCCTTGAAATACAACAGGGCTCCAAAGTGAGAGAGCACATGCGCATTTGAGGACTAAATTAGGGATTGCATAGGGGTGGACATAGGGGTATTCTACGCCAGTGATTCCTAAACAGGGTGCCTCCAGCTGTTGCTAAACTCCCAGCATGCCTGGACAATCAGTGGCTGTCCGGAAATGCTGGGAGTTGTTGTTTTTCAACAGCTCGAGGCTCCGTTTTGGAAACACTGCTGTACAATAAGTTTTTCATTTTTATTGGGGGGGACAGTGTAAGGGGGTGTATATGTAGTGTTTTACTCTTTATTAGGTGGTAGTGTAGTGTAGTGTAGTGTTTTTAGGGTACATTCACACTGGCGGGTTACAGTGAGTTTCCCGCTAGGAATTTGCGCTTCGGCGAAAAATTTGCCGCAGCTCATACTTGAAGCAGGAAACTTGCTGTAAACCCGCCCGTGTGAATGTACCCTGTACGTTCACATGGGGGGGGGGGGGGGGGCAAACCTCCAGCTGTTTTAAAACTACAACTCCCAGCATGCACGGTCTGTCAGTACATGCTGGGAGTTGTAGTTTTTCAACAGCTGGAGGCACACTGGTTGGAAAACCTTCAGTTAGGTTCTGTTACCTAACTCAGTATTTTCCAACCAGTGAGCCTCCAGCTGTTGCAAAACTACAACTCCCAGCATGCACGGTCTGTCAGTACATGCTGGGAGTTGTAGTTTTGCAACAGCTGGAGGCACACTGGTTGGAAAATACTGAGTTGGGTTCTGTTACCTAACTCAGTATTTTCCAACCAGTGTGCCTTCAGCTGTTGCAAAACTACAATTCCCAGCATGTCTGATCACAGAAGGGCATGCTGGGAGATGTAGTTATGCAACAGCTGGAGGTACGCAACTACAACTCCCAGCATGCCGAGACAGCTGTTTGCTGTGTGGGCATGCTGGAATTTGTAGTTTTGCAACATCTGGAGTGCTACAATTTAGAGACCACTGAACAGTGATCTCCAAACTGTGGACCTCCAGATGTTGCAAAACTACAACTCCCAGCATGCCCAGAGAGCAAACAGCTGTGTGGGCATGCTAGGAGTTGTAGTTTTGCAAGATCTAGAGGGCAGTATAGAGATCACTGTGCAGTGGTCTCTAAACTGCAGACCTCAAGCTGTTGCAAAACTACAAATTCCAGCATGCCCACACAGCAAACAGTTGTCTGGGCATGCTGGGAGTTGTAGTTTTGCAACATCTAGAGGGCTACAGTCTAGAGACCACTATAGTGGTCTCAGACTGTAGCCCTCTAGATGTTTCTATGCAACTACTCACCGGCTTCCGTCGCATCCGGGAGCCGTCCTCTTCTGCCGCACGCCGCCGCATATCTCCGTCGCCACCGCCGATCCCCGTCGCTCCGCTGCCTCCGGAGGGGTAAGTGGACTCCGGCGCCGTTCCTCTTCGTTTTCCCCGTTCTGCCCCGCCTATTGTGGGAGGGCAGGATGGGGAAAACGAAAGTAAACCCCTCCGCCCCAGATCTGCTATTGGTGGTCGCGTCTAGACCACCAACAGCAGAGATAGGAGGCGTGGCAACTCTGCCACCTCACTCCTATCGCTTTAGGGGGATCGTGGGTGTCTTAGACACCCGCGATCCCCCTTCTATTCCGGGTCACCGGGTCACCATAGACCCGTAATGACCCGGAATCGGCGCAAATCGCAAGTGTGAATTCACTTGCGATTTGCGCCGATCGCCGACATGGGGGGTCTAATGACCCCCCTGGGCATTTGCACGGGGTGCCTGCTGATAGATATCAGCAGTCACCCCGGCCCAATCCCCGCCCGGCGCGCGGCGGGGGCCGAAATTCCCACGGGCGTATGGATACGCCCTTCGTCCTTAAGTACCAGGACGCAAGGGCGTATGCATACGCCCTTCGTCCCCAACAGGTTAAGGACCGGGTGATTTTCGGTTTTTGCTCTTTCTTTTTTTCCTCCTTACCTTTAAAAAATCATAACTCTTTAAATTTTGCACCTAAAAATCTGTATTATGGCTTATTTTTTGTGCCACCAATTCTACATTGTAATGATATCAGTCATTTTACCCAAAAATCTACAGCGAAATGGGGAAAAAAATCATTGTGTGACAAAATGGAAAAAATACAGCCATTTTGTAAATTTTGGGGGCTTCCGTTTCTACGTAGTACATTTTTCAGTAAAAATGGTACATTACCTTTATTCTCTAGGTCCATACGGTTAAAATGATACCCTACTTGTATAGGTTTGATTTTGTATTATTTCAGAAAAAAATCATAACTACATGCAGGAAAATTTATACGTTTAAAATTGTCATCTCCCTATAACTTTTTTATTTTTCCGTGTTCAGGGCGCTATGAGGGTTCATTTTTTGCGCCGGGATCTGAAGTTTTTGTTGGTACCCTTTTTGCATTGATCTGACTTTTTGATCGCTTTTTATTCATCTTTTCATGATATAAAAAGTGACCAAAAATACTCTTTTTTGGACTTAGGAATTTTTTTGCGCGTACGCCATTGACCGTGCGGTTCAATTAGCGGTATATATTTTTTTAACTCGGACATTTCTGCACACGGCGATACCACATATGTTTATTTTTGTTTTTATTTTCACAGTTTCTTTTTATTATTGGAAATGCCGGGTGATTCAAACTTTTATTAGGGGGAGGGATAATTCAAAGGGTTAATGATTTTTTTTTACACTTTTTTGCATTTACTGATCTTTAACAGTGTTCAATGCATCTCCATAGGGATGCATTGATCAGGGTTTTCGGCGATTGATTGCTCAAGCCTGGATCTCAGCCTTGAAGCCTTCAATCGGCGATCGGACTGCAGGAAGGAAGGTAAGAGACCTTCCTCCTATAGTACAGCTGTTCTTGATGCCACGATTTCACCGCGGCAATCCCGAACAGCTCCTTGAGCTAACCGGCACTTTTTACTTTCACTTTTAGCCGCGTGGCTCAGTTTGAGCGCGCGGCTAAAGGATTAATAGCGGCGGGTCCCGGCTTCACTATGACACCAGACCCGCCGTGATATGATGCGGGGTCACCGTGGTAAAGAGGGTTACCGGGGTTAAGAGGGCTGGACAAAGCTCATTGGTCAGCAAACCTGTAAGTTATGAACCCAGTGAACTTTCTGTACATCACATGACCTCGAAAGGTCTTTAAGCATTTTATACATTACAACTGTGTATCACGTGACCACTAAGGTCCTATACATATATTTCCTCTACATTAAATTAATATGTACACACTTTACTTAAGACTACTAGGGGTAAGCCCTACAGGAGAGCCCTATAGACACGGAGGGACTCTAGCTGTGGGGACCTTAGACAAGGGACCGGGCCAGGTCCTGTACCGGGACACCACATAAACAAAAATAAATGTAAACATTTGTGGTATTATCTAGTAAACTAGTAAAATATAATTTTTATGAAACCACTTGGTCAATGATGTAAACGTAAGAGAGAAAAAAAATAACAAAGTCATAAATTGTGGATTTTTGGTCACTTCATATACCAGAAAAACATGAATAAAAAGCGATTATAAAGTCCCATCAAAACAAATATGGTAACGATAAAAACAGATCTCAGCACAAATAATTATACATCACCCATAGATCTCTGTATACAAAAAATAAGTTATAAAAGTCAGAAGAGGACAATTTGAAGCATACTATGTATTTAGTTTTTACTAAAATTAATCATTTTTTTAAACTAGTAAAATAAAACAACATCTATATAAATTGGGTATCATTGTAATCGTATTGACATACAAAATAAATATAACGATCAATTTCCTGTAAAGTGCACTGCGTAGAACCTATACCCCCTAAAATTGCATATGGATTTTAACCCCTTAAGGACTCAGGGTTTTTCCGTTTTTGCACTTTCGTTTTTTCCTCCTTACCTTTTAAAAATCATAACCCTTTCAATTTTCCACCTAAAAATCCATATTATGGCTTATTTTTTGCGTCGCCAATTCTACTTTGCAGTGACATTAGTCATTTTACACAAAAATGCACGGCGAAACGGGAAAAAAAATCATTGTGCGACAAAATCGGAAAAAAACGCCATTTTGTAACTTTTGGGGGCTTCCATTTCTACGCAGTGCATATTTCGGTAAAAATTACACCTTATCATTATTCTGTAGGTCCATACGATTAAAATGATACCCTACTTATATAGGTTTGATTTTGTCGCACTTCTGGAAAAAATCCTAACTACATGCAGGAAAATTTATACGTTTAAAAATGTCATCTTCTGACCCCTATAACTTTTTTATTTTTCCACGTACAGGGCGGTATGACGACTAATTTTGGGCCGTGATCTGAAGTTTTTATTGGTATGATTTTTGTTTTGATCGGACTTTTTGATCACTTTTTATTCATTTTTTAATGGTATAAAAAGTGACCAAAATACGCTTTTTTGTACTTTAGAATTTTTTTGCGCGTACGCCATTGACCGTGCGGTTTAATTAATGATATATTTTTATAGTTCGGACATTTATAGTTTGGACACGCGGCGATACCACATATGTTTATTTTTATTTATTTTTACACTGTTTTATTTTTTTTATGGGAAAAGGGGGTGATTCAAACTTTTATAAGGGAAGGGGTTAAATGACCTTTATTAACACTTTTTTTTTACATTTTTCTTGCAGTGTTATAGGTCCCATAGGGACCTATAACACTGCACACACTGATCTCTCATCCTGATCACAGGCGTGTATTAACACGCCTGTGATCAGTGTTATCGGCGCTTGACTGCTCCTGCCTGGATCTCAGGCACGGAGCAGTCATTCGCCGATCGGACACCGAGGAGGCAGGTAAGGGCCCTCCCGGTGTCCGGTCAGCTGTTCGGGACGCCGCGATTTCACCGCGGCGGTCCCGAACAGCCCGACTGAGCAGCCGGGTCACTTTCACTTTCCCTTTAGAAGCGGCGGTCATCTTTGACCGCCGCTTCAAAAGGGTGAATACCGCACATCGCCGCGATCGGCGATGTGTGGTATTAGCCGCGGGTCCCGGCCATTGATGAGCGCCGGGACCGACGCGATATGATGCGGGATCGCGGCGCGATCCCGCTTCATATCGCGGGAGCCGGCGCAGGACGTAAATATACGTCCTGCGTCGTTAAGAGGTTAAAAGGTGATGAGGAAAAAATTAAAATGCATAAACTGAAAAATCGCTGCTTCATTAAGGGGTTAACAGAGACATCTCCTCATGTATAACTGTGTCCTGAAGGAGAATATTACTGCTGTGATATTACGTGGGTTGCCACCTTTCTTGCAAAAAATACCGGCCATGCTAATTTGCATAATTAATTATATATGCGTGACATCACAGGAAGTGGTATAAGAGATACAACACATATGTGGGGGAAATTTTGTCCTCTTCTGATCCCTATGACTCTTTTATTGTTCCAAATACTGGGATGTATGGGGCTCATTTTTTGCACCGTGATCTGTTGTTTTATTGGCACCATTTTTGTTTTGATGGGACTTTTTGATTGCTTTTCATTTGTTTTTTCTGGTATATGATGTGACTAAAAATACTAAAAAATTTGGTTTAATTAACGTTATATTTAAATAGTTTGGACAATTCTACATATAGGCACATCTGTTTATAACATCTGAGCTAATATACCGTATATACTCGAGTATAAGCCGACCCGAGTATAAGCCGAGACCCCTAATTTCAACCCAAAATCCCAGGAAAAGTTATTGACTCGAGTATAAGCCTAGGGTGGGAAATACATCACCCCCCCTGTTATCATTCAGACCCGTCATTAACATCCTCATCATCATCACCGCCTATCATCATCCAGACCCTCATCATCATCACCTGTCATCATCCCACACCCCCCCATTCATCATCTCCTTGTCATCATTCCCACCCCCTTCATCATCCCCTTGTAATCATCCCACACACCCCCTTCATCATCCCCTTGTCATCATCCCCACCCCCTTCATCATCCCACACCCCCCCTTCATCATCCTCTTGTCATCATCCCACACCCCCCCTTCATCATCCTCTTGTCATCATCCCCACCCCCCCTTCATCATCCCACACCCCCCCCCCTTCATCATCCTCTTGTCATCATCCGCCCTCAGTGGTCTTCAACCTGCGGACCTCCAGAGGTTTCAAAACTACAACTCCCAGTAAGCCCGGGCAGCCATCGGCTGTCCGGGCTTGCTGGGAGTTGTAGTTTTGAAACCTCCGGAGGTCCGCAGGTTGAAGACCACTGCGGCCTTCGACATCATCCAGCCCCCTCTCACCCCCTTTAGTTCTGTACAGTACTCGCCTCCGCTCGGCGCTGGTCCGGTGCTGCAGGGCTGTCCGGTGAGTAGGTCGTCCGGTGGGATAGTGGTTCCGGGCTGCTATCTTCACTGGGGAGGCCTCTTCTAAGCGCTTCGGGCCCAGAATAGAGGCGCTGCCTTGACGATGACGCAGAAGTACGTTGGCAATGAACGTACCTCTGCGTCGTTGTCAAGGCAACGTGACTATTCTGGGGCCGGGCCCGAAGCGCTTAGAAGAGGCCTCCCCGGTGAAGATAGCAGCCCGGAACCACTATCCCACCGGACGACCTCCTCTCCGGACAGTCCTGCCGGACCGGACCAGCGCCGAGCGGAGGCGAGTACTGTACAGAACTAAAGGGGGTGAGAGGGGGCTGGATGATGTCGAAGGCCGCAGTGGTCTTCAACCTGCGGACCTCCGGAGGTTTCAAAACTACAACTCCCAGCAAGCCCGGACAGCCGATGGCTGCCCGGGTTTGCTGGGAGTTGTAGTTTTGAAACCTCTGGAGGTCCGCAGGTTGAAGACCACTGCGGGTGGAGAGTTCACTCGAGTATAAGCTGAGGGGGGTGTTTTCAGCACGAAAAATCGTGCTGAAAAACTCGGCTTATACTCGAGTATATACGGTAAGCAGATATGATATTCAGATTGTCACCTAGCTTTTCCATGCTCCTAAATGGTATATGTGTTTATAATAGCTATACTAATGTGGAATGTAGCTCTTTGGAAGAGAATCCTTGGGTCTGTCCAAATGCCTCATAATGACCACTGCCGGGCGACAGCTGCAGGAAACACATGCATGTTCACCGGACCGTAAGTGGAACAGGGCCGGCCTGGGAGATCACAGGGCTGGCCCTCTTATATGACATACTGATAATTGATCGCGGGTAGGCGGGTGGTCGGACAGGCAGGTGGCCTAACCGGGTGCCGGGTGGCCTGTGCCGACGCACGGCCTAGTTGCAGCTGCAGCTCCAGCTCCGTCCACCACTACATGAATCCAGCCCTGACCACAGATCACTGATTTAACCCCTTAAGGACCCAGCCATTTTACACCTTAGGACCCGGCCATTTTTTGCACATCTGACCACTGTCATTTTAAACATTAATAACTCTGGAATGCTTTTAGTTATCATTCTGATTCCGAGATTGTTTTTTCTTGACATATTCTACTTTAACATAGTGGTCATCAAAAAAAATTTGATGAAAAATTTGAAAATGTTGCATTTTTCTAACTTTGAAGCTCTCTGCTTGTAAGGAAAATGGATATTCCAAATATTTTTTTTTATTCACATATACAATATGGTCACTTTATGTTTGCATTATAAAATTGAAAAGTTTTTACTTTTGGAAGACACCAGAGGGCTTCAAAGTTCAGCAGCAATTTTCCAATTTTTCCCAAAATTTCCAAAATCACAATTTTTCAGGGACCAGTTCAGGTTTGAAGTGGATTTGAAGGGTCTTCATCTTAGAAATACCCCACAAATGACCCCATTATAAAAACTGCACCCCCAAAGTATTCAAAATGACATTCAGTCAGCATTTTAACCCTTTAGGTGTTTCACAGGAATAGCAGCAAAGTGAAGGTGAAAATTCACAATCTTTATTTTTTACACTCGCATGTTCTTGTAGACCCAATTTTTACAAGGCGTAAAAGGAGAAAATGTATACTCATCCAAGCTGTGTCATTCAGCCAGTATATGGTGTCCTCATGCTGCCAACACCTCAACGCTGTGTCATTCAGCCACTATATGGTGTCCTCATGCTTCAGCCTCATCCAAGCTGTGTCATTCAGCCACTATATGGTGTCCTCATGCTGCCAACACCTCCATTATGTGTCATTGAGCCACTATATGGTGTCCTCATGCTTCAGCCTCATCCAAGCTGTGTCATTCAGCCACTATATGGTGTCCTCATGCTGCCAACACCTCCACATTTTGCCATTCAGCCACTATATGGTGTCCTCATGCTGCCAACACCTCCATTCTGTGTCATTGAGCCACTATATGGTGTCCTCATGCTTCAGCCTCATCCAAGCTGTGTCATTCAGCCAGTATATGGTGTCCTCATGCTGCCAACACCTCAACGCTGTGCCATTCAGACACTAAATGGTCTCCTCGTGCTGCCAACACCTCCACGCTGTCATTCAGTCACTATATGGTCTCCTGACACTGATGCCACCACCAGGCTCTGTCATTGTGCTGCTGTGCGGCAGTGATTCTAAAAGCGATGTCGGTAATCTGCATGTTATTCTGAATAACAGTATTATTTCACTAACCCAGCACACTCCATATGCGTTTTAGAACACAGCAAAGTGTTCTATACCCCTATAGAGGCTGTATGTAGGCTAGAAATAACCTTTTTTAATATAGATTCGCCGCAAAAAAATTTGGATCGAAACAAACTTTTCAGGAAAATTTGGCGAATCGGCCGAATTGAATTTTTGAAAAGTTTGCTCATCTCTAATTATGATCACTATTTCCCAGGTTTCCTTTTACCTGCACATTAGTTACTCTGTCAGGTCTGTTGGTTAATATTAAGTCTAGTAGGGCGTCCCCTCTGGTCAGGCTCTGCACCATTTGGGACAGATAATTGTCTTTAGTTATAGTCAGATACCTGTTTCCTTAATGAGATTCACAGGTCTCAGTCTCCCAGTTTATATCAGGATAGTTAAAGGGGTTCTCCGGTGCTTAGACATCTTATCCCCTATCCAAAGCATAGGAGATAAGATGCCTGATCGCGGGAGTCCCGCCGCTGGGGACCCCCGTGATCTTGCACGCGGCACCCCGTTTATAATCAGTACCCGGAGCGTGTTCGCTCCAGGTCTGATTACCGGTGACCACAGGGCCGATGGTGTGTGACATCACGCCTCTGCCCCCATGTGACGTCACACTCCGCCACTCAATGCAAGCCTATGGGAGGGGGCGTGATAGCTGTCACGCCCCCTCCCATAGGCTTGCATTGAGGAGCGGAGAGTGACGTCACACGGGGGCGGAGGTGTGATGTCACACGCCGTCGGCCCTGTGGTCGCCGGTAATCAGACCCTGTGCGAACATGCTCCGGGTACTGATTATAAACGGGGTGCCGCGTGCAAGATCACGGGCGTCCCCAGCGGTGGGACTCCCGCGATCAGGCATCTTATCCCCTAGCCTTTGGATAGGGGATAAGATGTCTAAGCACCGGAGAACCCCTTTAAAGTCCCCCATAATTATCACATCATTCTGATTTGCTGCTTTGTTTATTTGCCTTAGTAATTGATCTTCTGCCTCTTCAATTATGTTTGGTGGCTTATAACAAACCCCTATCAGAATTTTTTTTATTTTTATCACCATATATTTCTACCCATAATGCCTCCACATTATCGTCTCCCTCCCATATATCCTCCCGCAGTGCGGCCTTCAGACTTGATTTCACATACAGACAAACTCCTCCCCCATTCCGTTTTTGTCCGATCCTTCCTGAATAGACTATTACCCTGTATGTTGAAAGCCCAGTCACAGCTATCATCCAACCAAGTCTCTGTTAAACCCACTATGTCATAATTTTCCTCAGACCTCAACCACTCCAGTTCGTCAATTTTATTGGACAGACTTCTGGCATTAGTCATCATGCAATTCAATGGTGTATGTTTTTTCTTCCTATGAAGCCTATCCGTATTAACTATTCTAACCGCCCCCCTCCGCTCCACCCCCAGGTACATTACTAAGTCCCCCCTCTCTATCTACACTGTCTTCCCCTCTATGTTATAGGTTCCCTCCCCCCAGTCCCTAGTTTAAACACTCCTCCACCCTTCTAGCCATCTTCTCCCCGAGCACAGCTGCACCCTCCACATTGAGGTGCAGCCCGTCCATACGGTAGAGCCGGTAACCGACAGCGAAGTCAGCCCAGTTCTCCATGAACCCAAACCCCTCCTTCCTACACCAGCTTTTGAGCCACTTGTTTACCTCCCTGATCTCCCGCTGCCTCTCTGGTGTGGCTCGCGGTACAGGTAATATTTCAGAAAATATTACCTTGGAGGTCCTTGCCTTAAGCTTGCGGCCTAAGTCCCTGAAATCATTTTTTAGGACACTCCACCTACCTCTTACTTTGTCATTGGTGCCAATATGTACCATGACTGCTGGGTCCTCTCCAGCCCCACCCAGCAACCTGTCAACCCGATCCGCGATGTACCGAACTCGAGCGCCCAGAAAACAACACACTGTTTGGCGATCCCAGTCTTTGTGACAGATCGCCCTGTCTGTCCCCCTAATAATTGAGTCCCCCACTACCAGTACCTGTCTATCGCATCCTCTGGCTCCTAAGCCAAACCCCTCGGCGATACCTCCTTAAATACCTTTTATATACACTCACCTGAGTGTTGCTTGCGATTCCGGTTTATGCATCACTCCACTCCATGTTCGGTGTCCATGCCGCAGGCAAGTTACGATACCGGAATCCGCCAGGTCTCCCATGTTACGTGATCCGACTCATGTGTCGTTCCGCCCTCCTCCAGCAGAGGAAGACTTTTGTGTGGGTCTGCGTCGGCGTCATGGAGGTGCTGAACACGTGACCTCAGGAGCCTAGCAACCTCAGAATACCACCTCCCGGGCAGCTTCGCAGAACTCGCCCGGTGGATGCAAAACACTTAACATATTACGGGAATCGCAATGAAGGAAAAGACCACAGGGATTAGGCTAATACAAATACTTAGTTACATGTAAGGGTAGTATAATGATGCTTCTGTTACAACTTAGAATGTAAAATAAGAGAGAACAGAAAATATTAATTAAAGGAATACGGACATATCGGTTTTATCATTAAGACCTGGAGGACCCATTGCCCTCTGTTCTCAAAATCCATTTTGCTTCTTGCTGCAGTAATACTTTATTTCTATCTCCTCCATTTTGAGGATTTTTCACCACTTCGAGTCCTGCAAACTTTTAGACTTCTGGGTTGCCTCCATGTACTTGTTTCACATGCTCAATCAAACGAGGGGATCCTATGCCCGTGCGGATTCACCTTAGGTGCTCTCGCACTCTTACGTACAGAAAACATATTGTCTTACCTATGTAAAGCAATCCACACAGGCATAGGATCACATAAAAAAAAAAATATGCTTTTGCATTTAATGAAGGACCTGACTTTCCATTCCAAACCCCCCAGTCTTAGGAATTTTGCCTCCATGTTGTAATTACAGTGTGTGCACTGTCTACATTTGAAGTTCCCTGGGGGTGGGGGCATTATCTAGACATGTGCTTGTTTTCTTTTGGATTTGAAAGTCAGGTCCTTCATTACATGCAAAAGCAAATTTGTTGTTTATGTGATCCTATGCCCGTGCGGATTGTGTTACATAGGTAAGACAATACTTTGTCTGTATGTAAGAGTGCGAGAGCACCTAAGGTCAATCCGCACGGGCATAGGATCCCCTCGTTTGATTGAGCATGTGAAACAAGTACATGGAGGCAACCCAGAAGTCTTAAAGTTTTCCAGGGCTTGAAGTGGTGAAAAATCCTTAAAATGGAGGAGATAGAAATAAAGTATTACTGCAGCAAGAAGCAAAATGGATTTTGAAAACAGACACAATTGGTCCTCCAGGTCTTAATGATAAAACCAATATATCCGTATTCCTTTAATTAATATTTTCTATTCTCTCTTATTTTACATTCTAAGATGTAACAGAAGCATCATTATACTACCCTTACATGTAACTAAGTATTTGTATTAGCCTAATCCCTGTGCTCTTTTTCTTTATTGCGATTCCCTTAAAGGAGTAGTCTGGTGCAAACTTTTTCACGTTATCCCGTCTGGGCTGCAAAATAAAAGAAAACGCACTTTATCTCACCTGCCAACGAGCCCCCGGAGCTCCGGTACAGGTGTTCGATCCCCGGGCTGTATTCTTCTTACTTCCGGTTAGCCCGGCACGTCACACGGAGCTTTAGCCTATCACTGGCCGAGGTGGGACATCGCTGCGGCCGGTGATAGGCTGAAGCTCCGTGTGACGTGCCAGGCTAACAGGAAGTAAGAAGAATACAGCCCGGGAACCGAACACCTGTACCGGAGCTCCGGGGGCTCGTTGGCAGGTAAGATAAAGTGCGTTTTCTTTCTTTTATTTTGCAGCCCGGATGGGATAACATGAAAAAAGTGTGCGCCGGAGTACTCCTTCAATATGTTAAGTGTTTTGCATCCACCGGGCGTATTCTGCGAAGCTGCCCGGGAGGTGGCGTCCTGAGGTTGCTAGGCTCCCGAGGTCACGTGTTCAGCACCTCAGTGACGTCGACGCAGCCCCAAGCATGAGGGAAGTCTCCCTCTGCTGGAGGCAGGCGGAACGTCACATGAGTCGGATCGAATGACTCGGGAGACCTGGCAGCTTCCGGTATCGTAACTTGCCTGCGGCATTGACGCCGAACACGGAGCGGAGTGATGCATAAAGCGGAATCGCAATCAACACTCAGGTGAGTGTATGTAAAAGGTATTTAAGGAGGTGAGGCCGAGGGGTTTGGCTTAGGAGCCAGAGGGTGTGCTAGTTAGCGCGAAACATATGTCGCTCACACAAGGAAAGCACCCGCTCTAAGTGCAACCCCATGTTGTGAACCCTGAATAAAGCACAGATGAACTTTAATGGTGAGTGCAGCCTTTCATTCCTTCTACACTGTGGAGATCATTTAATGATTGGAAACACAGTCTGAATAGAGGCAATCTAGGTACCAGAGACCAATTTATGTGCAGGGCAGCTTGGTTAGTAATGCACTCATATGGCTGTACTATAACGTTGACTCCCTTGTGCGGTGGTGCTTTCGCAAAGTAGCGGAATCTTCACTTCAGGTAAATTCTTCATAGTACTCAAAGAGTTACAAACAACGACAGGAGAGCGGAGGGCTGTGCAGGTGTGGGGGAGGAGTAGGCAAAGGCTGCATCGAGCACTAAGCGCTTCATCAGGCCCTACCCACTTTGTGAATGATACGGCCATTGCCTGCTCCTTCCCCACACCTGCACATCCCTCTCTGCTCTCCTGTCGCTATTTGTAACTCTGTGAGTACAATAAAGAATTTACCTGAGTTCAAGTGAAGATTCCGCCTGGTGAGTGCTTTGTACATTATATTCTTCTGCCGGTTTACATTGTGCATTTAATAATTGGGTTAAAGGAGTTTTCCCCAATTCCATTGAAGAGCAGCGGATCCTTTGTTTAAAGCAAGATGTAATAACAGGGGTTACCTGCATGCCCTTTTAGGGATTTATAGTGCCAGTATGTGTGTATCTAAAGCTTCCCAGAGCTCTCCATGCTTGGCATCTTCTATGTAAGGAGGTTCCACACAACATCTTGTCCCTGAGTATTGTTGATTCCTAGTGTCCATTGCAAAGGTTTGCTATACTGATTTTGCTACCTTGTTTATCCTGACCTGAGCCTATTTTCTTGACTACAATTCTGTCTGACCCTTTCTCTACTGTACTGTCTCCACTGTTCCCAACCCAGATTGCTGACCTAAACCTGTGCTATCTGGCCTGACGACTATGTTTACCTGCCTGACCCCCTGGTGCCACACACTGCAACCATATTTGTGGCATCGGTGAGTAAAACCGGTTTGGCAACCAGTGGAAATGTACACCCAGTGCCCATTATAGATGCTCTCCTCCTTCAAGTCTTATTTATAGTCCTCTGTCTCAAATAATCACAGCAAAAATATAAGGGCTTAATGTTTGTGGGGAATAATAACAGATTTACTGGATATAATATGGTCTTAGGGCAAGGAGGCAAATAGTCATCAAAGGTGCCCATCATCCTATATGCCACTGTTATGTCTGCACCATAAAGACTGCACAGGAAAAGACTGCTTCTCTGCAGACTCCCTGAGATGCAAGTTCCAGAGAGAGCTGCCACAGAGCAGGCAGAGCAGACTTTTGGTGCAGGCAGCAAATCTATCCCATGCTATGTGAATTAGAAGGCCAGGAAAGAGGAGAGAACTGGAAGGTCCAGATGATGCAGTGGAGCTGTGGGGTAGCAATGTGACAGGTGAGTATTCTTTTAATATTTCCACATTCAGGGGCAGTATACAGGACCTATGGGGCCACAAAGGGGCCCAACTATTTTATGGGAGTAGTGTGAGAGACCATTATGTTATATACCCTATCAGTGCTATTGTCGAGCAGGTCCCAAAAATTTTTTTTAACATGAGAAACTGGTCCAAAATTTGCCCTGGGCCCACAGGACTCTTGTTATGGCTCTGTGTGGCTGTTCAGTTAAATCTCTGCCCAAGGTCCCAAAGATGTTACAATAAAGCCATTTAATATCTTTGCATTATTTATTGGATTAATCCAATAAATAATAGTCAGTTATACTCACCATCCTGGCTCCCGAGCTTCGCTTCTGGCCCAGGTGTTGCCGCACTAGGTACTGATGACATCATTGGCATCATGGGGGCAAGTAGGGTATATGACTAAAGCCAGGGGTCAGGGCAATATTTGCCACTAGGAACTTGTGGTCAAGTGCCTCGGGTGGCACCCTGCAGGATATGGCGTCTAGCTAATTCTCCAGCTTTTGTGCCAGCTTTTAAAAAAAAATTTGAGCCAAAGTCAAAGTAAATTTAAAAGTAATGGGAAATGTAAAGAAATATTCTTATGCCCTGTTTTCTGATTGATCAACTTTTTGCTTTGGCTTAAAAAAAAAAACTTTTGGAAAACTGCCTACTGCAGTTTTAGAAGCAAACACTGCAGAACACACAAACCTTATTCCTGTAGATCCCTAAATTTATACTGTGGATTTAGACCGATTCTCCTTCAATTTAAACATGAAAACAATATATACCTTTAAAACACATTACTAGTCAAAGTACTTAAGGTCAAGGGAGATTTCAGCTGTGAAGCCTGCAAATTGTCAATGCAGCTGTGAACCCTAACACAGACTGTAATTTAGGATAAGTGAATGCAATTTACTTACAAATTAGCTCAGATTCTAATTTTATACTTTGCAGGAAAGTGTTCAGTCATGAACATACAAGTGCAAATTCAAAGACAAACTTTTGGGTTTCTTAACACACTCTGCCCACATTCAGTTCAGCTATAAGCAACTTTCCAAACATTTAGGAAAATTTCAGATAATATAACAGAAAACGGGAACAAAAGAGAATTAAACTCAACATGAATTCATTTTCGACAGCTAGGCTGAATGAACGTAGCTTTTATATTTAACAGCTTCCATTTTAAATAACTATTATTTAAAAAGAAGGGTTCTAAAATTATGATGGAGAACACCTGGTATGTTGGTCACGCAGCACAACCTCACGGTATAATCAACATATCAAATAGATGACAACACTGTTCGAGTTCCATCGTAAAACAGCATTTCCTCTGGAAATTAGACAATATAAACTATTTGGCTCCAGCCCACACATTGCCAAGTATAAATGACACATCAATATTTTGTCACATAAGCACATGGCTTTCTTGTACATGTGTTTGATTAAATAAATCTATAGTTGGACTCAGCAAAAAGACAGCTTAAATTCCACACCATAGAAGCATATGCCATTTTTCATCTAGGTCTGTTAGAAGGTAGAGAATAGGGGTACAAATTGCTACCCCATTTAATGGTATTTCTTGTTGTGTGAGTTATTTTCCAATCATTTTCAGATAAATCCTGACCTTTTATGTAATGTAGAAAATCCAAATGTTGAGGTTTTAATGTGCTCTGTTTTAGAGTACTTGTAGGCTCATACAATTAATGTCATGGTTTCATAAAGTACTGTACTGGGCTCTTTTGGTTCTCTCTATATCTATACACAGCCTTTAGTATGTTTCATATTAGCAGGTTTTATTTTTTTTACCATTTTAATGTTGATGACATCCATTGTACACATCCTTTTGTGAAATATTTCCCATAACTGTACGTGTACAGACATGATAAGGCCAATGTGCAAAGCCAGGAATAGATCCATTCCTGAACAAAGAGGATATATAATGGAATGATGTATACAGTACTCCTTGCTTTCATTTTAACCATACTTGATTTTGTCTTCAAAATACTGATGCAAAATAATGATCAAATCTCCAAATATGTGTTAAGAATGCCTTAGTCTATCAAGTTAGGAGAATGGTTTGGTATAATGATATACAAGCACTTTTGTCTATCAGTATTTAAAATGACAGTGTTTCTACCACAGTGAACCCTTCTGCATTTATGATCTCTGTCTCCAACCTGGCGTCTTCACCTGCAACTATCATACTACTTCTCCTGACTTGCAGAATAAGTTGCCATAGACCATATGACCAATTACCAATAACAACAAGACCTCTATCTCCTTTCACTATACAATAGACAGAATAGTGTCCCCATTCCAAGACACTCCCTAATACTTAAATGGGCACTGTCACCAACTTTATTTTTTGATATGTTGTAGTACTTATGTACTACAACATATCTCTAATATACTTTTATTTTTATTTTTTTTCATTAAAAAGGTTTAATTTACATTTAAAAACCGGCCACTGAAAAAGGACTGATTTTGGAGTGGCAATCAGTCCTTTTTCAGTTAGGCTGCACTCGCTCCCTGCCTGTCAATCAGACAGGTGGGAGCGAGCGCATTGGCTCCCCGGCCACTGGCTGGGAGGCCACTCCTCCCGCACATCGCCACCGCCGCCTTGTTGCCGCCGCTGTCCCTGCAAGCCCGCTGCCGGACTCTGCAGTAACTGCAAGTGTAATGAGGGAACGGAGTATGCGGGGCGGGGGGGGGGGGGGGGTTGGGGATTAGGAGTGAACGGGCTAGTGCCGTAGCGGGGGAGGGAAACGGGCTAGCAAAAAAAAAAATAGGATGGTGGGAGCTACCCTTTAACAGCTGACTGATGTAATTCCAAAAGTGCATTTAAGTGCAACTTAAAAGTTAGATAAAAAAATGATAATAGTGCAGCACTGTGCACAATAATCACTTTTATAAATTACTTTCATTTCCAATTTAGCTTGGTAGTTGAGCATTGTAGCTATAACTTGGCAGATTGTTACTAAGCATTTGGAGACAGTCACATTTACTTTCCATAACTTAATTAGTACAAACTGCTGCCAATCTCAAGTTTCTGGCGGAGAATATAAATCCAAGTTTACAAAAAAAAAGTCCAAAAGTTTAACCGTAAAGTTGAAGATTAAAAATTATTATAGTGCAACACTGTATATAATGATCATTTTTCTTAACTACTTTTAAATCCAATTCCGCTTTTCAATATCTGTACAGACAAAAATTCCTCCTTTTTCTCCATAGCACCCATAGCCAGCTTGAGAACCAGCACCATAGAATTCAATGCTGCTGGGTCTCATACTGGCTACAGATGCTAATGAGCAATTTGCTCTGTTCATAGCATCTGTAGCCAGTATGAGACCCAGCAGGATTTATATTCTCCGCCAGAAACTTGAGATTGGCAGCAGTTTGTACTAATTAAGTTATGGGAAGTAAATGTGACTGTATCCACATACATGCCTTGGTGAACATACAATTAATGTACAGTTCTCTGCTCCTGAACCCAACAATTATTTAATTTTATGGCAAACAGGAGGCTCATATTAATGCTTAATCTTTCTTTTACTGTCATCCAGCAGCAAGAGAGTTAACAAAGAAAAAATGTTCACAAGAGTAGGAATGCAAATGAACTTAGGTAGGTAGTCCAATCAGGTGTCAGATAGAGGCTATAAAGGTGAGGTACAGGTGATTCTCTTCCTCTTTCTTGCTGCTCCAGCCAGATAAGTACAAGTGCAATTTTTCTCAGGTGCTCTAGAATTCTTATATATATATATATATATATATATATGTATATATATATATATATATATATATATATATATATATATATATACTGTATATATATAGTTATATACCATGTATTCCCCGCAAGGCCTATAATTTTCATAGGACTGCAGGTTTATATATCCTATACTGGTTTTATTATACAGCCAGTATCTGTCTCCCTCATATTCCCCATAGCATTCGGTGTCTAACCCCTTCCTCTCTTACCTTGATTATATTCAGTATCGTCCCCAGTCTGTTACCCATTTGTCTTTGTATTTTCCCCGTACCGAGAGCAACCGCTTTCCCCTCACACGCGGCCGCTTCGGCGGTGTCTCGGCAGTCCAAGACATCGCGTCCCCTCGCAGCTGGTGATCAGCTGTTCCCTCAGACGAAGCGTGAATCTCCTCAGGGCGGTCGCGCTGGGTCCGTCCCACACAACTCCGCATTACCGCCGTAGCTGACAGGAATCTTGTCAGAGCGTACAGGCAGGAAACTTGCACACCAGCATATATATATATATATATATATATATATATATATATATATATATATTTATTTATATGCTCACCATATAGAATATTTTCTGACCTTGTATTAGGATTAGGAGATATATATTGGTGCACATATACTTATATGTATCTGATATATCATTTTATATATATATATATATATATATATATATATATATATATATATATATATATACAGAGAGAGAGAGAGAGAGATATGTGTATGCTTTATTATACATATGCTGTTTTATCAACATATGTATGAATTTTGATGCAGATATATAATTCTTATTTAATTAAATTAAATATAATGTGGGGGAACATGCTGCCTACTAATGTGGGGGAACATGATGCCTACCTAATGTGGGGGGAACTACAAGGTACTGTAATTTGAGTTTGACACCCCTGCTTTAACCCATCGTTTCACACTTCCTAGATCATTGGGGAGAATAATGGCTGACATTTATCATTGTCTTTAGACAAATTTTTGTGTCTACAAAAGGCTCAAAAAAGGCGCAATTAAATGGTCACAGAGCATTTGATAAATTTTGTGCAGGTAAAAATTTTCTCAAATTTCACTCTTCACATACACTAAAAAGCTAAGCTAAATCTGGGCTGGTGTAGTTTTAGAGACTTTCAGTGGCTTTGCGCATTTTTTGTGCCTTTTCACAAAAAGGTGCAGTTCATGAAACCCTTCCATATCATGTGGATTGCAACTCAAAATCAGCAGAAATGTGTAAACCAAAAGGCGCAAAAAAGGTGCAAATAAACCCTGCTTGCGCCTTTTTTTGCGCCTTTTGTAGACACAAAAATCAGTCATTGGTGGCGCAAAAAACAAGCCCTCATATAGTTCTGTAGGTAGAAAATTGAAAGTGTTATGATTTTTAGAAGATGAGGAGGAAAAAACAAAGTGCAAAAAGGAAAAAGCCTTCTTGAGTCCTATATTAACATTTTTTTTCACCATATTTAGTCCCTATAGGGAACTGTCACATGTTTTGTTCGCAAACACTGATCAATGCTATACTATAGCACAGGATTGATCAGTGTTATTGGCGTTCTACTTATACAGGCTGCCTATATTCTTGGAGTGCCGATCTGACGGCACTGAGCAAGGTAGAGCCCCTTCAGCATTCCTCTCAGCTGATTGAGTCTCTGTGATTTTGCTGTGGTGGTCCCGATCAGTTTCCTTAACTGACTAGCACATGCTAGCTAACACTTTTAGACACTGCCAACAACTATGATTGCGGCTTCTAAAGGGTTCATATCGGACATCAGCCTGATCGGTGATGTCCGGCATTAGCCGAAGGTTCCAGCTAATGATTTATACTCACAGTGGGGGCAGGCACAGCGGGTTCATGTACGCCTTGCATCCTTAGGGTATGTTCACATGTACAGGATCTGCTGCATAATTTGTGCAGCTGATTTTGCTACCCATTGAAGCTCATGGGTAGCAAAATCAGTTGTACAAAATCTGCAGCAAAAATATGAAGCAGATCCTGTACATGTGGTTAATAATAAGTAAACAAGCAGTGTGTTCACATGTTGTGGCCCCAGTGGGGTCACGTTCCCTCCTCCAGTGTCCACAGGTCACCAAAAGGTTGCATTACCAGAACAATTTTTTTTTTAAATCACGGCAGATCGTGGCGGTTTGGCAACATCTGGAGGCACACTATGGGTCAGGTCAATGACAAATTCACAGTGTAAATTACGTGTGACCCTACCTTTAAAGCGGTTTTCTCTTGAAGCAAAGTTGGTAAAATCAGATGTGACCATATGTATAAAGGCTAACTTGTTAGCCTGCATTTGTGGGAGGAGCGGGAGGTACATAAGAACCCACGGCTCATCCTCTCTTCACACCGGGGGTTCATCACTGACTTACGATCAGCTGACTAGTCGGGTCAGCTGACCGCATCCGGTAGTCACAAGTGCGGACGGCGGGTAAGTGGCCGGACTGAGCAGGGGTAATGTGTCTTAACTTCCCGGGGGTAAGCCGGAGCTTGAGGGGTCCGCCCGTTCAGCCCGGCCCTGGTTAGTGTCACTTGCATAAGGCTCGGGCCACGCTATACAATCTGCTGCATCAGAAAGGGTTTTTTTTTGCCATAAGGGGGGAATCACCTGCTCGGGCCACGCTACAGTATTTATTATATGGGTCAGGTATATGTCAGCTCGGGCTACGCTACATTATTCATTATACAGGTCAGGTATACGTCAGCCCGGGCCACACCACACCACATAGCGAGTGTTACGCCGAGCGCTCCGGGTCCCCGCTCCTCCCCGGAGCGCTCGCTTCACTCTCCCCGCTGCAGCGCTCCGGTCACGTCCTCTGACCCGGGGCGCTGCGATTCCGCTGCCAGCCGGGATGCGATTCGCGATGCGGGTAGCGCCCGCTCGCGATGCGCACCCCGGCTCCCCTACCTGACTCGCTCTCCGTCTGTTCTGTCCCGGCGCGCGCGGCCCCGCTCCCTAGGGCGCGCGCGCGCCGGGTCTCTGCGATTTAAAGGGCCACTGCGCCGCTGATTGGCGCAGTGGTTCCAATTAGTGTGTTCACCTGTGCACTTCCCTATATCACCTCACTTCCCCTGCACTCCCTTGCCGGATCTTGTTGCCATTGTGCCAGTGAAAGCGTTCCTTGTGTGTTCCTTGCCTGTGTTTCCAGACCTTCTGCCGTTGCCCCTGACTACGATCCTTGCTGCCTGCCCCGACCTTCTGCTACGTCCGACCTTGCTTCTGCCTACTCCCTTGTACCGCGCCTATCTTCAGCAGCCAGAGAGGTGAGCCGTTGCTAGTGGATACGACCTGGTCACTACCGCCGCAGCAAGACCATCCCGCTTTGCGGCGGGCTCTGGTGAAAACCAGTAGTGGCTTAGAACCGGTCCACTAGCACGGTCCACGCCAATCCCTCTCTGGCACAGAGGATCCACTACCTGCCAGCCGGCATCGTGACAGTAGATCCGGCCATGGATCCCGCTGAAGTTCCTCTGCCAGTTGTCGCTGACCTCACCACGGTGGTCGCCCAGCAGTCACAACAGATAGCGCAACAAGGCCAACAGCTGTCTCAACTGACCGTTATGCTACAACAGTTACTACCACAGCTACAGCAGTCATCTCCTCCGCCAGCTCCTGCACCTCCTCCGCAGCGAGTGGCCGCTCCTGGGCTACGCCTATCCTTGCCGGATAAATTTGATGGGGACTCTAAGTTTTGCCGTGGCTTTCTTTCCCAATGTTCCCTGCATCTGGAGATGATGTCGGACCTGTTTCCCACTGAAAGGTCTAAGGTGGCTTTCGTAGTCAGCCTTCTGTCCGGAAAAGCCCTGTCTTGGGCCACACCGCTCTGGGACCGCAATGACCCCGTCACTGCCTCTGTACACTCCTTCTTCTCGGAAATTCGAAGTGTCTTTGAGGAACCTGCCCGAGCCTCTTCTGCTGAGACTGCCCTGTTGAACCTGGTCCAGGGTAATTCTTCCGTTGGCGAGTATGCCGTACAATTCCGTACTCTTGCTTCAGAATTATCCTGGAATAATGAGGCCCTCTGCGCGACCTTTAAAAAAGGCCTATCCAGCAACATTAAAGATGTTCTGGCCGCACGAGAAATTCCTGCTAATCTACATGAACTTATTCACCTTGCCACTCGCATTGACATGCGTTTTTCCGAAAGGCGTCAGGAACTCCGCCAAGATATGGACTCTGTTCGCACGAGGCGTTTCTTCTCCTCGGCTCCTCTCTCCTCTGGTCCCCTGCAATCTGTTCCTGTGCCTTCCGCCGTGGAGGCTATGCAGGTCGACCGGTCTCGCCTGACACCTCAAGAGAGGACACGACGCCGTATGGAGAACCTCTGCCTGTACTGTGCTAGTACCGAACACTTCCTGAGGGATTGTCCTATCCGTCCTCCCCGCCTGGAAAAACGTACGCTGACTCCGCACAAAGGTGAGACAGTCCTTGATGTCTACTCTGCTTCTCCACGTCTTACAGTGCCTGTGCGGATGTCTGCCTCTGCCTTCTCCTTTCCTGCTGTGGCCTTCTTGGACTCTGGATCTGCAGGAAATTTTATTTTGGCCTCTCTAGTCAACAGGTTCAACATCCCAGTGACCAGTCTCGCCAGACCCCTCTACATCAATTGTGTAAATAATGAAAGATTGGACTGTACCATACGTTTCCGCACGGAGCCCCTTCTTATGAGCATCGGATCTCATCATGAGAGGATTGAACTTTTGGTCCTCCCCAATTGCACCTCGGAAATTCTCCTTGGACTTCCCTGGCTTCAACTTCATTCCCCAACCCTGGATTGGTCCACTGGGGAGATCAAGAGTTGGGGGTCCTCTTGTTCCAAGAACTGTCTAAAACCGGTTCCCAGTAACCCTTGCCGTAACTCTGTGGTTCCTCCAGTAACCGGTCTCCCTAAGGCCTATATGGACTTCGCGGATGTTTTCTGCAAAAAACAAGCTGAGACTCTACCTCCTCACAGGCCTTATGATTGCCCTATCGACCTCCTCCCGGGCACTACTCCACCCCGGGGCAGAATTTATCCTCTCTCTGCCCCAGAGACTCTTGCCATGTCCGAATACGTCCAGGAGAATCTAAAAAAGGGCTTTATCCGTAAATCCTCCTCTCCTGCCGGAGCCGGATTTTTCTTTGTGTCCAAAAAAGATGGCTCCCTACGTCCTTGCATTGACTACCGCGGTCTTAATAAAATCACGGTTAAGAACCGCTACCCCTTACCCCTCATCTCTGAACTCTTTGATCGCCTCCAAGGTGCCCACATCTTCACTAAATTGGACTTAAGAGGCGCCTATAACCTCATCCGCATCAGAGAGGGGGACGAGTGGAAAACGGCATTTAACACCAGAGATGGACACTTTGAGTATCTGGTCATGCCCTTTGGACTGTGCAACGCCCCTGCCGTCTTCCAAGACTTTGTCAATGAAATTTTTCGTGATCTGTTATACTCCTGTGTTGTTGTATATCTGGACGATATCCTAATTTTTTCTGCCAATCTAGAAGAACACCGCCAGCATGTCCGTATGGTTCTTCAGAGACTTCGTGACAACCAACTCTATGCCAAAATTGAGAAATGTCTGTTTGAATGCCAATCTCTTCCTTTTCTAGGATATTTGGTCTCTGGCCAGGGACTACAGATGGATCCAGACAAACTCTCTGCCGTCTTAGATTGGCCACGCCCCTCCGGACTCCGTGCTATCCAACGCTTTTTGGGGTTCGCCAATTATTACAGGCAATTTATTCCACATTTTTCTACCATTGTGGCTCCTATCGTGGCTTTAACCAAAAAAAATGCTGATCCCAAGTCCTGGCCTCCTCAAGCAGAAGACGCCTTTAAACGACTCAAGTCTGCCTTTTCTTCGGCTCCCGTCCTCTCCAGACCTGACCCTTCCAAACCCTTCCTATTGGAGGTTGATGCCTCCTCAGTGGGAGCTGGAGCTGTTCTTCTACAAAAAAATTCTTCCGGGCATGCTGTCACTTGTGGTTTTTTCTCTAGGACCTTCTCTCCAGCGGAGAGGAACTACTCCATCGGGGATCGAGAGCTTCTAGCCATTAAATTAGCACTTGAGGAATGGAGGCATCTGCTGGAGGGATCAAGTTCTCCTGTTATTATCTACACCGACCACAAGAACCTCTCCTACCTCCAGTCTGCCCAACGGCTGAATCCTCGCCAGGCCCGGTGGTCTCTGTTCTTTGCCCGATTTAATTTTGAGATTCACTTTCGTCCTGCCGATAAGAACATTAGGGCCGATGCTCTCTCTCGTTCCTCGGATGCCTCAGAAGTTGAACTCTCTCCGCAACACATCATTCCACCTGACTGCCTGATCTCCACTTCTCCTGCCTCCATCAGGCAGACTCCTCCAGGAAAGACCTTTGTTTCTCCTCGCCAACGCCTCGGAATCCTCAAATGGGGTCACTCCTCCCATCTCGCAGGTCATGCGGGTATCAAGAAATCTGTGCAACTCATCTCCCGCTTCTATTGGTGGCCGACTCTGGAGACGGATGTTGTGGACTTTGTGCGAGCCTGCACTATCTGTGCCCGGGATAAGACTCCTCGCCAGAAGCCCGCTGGTTTTCTTCATCCTCTGCCTGTCCCCGAACAGCCTTGGTCTCTGATTGGTATGGATTTTATTACTGATTTACCCCCTTCCCGTGGCAACACTGTTATTTGGGTGGTCATTGATCGATTCTCCAAAATGGCACATTTCATCCCTCTTCCTGGTCTTCCTTCTGCGCCTCAGTTGGCTAAACAATTTTTTGTACACATTTTTCGTCTTCACGGGTTGCCTACGCAGATTGTCTCGGATAGAGGCGTCCAATTCGTGTCTAAATTCTGGAGGGCTCTCTGTAAACAACTCAAGATTAAATTAAATTTTTCTTCTGCATATCATCCCCAGTCCAATGGACAAGTAGAAAGAATTAACCAGATCTTGGGTGATTATTTGCGACATTTTGTTTCCTCCCGCCAGGATGACTGGGCAGATCTCCTCCCATGGGCCGAATTCTCGTATAACTTCAGGGTCTCTGAGTCTTCCTCCAAATCCCCATTTTTCGTGGTGTACGGCCGTCACCCTCTTCCCCCCCTCCCTACTCCCTTGCCCTCTGGTCTGCCCGCTGTGGATGAAATTTCTCGTGACCTTTCCATCATATGGAGAGAGACCCAAAATTCTCTCTTACAGGCTTCTTCACGCATGAAGAAGTTCGCGGATAAGAAAAGAAGAGCTCCCCCCGTTTTTTCCCCTGGAGACAAGGTATGGCTCTCCGCTAAATATGTCCGCTTCCGTGTCCCTAGCTACAAGTTGGGACCACGCTATCTTGGTCCTTTCAAAATTTTGTGTCAAATTAATCCTGTCTCTTATAAACTTCTTCTTCCTCCTTCTCTTCGTATCCCTAATGCCTTTCACGTCTCTCTTCTCAAACCACTCATCCTCAACCGTTTTTCTCCCAAATCTGTTCCTCCCACTCCTGTTTCCGGCTCCTCGGACATCTTCTCGGTCAAAGAAATTTTAGCTGCCAAAAAGGTCAGAGGGAAAAATTTTTTTTTAGTGGACTGGGAGGGTTGTGGTCCTGAAGAGAGATCCTGGGAACCTGAGGACAACATCCTAGACAAAAGTCTGCTCCTCAGGTTCTCAGGCTCTAAGAAGAGGGGGAGACCCAAGGGGGGGGGGTACTGTTACGCCGAGCGCTCCGGGTCCCCGCTCCTCCCCGGAGCGCTCGCTTCACTCTCCCCGCTGCAGCGCTCCGGTCACGTCCTCTGACCCGGGGCGCTGCGATTCCGCTGCCAGCCGGGATGCGATTCGCGATGCGGGTAGCGCCCGCTCGCGATGCGCACCCCGGCTCCCCTACCTGACTCGCTCTCCGTCTGTTCTGTCCCGGCGCGCGCGGCCCCGCTCCCTAGGGCGCGCGCGCGCCGGGTCTCTGCGATTTAAAGGGCCACTGCGCCGCTGATTGGCGCAGTGGTTCCAATTAGTGTGTTCACCTGTGCACTTCCCTATATCACCTCACTTCCCCTGCACTCCCTTGCCGGATCTTGTTGCCATTGTGCCAGTGAAAGCGTTCCTTGTGTGTTCCTTGCCTGTGTTTCCAGACCTTCTGCCGTTGCCCCTGACTACGATCCTTGCTGCCTGCCCCGACCTTCTGCTACGTCCGACCTTGCTTCTGCCTACTCCCTTGTACCGCGCCTATCTTCAGCAGCCAGAGAGGTGAGCCGTTGCTAGTGGATACGACCTGGTCACTACCGCCGCAGCAAGACCATCCCGCTTTGCGGCGGGCTCTGGTGAAAACCAGTAGTGGCTTAGAACCGGTCCACTAGCACGGTCCACGCCAATCCCTCTCTGGCACAGAGGATCCACTACCTGCCAGCCGGCATCGTGACAGCGAGCACTGTATGGAAGGGGCATGCAAGCTCGGGCCACGCTTTACAATAATAATTACGGATATTTTCTAAGGGGGGTAATGCCAGCTCAGGGCCACGCTACATTTTCATGATCATAATATACTATACATTAGGAAGATCCTTAGCTCGGGCTATGTTAAATAATAACAATACACGTTGAAAGGAACACAATCTGGGTCGCATCGTTTCATACATGGTCACGAGAGTGAGGGGGTCAGACTGGTTCAGGCTAGCAGGCTGCATGCCTTGACATGAGGGCAATACCTTTCCATACACAGCCTGTCTACTCTGTTACCCCCTCTCTCCCTCCCCGTCCCTCTGTTAATTTTATTTTACCACTGCCTGTATAGAAGAAAAGAATTATTAGGTAAAAAAAATAAATAAATAAATAAATAGATAAAAAAGCAAGCTAATTCAAATCATGTTTCATTAGGTATCCACAAGATCAAGCTCATCACACTATTATCATCTATGTCTAGGATATCTTCAGATAATATTCGGTATGTTAAATAAATTAGCAACTAAAGACAGATATTAGGGTAGGTAGCTAATTTAGTTTTTTATAGGTACAGCTTCTTCTGGTCATCAGTCGGCATGTTTAGACCAACGCAGTCTCCAATTCGGGACATATCAGTTTCGCAGTGGTCGGTATGTTTGGTATGATTGCATGGTTAATTGAGATAATGAAGCGATGTGTCTCAGGATAGAGAAGTAGTCAATTTAAACAATTATTGTGTTTTGGTTTCACGTAGGTAATCTTCTGGTCTGTTTTCGTATTGAGTTACGTCTTTTTCACACATTCATTTTCGTTTGGTACGTAATTGGTGGTTTTGGATAGATGTTTTGTGTTATACAATAAGTTATATTCTGATATTTCTATGTTATCTTAACTAGGTCAGCTTGGATTTGTATCATCTGATTTCAGCATCATCCGTTAAAATTTTCTACCCCTTTCTTGGTCATATGGTGGGTAGTCATTATGTAGTCATGAAGTGATTATATGGCCGATGTTTTTAGTGGGCACATGTCAGGATCCGGACTGGTATACGGAGAGGACACTGGTGGTGGATCCTCTGTGTCAGTGAGGTGATGGCGTGGGCCGTACCAGGGGAACGGAATCTAAGGGGTTACTGGTTTTCACCAGAGCCCGCCGCAAAGCGGGATAGACTTGCAGCGGCAGGTAACCCCCAGGTCGTTCCACCCGATAGCGACTCAACTTCACTGACACTTGAGACAGGTGCGGTACACAAGGACAAGACAAGAGCAAGGTTGGACGTAGCAGAAGGTCTGGGCAGGCAGCAATGGTTCGTAGTCAGGGGCAATGACAAGGGTCTGGATACACTGGCAATGGAACACACAAAAACGCTTTCTCAGGGCACAAGGCAACATGATCCGGCAGGGACAGGAAGGGGAAGTGGGTTTATATAGTGTAGGGAGTGTAGGGAACCAATTGGGCCAGGCACCAATTAATGGTGCACTGGCCCTTTAAATCTGAGAGACCCGGCGTGCGCGCGCCCTAGAGAGCGGGGCCGCGCACACCGGGACTCAGCAGGAGGACGGGGCAGGTGACAGACACGGGGCGTGATCTGAGAGCGGGCACGTCCCACACCTCGGATCGCGTCCCCTCCGGGAACATGGAAGCAGCACTCGCAGTCAGCGGTGCCGACCGGAGTGCTGCATACAGAAGCACTTTAGCATAAGGTAATGGGTATTGTGTCCTGTTGTTTTAGATTCCGCAATTTGGTAGAAATCCGCAGTTTCAGATCCATTCACATCATCATAGCTGATTTATGCACAGTTTTCTTATCTATCAGGTAGATAGTTTGGTAGTGTTAATATTGTTAGCTTAAGTTATGGTCAAACTCAGTTTTTATGTAATCACCAGGTTAAACGGTTTCTCTGATAGTATCTGCGCTACATCGTTATTTCACATTCCGGTAAGTAACCTAGCGTAGGGGATCAGTCAGTGAGCCCGGATATTATTCATGGATTTTGTTTTTCAGGCTGGACAGTCAAATCAGTTAGGTGTCAGTAGCACCTGAAATTCGCATTGTCATCACATTCTTACGGTCGGCTCATCTCAAGTTGGTACGTATAGAGGTCAAGAGGTCATGTATTCATGTATCATTTTCTGTTGGCAGTTTCATGGCATTAGGTGTGATGACAAAGTACAGGTTATATAGTGTGGGTTATACTTCTAATATAAAGTTATGTTGCTGTTTTAGCTTCGGGAAGTTCAGCTCCATCTATCCCCGGGTAAGGTTTTCCCAAATTTTTCATCCATCGCCTTTGGGTTGCGATTACCACACGGATAATAGTGCACTTCAGTCACAGTTACAGTCACTACACGTTGGTAAAGCATTAAGGTGTAGGGTTGGGGTAATTCAGGAGTATTGGTTGTCACCTGTAGCACTCAATCGCCTCACAGGTTATCTTACGTATTAGTCTTCGGATTGATAGTTTTGCGTTGTTTCAGGTGGGGTCGTCAGGTGAGTGTCACGATGCCGGCTGGCAGGTAGTGGATCCTCTGTGCCAGAGAGGGATTGGCGTGGACCGTGCTAGTGGACCGGTTCTAAGTCACTACTGGTTTTCACCAGAGCCCGCCGCAAAGCGGGATGGTCTTGCTGCGGCGGTAGTGACCAGGTCGTATCCACTAGCAACGGCTCAACCTCTCTGACTGCTGAAGATAGGCGCGGTACAAGGGAGTAGACAGAAGCAAGGTCGGACGTAGCAGAAGGTCGGGGCAGGCAGCAAGGATCGTAGTCAGGGGCAACGGCAGGAGGTCTGGAACACAGGCTAGGAACACACAAGGAAACGCTTTCACTGGCACAATGGCAACAAGATCCGGCAAGGGAGTGAAGGGGAAGTGAGGTATAAATAGGGAGTGCACAGGTGAACACACTAATAGGAACCACTGCGCCAATCAGCGGCGCAGTGGCCCTTTAAATCGCAGAGACCCGGCGCGCGCGCGCCCTAGGGAGCGGGGCCGCGCGCGCCAGGACAGGACAGACGGAGAGCGAGTCAGGTACGGGAGCCGGGATGCGCATCGCGAGCGGGCGCTACCCGCATCGCGAATCGCATCCCGGCTGGAGACGGTATCGCAGCGCACCGGGTCAGTGGAGCTGCCCGGAGCGCTGCGGTAGCGAGAGAGAAGCGAGCGCTCCGGGGAGGAGCGGGGACCCGGAGCGCTCGGCGTAACAGTACCCCCCCCCCTTGGGTCTCCCCCTCTTCTTAGAGCCTGAGAACCTGAGGAGCAGACTTTTGTCTAGGATGTTGTCCTCAGGTTCCCAGGATCTCTCTTCAGGTCCACAGCCCTCCCAATCCACCAAAAAGAACCTTTTTCCTCTGACCGTCTTGGAGGCCAGTATCTCTTTCACTGAGAAGACGTCAGAAGAACCGGAGACAGGAGTGGGAGAAACTAATTTGGGAGAGAAACGGTTGATGATGAGTGGTTTAAGAAGAGAGACATGAAAGGCATTAGGAATACGGAGAGAAGGAGGAAGAAGAAGTTTGTAAGAGACAGGATTAATTTGGCACAAGACTTTGAAAGGACCAAGATAGCGTGGACCCAGTTTGTAACTGGGGACACGAAAGCGGACATATTTAGCGGAGAGCCATACCTTGTCTCCGGGAGCAAAAATGGGGGGAGCTCTTCTTTTCTTATCGGCAAACTTTTTCCTGCGAGATGAAGCCTGTAAAAGAGAATCTTGGGTCTCTTTCCATATGGTGGAAAGATCACGAGTCACTTCATCTACAGCGGGCAAACCAGAGGGCAAGGGAGTAGGGAGGGGGGGAAGAGGGTGACGGCCGTACACCACGAAAAATGGGGATTTGGAGGAAGATTCAGAGACTCTAAAGTTATACGAGAATTCGGCCCATGGTAGAAGATCTGCCCAATCATCCTGGCGGGAGGAAACAAAATGTCGTAAATAATCACCCAAGACCTGGTTAATTCTTTCTACTTGTCCATTGGATTGAGGATGATATGCAGAAGAAAAGTTTAATTTAATCTTGAGTTGTTTACAGAGAGCCCTCCAGAATTTTGACACGAATTGGACGCCTCTATCCGAGACTATCTGTGTGGGCAACCCGTGAAGACGAAAAATGTGTACAAAAAATTGTTTAGCCAACTGAGGCGCTGAAGGAAGACCAGGAAGAGGGATGAAATGTGCCATCTTGGAGAATCGATCAACGACCACCCAAACAACAGTGTTGCCACGGGATGGGGGTAGGTCTGTAATAAAATCCATACCAATCAGAGACCAAGGCTGTTCGGGGACAGGCAGAGGATGAAGAAAACCAGCGGGCTTCTGGCGAGGAGTCTTATCCCGGGCACAGACAGTGCAGGCTCGCACAAAGTCCACGACATCCGTCTCCAGAGTCGGCCACCAATAGAAGCGAGAGATGAGTTGCACAGATTTCTTGATGCCTGCATGACCTGCGAGATGGGAGGAGTGACCCCATTTGAGGATTCCGAGGCGTTGGCGTGGAGAGACGAAGGTCTTTCCTGGAGGAGTTTGCCTGATGGAGGCTGGAGAAGTGGAAATCAGGCAGTCAGGAGGAATGATGTGTTGCGGAGAGAGTTCAACTTCCGAGGCATCCGAGGAACGAGAGAGAGCATCGGCCCTAATGTTCTTATCGGCAGGCCGAAAGTGAATTTCAAAATTAAATCGGGCAAAGAACAGAGACCACCTGGCCTGGCGAGGATTCAGCCGTTGGGCAGACTGGAGATAGGAGAGGTTCTTGTGATCGGTGTAAATAATAACTGGAAATCTTGATCCCTCCAGCAGATGCCTCCATTCCTCAAGTGCTAATTTAATGGCTAGAAGCTCTCGATCCCCGATGGAGTAGTTCCTCTCCGCCGGAGAGAAGGTCCTAGAAAAAAAACCACAAGTAACAGCATGCCCGGAAGAATTTTTTTGTAGAAGGACCGCTCCAGCTCCTACAGAGGAGGCATCAACCTCCAATAGGAAGGGTTTAGATGGGTCAGGTCTGGAGAGCACGGGAGCCGAAGAAAAGGCAGACTTGAGCCCTTTAAAGGCGTCTTCCGCTTGAGGAGGCCAAGACTTGGGATTGGCATTTTTTTTGGTTAAAGCCACGATAGGGGCCACAACGGTAGAAAAATGTGGAATAAATTGCCTGTAATAATTGGCGAACCCCAAAAAACGTTGGATAGCACGGAGTCCGGAGGGGCGTGGCCAATCTAAGACGGCAGAGAGTTTGTCTGGATCCATTTGTAGTCCCTGGCCAGAGACCAAGTATCCTAGGAAAGGAAGAGATTGGCATTCAAACAGACATTTCTCTATCTTGGCATAAAGTTGATTGTCACGAAGTCTCTGAAGAACCATACGGACATGCTGGCGGTGTTCTTCTAGATTGGCAGAAAAAATCAGGATATCGTCCAGATATACAACAACACAGGAGTATAAGAGATCACGAAAAATTTCATTAACAAAGTCTTGGAAGACGGCAGGGGCGTTGCACAGGCCAAAGGGCATGACCAGATACTCAAAGTGTCCATCTCTAGTGTTAAATGCCGTTTTCCATTCATCCCCCTCTCTGATGCGGATGAGATTATAAGCACCTCTTAAGTCCAGTTTGGTAAAGATGTGGGCACCTTGGAGGCGATCAAAGAGTTCAGAGATGAGGGGTAGGGGGTAGCGGTTCTTTACCGTGATTTTATTAAGACCGCGGTAGTCAATGCAAGGACGTAGAGAGCCATCTTTTTTGGACACAAAGAAAAATCCGGCTCCGGCAGGAGAGGAGGATTTACGGATAAAGCCTTTTTTTAAATTTTCCTGGATGTACTCCGACATAGCAAGAGTCTCTGGGGCGGACAGAGGATAGATTCTGCCCCGGGGTGGAGTAGTGCCCGGGAGGAGGTCAATAGGACAATCATAAGGCCTGTGAGGAGGTAGAGTCTCAGCTTGTTTTTTGCAAAAAACATCCGCAAAGTCCATATAGGCCTTAGGGAGACCGGTTACAGGGGGAACCACAGAGTCACGGCAAGGGGTACTGGGAACCGGTTTTAGGCAGTCCTTGAAACAAGAGGGCCCCCAACTCTTGATCTCCCCAGTGGACCAATCCAGGGTTGGGGAATGGAGTTGAAGCCAGGGTAGTCCAAGGAGGATTTCGGAAGTGCAATTGGGGAGGACCAAAAATTCAATCTTCTCGTGATGAGGTCCGATGCACATTAGAAGGGGCTCCGTGCGGAAACGTATGGTACAGTCCAATCTTTCATTGTTTACACAATTGATGTAGAGGGGTCTGGCGAGACTGGTCACTGGGATGTTGAACCTGTTGACGAGAGAGGCCAACATAAAATTTCCTGCAGATCCGGAATCCAAGAAGGCCATAGTAGAGAAGGAGAAGGCAGAGGCAGATATCCGCACAGGCACAGTAAGACGTGGAGAAGCAGAGTAGACATCAAGGACTGTCTCACCTTTGTGCGGAGTCAGCGTACGTCTTTCCAGGCGGGGAGGACGGATAGGACAATCCTTCAGGAAGTGTTCGGTACTGGCACAGTACAGGCAGAGATTCTCCATGCGGCGTCGTGTCCTCTCTTGAGGTGTCAGGCGAGACCGGTCGACCTGCATAGCCTCCACGGCGGGAGGCACAGGAACGGATTGCAGGGGACCAGAGGAGAGAGGAGCCGGGGAGAAAAAACGCCTTGTGCGAACAAAGTCCATATCCTGGCGGAGCTCCTGACGCCTTTCGGAAAAACGCATGTCAATGCGAGTGGCAAGATGGATGAGTTCATGTAGGTTAGCAGGGATTTCTCGTGCGGCCAGAACATCTTTAATGTTGCTGGATAGGCCTTTTTTAAAGGTCGCGCAGAGGGCCTCATTATTCCAGGATAATTCTGAAGCAAGAGTACGGAATTGTACGGCGTACTCGCCAACGGAAGAATTACCCTGGACCAGGTTCAACAGGGCAGTCTCAGCAGAAGAGGCTCGGGCAGGTTCCTCAAAGACACTTCGAATTTCCGAGAAGAAGGAGTGTATAGAGGCAGTGACGGGGTCATTGCGGTCCCAGAGCGGTGTGGCCCAAGACAGAGCTTTTCCAGACAAAAGGCTGACTACGAAAGCCACCTTAGACCTTTCAGTAGGAAACTGGTCCGACATCATCTCCAAGTGCAGGGAACATTGGGAAAGAAAGCCACGGCAGAATTTAGAGTCCCCATCAAATTTATCCGGCAAGGATAGTCGTAGACCAGAAGCGGCCACTCGCTGCGGAGGAGGTGCAGGAGCTGGCGGAGGAGATGATTGCTGAAGCTGTGGTAGTAGCTGCTGTAGCATCACGGTCAGTTGAGACAGCTGTTGGCCTTGTTGCGCTATCTGTTGTGACTGCTGGGCGACCACCGTGGTGAGGTCGGCGACAACTGGCAGAGGAACTTCAGCGGGATCCATGGCCGGATCTACTGTCACGATGCCGGCTGGCAGGTAGTGGATCCTCTGTGCCAGAGAGGGATTGGCGTGGACCGTGCTAGTGGACCGGTTCTAAGTCACTACTGGTTTTCACCAGAGCCCGCCGCAAAGCGGGATGGTCTTGCTGCGGCGGTAGTGACCAGGTCGTATCCACTAGCAACGGCTCAACCTCTCTGACTGCTGAAGATAGGCGCGGTACAAGGGAGTAGACAGAAGCAAGGTCGGACGTAGCAGAAGGTCGGGGCAGGCAGCAAGGATCGTAGTCGGGGGCAACGGCAGGAGGTCTGGAACACAGGCTAGGAACACACAAGGAAACGCTTTCACTGGCACAATGGCAACAAGATCCGGCGAGGGAGTGAAGGGGAAGTGAGGTATAAATAGGGAGTGCACAGGTGAACACACTAATAGGAACCACTGCGCCAATCAGCGGCGCAGTGGCCCTTTAAATCGCAGAGACCCGGCGCGCGCGCGCCCTAGGGAGCGGGGCCGCGCGCGCCGGGACAGGACAGACGGAGAGCGAGTCAGGTACGGGAGCCGGGATGCGCATCGCGAGCGGGCGCTACCCGCATCGCGAATCGCATCCCGGCTGGAGACGGTATCGCAGCGCACCGGGTCAGTGGAGCTGCCCGGAGCGCTGCGGTAGCGAGAGAGAAGCGAGCGCTCCGGGGAGGAGCGGGGACCCGGAGCGCTCGGCGTAACAGTGAGTAGCTTCAGGTAAGGGAATTGGTCTGGTGGTTGTCACAGTATTTTGTTCAGATCATTGTAGTAAGTTAGAGTTTTTGGCCTTATGGTTTTGGAGGAGTTTTGAGGTTATTTTACAGTATGCATCAGACATAGAGGAGTCGGCATCTGTCATGGAGAATGTGGCCAGATCTTCGGAGCAGGCTAGTGTGTCATCTCTGAGAAACTGGACTATTCCCAAGATCACGGACAAACTTGTAAAGAGAGAGATTCCCTTTCCAGCATCTGCGAGGAAGGCAGAACTGTATAGGCTCTCGATGGCTGATACTGCAGGTCCCTCTAACGAAGAGGTGTCCATGAACACACTGCATACGTCATTAACTCAGCTACATGCCCTCATAAGCAACATATCTTCCAACATGTGAGACATGCAGACCAGAGCAGGGCTATGGAGTCGGTAGATAAATGTTCCGACTCCGACTCTGGAGTTATCTGTACTTCCATTTCCGACTCCCGACTCCGACTTCTCTGTATTAATATGCAAATATAATTTATAAATTCCTTGAAGGAAAGGAAGGCAACATACATGTCATTACCACAGGACTACTGGCTGGGAAGCCAACAGTCTACTGCATTGAACAGTTTGTGTGCTGATCTGCTGCTGAAGATAGGGCAGTGGGTGGATCCAGGAAGGGGCATTTATTATAAAACATGATTTCCCTAGTAGAATCCCATAGTCATGTTTAAAGTTTAAAGGGGTACTCTGCCCCTAGACATCTTATCCCCTATCCAAAGGATAGCTGGCAGTTCCAGTTTCCCCCAAAAAGGTTGCAGATCCATTGAAGGTCATCACATTCTTGGGGATAGTGCTAGATTCGCTAAAAATGGAAGCAAGGTTACCATTAGAAAAACTACAGAGGGTCAGGGCAGCCATTTCAGATTCAAAAACAATCCCCACATACCTAAGGTACAATTACAGTCTATTTTAGGCATGCTGAATATTGCTATACGCATCATTCCCAAGGCCGTACATTCATTTCTCGACTTTTAGAACTCCTGCCTTCAGCACCCAAACAGAACAGTGTTATTCAACTGGATCAGCAAGCGCTGGCTGATTTAAATATGTGGGAATTGTTTTTGCTCAGCTGAAATGGTGTATAATTTTTCATTCCGAAAGTAAGTGACCAATACCCCATAGTTTTCTCTGACGCTTCTGCAATCTCAGGGGTTGCAGCTATTTGGGGTAAACAATGGTTAGCGAGTCCATGGTCTCCAGAAGTTAGTATCATGTCAGGTTTTCAGCACAATTCAGCACTTTTCGAATGATATCCAATTGTAGCGGCAGCGCAAGTCTGTGGCCGCCACTGGGAAAAGACCACGGTGTTATTTGTATCTGACAATGCAGCTATAGTAGAGGTGTTACTGAAAGGAAGGTAAAAATGTCCTCAGATAATGTCTTTTGCCGGAAAATTGGTGTGGTAATCGTTGCTTCATAAATTCAATTTAACTTGCGCTCACATGAGTGGTATACAGAATGTGGCTGCGGATGCTCTCTCTAAAAGAAATTTCTCACTTTTCTTTTAGGTGATGCCAGAGGAAGAGCTAGCAGGGGCTCGGATCCCAGCGCTGCATACTCTGATCCTCGATTAGTGGGACACTGGCAAGTAGCTAAACACACGGAAAGTCTATAACACAGCCTGGAAAGCTTTTCGGAAATTTCAAAGTGACTCCCAGAAGGGATGTTAGATCAGTGTCATTTGTCTTAGCCTTTATTGGGCTTTGCCACACTAATTTACATTTAACCCATAACACGATAACCCAACATCATCTGTCCTTGACTGACCCAGACAGAGACTGGTTGTTTTCATCACGGTTGGTCAAGACGGCGTTAAAAGGTATTGTAAAAGGGGAGGTTCCTAAAACACCTACTAGACAGCCTAATTCTGGCGATTCATTTAGGGAGCTTTCTGATGTACTGGATAGTGCCCCATTTGGTATATTTAATAGTTTACCTTTGAAAGCTGCAATGTATCTAGGGTATTATGGATTCCTTAGGCCTGGGGAATTTACCAGTCGTAATGCCCATAGCCTATTCCTGAAATTAGGTCAGCTAAAGCGCAAGGTAGATCATTATGTGTTTTCCTTGACCGATACTAAGACATCTTTGCCAGGACAGGTGGTTGTTGTTCGTTATTTCCCTACTTCTCACAAGTGATGCCCAGTAAACGTCTTTGATATGCTATTGGAATTATGTCAGCTAAGTAGGCCTATTGCTTTTTTACTGTTATTTAATAATTGTTCACTGACCACTTCTGTATTAATCAAGCACTTACGTGTTCTAATCAGGTCTATGGGAGGTGATCTGACTTCTCTATCAGGTCATTCATTTCGAATAGGAGCTGCCACTGCTGCGTCATGAAACGGATTCCCGGCACACATCATTAAACAGTTGAGTTGCTGGAAATCCAGCAGCTACATGCGATGCATCCCTAACCTTCGCAATGAGATGGTGGTCGCCTTTCAGTCTCTAGCTACATGATGTTTTGTTTTCCAAATAAAGTGTTATGATTTACATTTGGAGTTTTGCCCTCTTTTGTTCAGGCCTACTCTAATGTGGCAGCATGGGCACAAGTCAGACTGCATAGTTTATTGGTTACAGGTAGAGATAGTTATTGAGGCATTAGGTTACGTTCACTGCACGGGTGAGCTTCGACCACAAGTATAAAGGCTAACTTGTTAGCCTGCATTTGTGGGAGGAGAGGGAGGTACATAAGAACCCACGTCTCATCCTCTCTTCACGCCGTGGATTCTTCACTCCCACCCACCCTCCCTTAATCACACAGTCACAACAGGGTAGGCCCTCTTTTATTCAGGCCTACTCTAACGCGGCAGTATGGGCACAAGTCAGACTGCTTGGTTTATTGGTTACAGGTAGATAGTTATTGAGGTATTAGGTTACGTTCACGGCATGGGTGAGCTTCGACCACAAATAGTACATATATGTAAAAGAGGACAAATGTGCTGTTTTTGTCAAACAGGCTTGTATTGCGGGTGATACTGATGACAGATTTCTTTTAAGGAAAATGACCTCCATCCCTGTATTAAATTTCTCCTCCAAGGATCTGATCACTTCCTGGCTTCCTCTCTGGACTATGACCCTTAGGTTTCCAGGCAACAGAGCACACACTTTCCCACAATCCCCTTCTTTGCATGTGCAGTGGAGACCAATTGCCATTACCTTAACCTCTTAAGGGCGCAGGGCATACCATACCATACCCTGCTCCCGGTCCCGGTATTTAAAACGGGGTCACGCCGTGACCCCGCAACATACCGTGTCGGTCCCGCCGGCTTATGATAGCTGGGACCCTGGGCTAATAGCCTGCGGCACCGATCATTGTGTCAAAGTTGATCGCCGCATCTAAAACTAAAGTATAAGCTTCCCGGCAGCTCAGACGGGCTGATCGGGACTATTGTGATAAAATCGTAATGTCCCGATCAGCTAGCACATGAGCGGAAGTCCCCTTACCTTGCTCCGTCGCGTTCGATCAGCGTTTTGTATTGCTCCAAGCCTGAGCTGCAGGCTTGAGCAATCAACCCCCTATAACGCTGATCCATGCAAAGCTATGACTTTGCAGGGATCAGTGTAAAAGATCAGTGTGTGCAGTGTTATAGCCCCCTATGGGAGCTTCTAGCAGCTGCGGCCTTTATTCCCAGTCTGCTCCTCTGCCTGTTGCACTGCTCACGTCAGGGCAACATGTTGTAGACACACCTTATTCTTCTCTAAGGGGGAAATTTATCAAAACTTGTGCAAAGGAAAAGTTGTCCAGTTGCCCATAGCAACCAATCATATTGCTTCTTTCATTTTGCAGAGGCCTTGTTAAAAATGAAAGAAGCGATCTGATTGGTTGCTATGGGCCACTGGACAACTTTTCCTTTGCACAGGTTTTGATAAATCTTCCCCTAAATGTCCCAATAATGGTTTGTTTCCCCCCACAATGAAAAAAATTATAATAATTATATGTACAGCATGCAATATATGAAAACATTCACCTTTTAGTCTTGCACTGGTCAAGGTTTCTGTCATCAAGTCTTCAATTGTGACCTCATTCTATTACTGCTGCCACAACATTCTTTTATTAGGTGCAGTTATCCTGGAGTAATTGTGGAGAGCAGTTCTGCATCAAGATGGAGGCTATATGCAGGTGTCTCTGTGACTTTTGTGGATTGAAATTTTACACGAAAATAGAAATGACTCCAGATGAGATAGAGATGGAGAGGATTTTGGATGAGTTAAGAGAACTAGACAGAAAAGAAGATGAGAGAATCCACAAAGAGGAAGAGGAAAATAAACCTAAGAAGACCTGCACCTCATATCTAAGATCTTTGCTCTGCTGCAGTTTCCGCAACAACATCACAGCAGACTAAACAGTAAAACAGCTTTACCACCTAGAATGCGACTAACTATGAACATGAGTTCCTACACCATCGACAGCTCATTTTCTAAAAAATTGGAAAAGCACAACTTCCCTTATACCACCAAGAAATATTTTGGCATTAATATTGCTGAGGAGGAAAGGTAATTAATATTTACCTAGAACAACATGGAGCGCATAGTTTAAAAGACCTTCTCAAGTTTCTTCAGAAAAGGAACAATTCTTACTTGGAGTATAGAGCGCTTTAAAAAATAAATAAAAATAATAATAATATACCATGACTGTAGCATTTCCTTTATAAATAGAAAATGTTAATACAACAAGAATTATCTTTGTAGATACCTCAGGAACTGGTCACAGCAGGAACAATTAACAGCTTTAAAACAGGATTAGATACATTCCTGGAACAAAATAAGATTAATGCTTATGAAGAAATATAAAATCTCATCCCTTCCCCAATATTGCGCCACACCCCTACCCCTTAATTCCCTGGTTGAACTTGATGGACATATGTCTTTTTTCGACCGTACTAACTATGTAACTATGTAACTATGTAACTATGTTTATTACCTTTTGAGTATTGATCACAATGTATTACAGTCCGGAAGTTAATTCAGTGAATTCTAGAACAAACTTGACTGGTCCAAGTCGGACTGTCTGTTTTCCCATAACAATGTAAAGAGTTTTGCTGGAGGACAAAAAAAATGCATAAGGCTGGAACTCCACTGAGGTTTTTTTTTCAAAAATGCCGTAAAAAATGCCAATTTTCCCACACTGCATTTTTTCAGTGAAAAAACGCCGCGTCCAGATGTTAGCTGCAAGTCAATAGTAAACTGCAAAATGCCAGATTCACTTGGGGTTTTTCAGTTTTTTGCATTTTTTTAAATCCTTTTGGCATTTTTCAGAAATTTCGGGCTCAGAGGCTGGATTTTCAAAACGCCCGACAAAACCTAGTTTGGCGTTTTTTTCCCTTAAATTGTGGTGTTTTCCTCCCATAGAAGTCTATGGGAGAGCAAAAAACGCCAAGAAATGTGCCATGTTGATTTTAAATTTTGCGTTTCTGCAGGCGGTTTTTATTCTTTTTTGGACTTTAGCGGTCCAAAAAAATTATGGAGATACCTTTTTTATAAAAATTTCGTAGGGTAAAATGTAATAAAAAAGATAGTAATGTAATAAAAAAGATAGTAGTGATGGAAAAAATTGTATATAGCGATATTGATCTTTTTTATTACGAAATGTTTATTCATTTTTAAACAGAGATCAATTTATGTGGGTGGGTAAAGCACTAAAAATGTAGCCAACATTAATAAAAATGTAGTGTGTGCGTGTTTTTCACTGTTTTTTTTTACTTTGTATAGGTAGTACTACTACTCCCAGCATGGAGCACACTGTTTCATGATGGGAGGAGTAGTATTTGTACAAATTGACAGATCGCCCGCTGCAATGCTCCTGTATAATGTATAGATTCGGCGGACGCTCTTCTATGGTCCCCTGCACTGCCGTATATATACACATATTCATATTTCCCACAGAGAGCTGTGATTGGCCAGATGGTTACAGCCAATCACAGCTCTAGGAATATGTGTATATATACGGCAGTACAGGAGCATCGCTGGGGGCGATCTGTCAATTTGTACAGGTACCACTCCTCCCATCATGGAACAGTGTGTTCCATGCTGGGAGTAGTAGTACTACCTAAACAAAGTAAAAAAAAAACTGTGAAAAACACACACACACTACATTTTTATTATTGTCGGCTACATTTTTAGTGCTATACCCGCCCACATAAATTGATCCCCATCCATACATTAGACCGGAGGATCACTGCGGGTGTCAGGAGTGATACCCGCTGTGATCTTTCCTTAACTACAAGTACTGCTACTCCCAACATGGAGTACACTCTGCTCCATGTTGAGAGCTGTAGTACCTGCATTAATAGACAGATTGCAGCAGGTGTCAGAAATTACACTCGCTGCGATCTGTCTATTAATGCAGGTACTACAGCTCCCAGCATGTAGTAGAGTGTGCTCCATGTTGGGAGTAGTAGTGCTAGCAGTTAAGGACACATCACAGCAGGTGTCACTACTGACACCCGCTGTGATTGTCCTGTCTATAGCAGAGATGCAGAGCGACTGTATGCAGCGCTCGCATCCCTGCTCTGCACTATGCTCCGGGCCGACCACTCATTCATTCATCTTTTTCTCAGAGCTGTGATTGGCTGCAACCATCCGGCGAATCACAGCTCTGGGCGGAAAATATATTGTCAGAATCCGGACTGGTATGCAGCGAGGACATTGTAGGTGGATCCACTGTGTCAGTGGGGTGATGGCGTGGGCCGTACCAGGGGAACGGAGTCTAAGGGGTTACTGGTTTTCACCACCATGGACTTGCAGTGGCAGGTAACCCCCAGGTCGTTCCACCCGATAGCGACTCAACCCCAACTGACAGCTGAGACAGGCGCGGTACACAGGAACAGGGCAAGAGCAAGATCGGACATAGCAGAAGGTCAGGGCAGGCAGCAAGAGTCGTAGTCAGGGGCAACAGCAGAAGGTCTGGGTACACAGGCTTGGGAACACACTAAACGCTTTCTCAGGACACAAGGCAACAAGATCCGGTAAGGACAGGAAGGGGAAGTGGGTTTTCATTCACATAGAGCAGGTGGGAGCTAATTAGGAAGATTGGGCCAGGCACCAATTAGCGGTGCGCTGGACCTTTAAATCTGAGAGCCCCGGCGCGCCCTAGAAAACGGGGCCGTGCGCACCGGGACCCAGCAGGAGATCGGGACAGGTGAGTGGGACGGGGTGCGATCCGCGAGCAGGCACGTCCCGCTAGGCGGATCGCATCCCCGCCGGGCACAACTTAGCAGCCTCTCCGGTCAGCACTGCCGACCGGAGGGCTGCAGGGCAGGAGACGCCGTGAGCGCTCCGGAGGAGGAGGAGGAGCCGGAGCGCTCGGCGTAACATATGTGATGTGAATAGAGCAGAGATGTGAGCCTTGTATAGAGCCAAATCACTGCTGGACAATCGCATCGGGTGTCAGACTGACACCCAGGGCGATATGTCTATAGAACAGGTACTACTACTCCCAGCATGGAATAGTGTGTTCCATGCTGGGAGTAGTAGTACTACATAAAATATGTAAAAAAAAAGAGAGAGAGAAAAAAAAGTTAAACACACACTTTATAAAAAATGTATAAAAAATAAACATTTAGTTAAATACATTTTTACATCCCTACTGCATCTTTTTTTTTTTTTTTTGGTACCCAACTATTTTAAAAAAAAACGCAAAAGGGGCCAAAAAAGGCAAATTCCATACAAAGGTAAAAACGCAAGAAAAGACGCCAGAAAGCAGTTTTTCTGCCATTTTTTCTGGCGTTTTTATGCCACAAAAATCACAGGGCAAAAATCTCAGTGGAGTCCTAGCCTTAACTCCTTGGGGACGGAGCCCATTATAACCCTAAGGACGGGTGCATTTTTTGCAATTCTGACCACTGTCACTTTAGGCATTAATAACTCTGGGATGCTTTTACTTTTCATTCTGATTCCGAGATTGTTTTTTCATGACATATTCTACTTTATGTTAGTGGTAAATTTTTGTCGATACTTGCATCGTTTCTTGGTGAAAAATTCAAAAATTTGATGTAAAAATTTAAAATTTAGCATTTTTCTAACTTTGAAGCTGTTACGCCGAGCGCTCCGGGTCCCCGCTCCTCCCCGGAGCGCTCGCTTCTCTCTCGCTACCGCAGCGCTCCGGGCAGCTCCACTGACCCGGTGCGCTGTGATACCGTCTCCAGCCGGGATGCGATTCGCGATGCGGGTAGCGCCCGCTCGCGATGCGCATCCCGGCTCCCGTACCTGACTCGCTCTCCGTCTGTCCTGTCCCGGCGCGCGCGGCCCCGCTCCCTAGGGCGCGCGCGCGCCGGGTCTCTGCGATTTAAAGGGCCACTGCGCCGCTGATTGGCGCAGTGGTTCCAATTAGTGTGTTCACCTGTGCACTCCCTATTTATACCTCACTTCCCCTTCACTCCCTCGCCGGATCTTGTTGCCATTGTGCCAGTGAAAGCGTTTCCTTGTGTGTTCCTAGCCTGTGTTCCAGACCTCCTGCCGTTGCCCCCGACTACGATCCTTGCTGCCTGCCCCGACCTTCTGCTACGTCCGACCTTGCTTCTGTCTACTCCCTTGTACCGCGCCTATCTTCAGCAGTCAGAGAGGTTGAGCCGTTGCTAGTGGATACGACCTGGTCACTACCGCCGCAGCAAGACCATCCCGCTTTGCGGCGGGCTCTGGTGAAAACCAGTAGTGACTTAGAACCGATCCACTAGCACGGTCCACGCCAATCCCTCTCTGGCACAGAGGATCCACTACCTGCCAGCCGGCATCGTGACAGTAGATCCGGCCATGGATCCCGCTGAAGTTCCTCTGCCAGTTGTCGCCGACCTCACCACGGTGGTCGCCCAGCAGTCACAACAGATAGCGCAACAAGGCCAACAGCTGTCTCAACTGACCGTGATGCTACAGCAGCTACTACCACAGCTTCAGCAATCATCTCCTCCGCCAGCTCCTGCACCTCCTCCGCAGCGAGTGGCCGCTTCTGGTCTACGACTATCCTTGCCGGATAAATTTGATGGGGACTCTAAATTCTGCCGTGGCTTTCTTTCCCAATGTTCCCTGCACTTGGAGATGATGTCGGACCAGTTTCCTACTGAAAGGTCTAAGGTGGCTTTCGTAGTCAGCCTTCTGTCTGGAAAAACTCTGTCATGGGCCACACCGCTCTGGGACCGCAATGACCCTGTCACTGCCTCTATACACTCCTTCTTCTCGGAAATTCGAAGTGTCTTTGAGGAACCTGCCCGAGCCTCTTCTGCTGAGACTGCCCTGTTGAACCTGGTCCAGGGTAATTCTTCCGTTGGCGAGTACGCCGTACAATTCCGTACTCTTGCTTCAGAATTATCCTGGAATAATGAGGCCCTCTGCGCGACCTTTAAAAAAGGCCTATCCAGCAACATTAAAGATGTTCTGGCCGCACGAGAAATCCCTGCTAACCTACATGAACTCATCCATCTTGCCACTCGCATTGACATGCGTTTTTCCGAAAGGCGTCAGGAGCTCCGCCAGGATATGGACTTTGTTCGCACAAGGCGTTTTTTCTCCCCGGCTCCTCTCTCCTCTGGTCCCCTGCAATCCGTTCCTGTGCCTCCCGCCGTGGAGGCTATGCAGGTCGACCAGTCTCGCCTGACACCTCAAGAGAGGACACGACGCCGCATGGAGAATCTCTGCCTGTACTGTGCCAGTACCGAACACTTCCTGAAGGATTGTCCTATCCGTCCTCCCCGCCTGGAAAGACGTACGCTGACTCCGCACAAAGGTGTGACAGTCCTTGATGTCTACTCTGCTTCTCCACGTCTTACTGTGCCTGTGCGGATATCTGCCTCTGCCTTCTCCTTCTCTACCATGGCCTTCTTGGATTCCGGATCTGCAGGAAATTTTATTTTGGCCTCTCTCGTCAACAGGTTCAACATCCCAGTGACCAGTCTCGCCAGATCCCTCTACATCAATTGTGTAAACAATGAAAGATTGGACTGTACCATACGTTTCCGCACGGAGCCCCTTCTAATGTGCATCGGACCTCATCACGAGAAGATTTAATTTTTGGTCCTCCCCAATTGCACTTCCGAAATCCTCCTTGGACTACCCTGGCTTCAACTCCATTCCCCAACCCTGGATTGGTCCTCTGGGGAGATCAAGAGTTGGGGGCCCTCTTGTTTCAAGGACTGCCTAAAACCGGTTCCCAGTACCCCTTGCCGTGACTCTGTGGTTCCCCCTGTAACCGGTCTCCCTAAGGCCTATATGGACTTTGCGGATGTTTTTTGCAAAAAACAAGCTGAGACTCTACCTCCTCACAGGCCTTATGATTGTCCTATTGACCTCCTCCCGGGTACTACTCCACCCCGGGGCAGAATCTATCCTCTGTCCGCCCCAGAGACTCTTGCTATGTCGGAGTACATCCAGGAAAATTTAAAAAAAGGCTTTATCCGTAAATCCTCCTCTCCTGCCGGAGCCGGATTTTTCTTTGTGTCCAAAAAAGATGGCTCTCTACGTCCTTGCATTGACTACCGCGGTCTTAATAAAATCACGGTAAAGAACCGCTACCCCCTACCCCTCATCTCTGAACTCTTTGATCGCCTCCAAGGTGCCCACATCTTTACCAAACTGGACTTAAGAGGTGCTTATAATCTCATCCGCATCAGAGAGGGGGATGAATGGAAAACGGCATTTAACACTAGAGATGGACACTTTGAGTATCTGGTCATGCCCTTTGGCCTGTGCAACGCCCCTGCCGTCTTCCAAGACTTTGTTAATGAAATTTTTCGTGATCTCTTATACTCCTGTGTTGTTGTATATCTGGACGATATCCTGATTTTTTCTGCCAATCTAGAAGAACACCGCCAGCATGTCCGTATGGTTCTTCAGAGACTTCGTGACAATCAACTTTATGCCAAGATAGAGAAATGTCTGTTTGAATGCCAATCTCTTCCTTTCCTAGGATACTTGGTCTCTGGCCAGGGACTACAAATGGATCCAGACAAACTCTCTGCCGTCTTAGATTGGCCACGCCCCTCCGGACTCCGTGCTATCCAACGTTTTTTGGGGTTCGCCAATTATTACAGGCAATTTATTCCACATTTTTCTACCGTTGTGGCCCCTATCGTGGCTTTAACCAAAAAAAATGCCAATCCCAAGTCTTGGCCTCCTCAAGCGGAAGACGCCTTTAAACGGCTCAAGTCTGCCTTTTCTTCGGCTCCCGTGCTCTCCAGACCGGACCCATCTAAACCCTTCCTATTGGAGGTTGATGCCTCCTCTGTAGGAGCTGGAGCGGTCCTTCTACAAAAAAATTCTTCCGGGCATGCTGTTACGTGTGGTTTTTCTTCTAGGACCTTCTCTCCGGCGGAGAGGAACTACTCCATCGGGGATCGAGAGCTTCTAGCCATTAAATTAGCACTTGAGGAATGGAGGCATCTGCTGGAGGGATCAAGATTTCCAGTTATTATTTACACCGATCACAAGAACCTCTCCTATCTCCAGTCTGCCCAACGGCTGAATCCTCGCCAGGCCAGGTGGTCTCTGTTCTTTGCCCGATTTAATTTTGAAATTCACTTTCGGCCTGCCGATAAGAACATTAGGGCCGATGCTCTCTCTCGTTCCTCGGATGCCTCGGAAGTTGAACTCTCTCCGCAACACATCATTCCTCCTGACTGCCTGATTTCCACTTCTCCAGCCTCCATCAGGCAAACTCCTCCAGGAAAGACCTTCGTCTCTCCACGCCAACGCCTCGGAATCCTCAAATGGGGTCACTCCTCCCATCTCGCAGGTCATGCAGGCATCAAGAAATCTGTGCAACTCATCTCTCGCTTCTATTGGTGGCCGACTCTGGAGACGGATGTCGTGGACTTTGTGCGAGCCTGCACTGTCTGTGCCCGGGATAAGACTCCTCGCCAGAAGCCCGCTGGTTTTCTTCATCCTCTGCCTGTCCCCGAACAGCCTTGGTCTCTGATTGGTATGGATTTTATTACAGACCTACCCCCATCCCGTGGCAACACTGTTGTTTGGGTGGTCGTTGATCGATTCTCCAAGATGGCACATTTCATCCCTCTTCCTGGTCTTCCTTCAGCGCCTCAGTTGGCTAAACAATTTTTTGTACACATTTTTCGTCTTCACGGGTTGCCCACACAGATAGTCTCGGATAGAGGCGTCCAATTCGTGTCAAAATTCTGGAGGGCTCTCTGTAAACAACTCAAGATTAAATTAAACTTTTCTTCTGCATATCATCCTCAATCCAATGGACAAGTAGAAAGAATTAACCAGGTCTTGGGTGATTATTTACGACATTTTGTTTCCTCCCGCCAGGATGATTGGGCAGATCTTCTACCATGGGCCGAATTCTCGTATAACTTTAGAGTCTCTGAATCTTCCTCCAAATCCCCATTTTTCGTGGTGTACGGCCGTCACCCTCTTCCCCCCCTCCCTACTCCCTTGCCCTCTGGTTTGCCCGCTGTAGATGAAGTGACTCGTGATCTTTCCACCATATGGAAAGAGACCCAAGATTCTCTTTTACAGGCTTCATCTCGCATGAAAAAGTTTGCCGATAAGAAAAGAAGAGCTCCCCCCATTTTTGCTCCCGGAGACAAGGTATGGCTCTCCGCTAAATATGTTCGCTTTCGTGTCCCCAGTTACAAACTGGGTCCACGCTATCTTGGTCCTTTCAAAGTCTTGTGCCAAATTAATCCTGTCTCTTACAAACTGCTTCTTCCTCCTTCTCTCCGTATTCCTAATGCCTTTCATGTCTCTCTTCTTAAACCACTCATCTTCAACCGTTTCTCTCCCAAATTAGTTTCTCCCACTCCTGTCTCCGGTTCTTCTGACGTCTTCTCAGTGAAAGAGATACTGGCCTCCAAGACGGTCAGAGGAAAAAGGTTCTTTTTGGTGGATTGGGAGGGCTGTGGACCTGAAGAGAGATCCTGGGAACCTGAGGACAACATCCTAGACAAAAGTCTGCTCCTCAGGTTCTCAGGCTCTAAGAAGAGGGGGAGACCCAAGGGGGGGGGGGGGGTACTGTTACGCCGAGCGCTCCGGGTCCCCGCTCCTCCCCGGAGCGCTCGCTTCTCTCTCGCTACCGCAGCGCTCCGGGCAGCTCCACTGACCCGGTGGGCTGTGATACCGTCTCCAGCCGGGATGCGATTCGCGATGCGGGTAGCGCCCGCTCGCGATGCGCATCCCGGCTCCCGTACCTGACTCGCTCTCCGTCTGTCCTGTCCCGGCGCGCGCGGCCCCGCTCCCTAGGGCGCGCGCGCGCCGGGTCTCTGCGATTTAAAGGGCCACTGCGCCGCTGATTGGCGCAGTGGTTCCAATTAGTGTGTTCACCTGTGCACTCCCTATTTATACCTCACTTCCCCTTCACTCCCTCGCCGGATCTTGTTGCCATTGTGCCAGTGAAAGCGTTTCCTTGTGTGTTCCTAGCCTGTGTTCCAGACCTCCTGCCGTTGCCCCCGACTACGATCCTTGCTGCCTGCCCCGACCTTCTGCTACGTCCGACCTTGCTTCTGTCTACTCCCTTGTACCGCGCCTATCTTCAGCAGTCAGAGAGGTTGAGCCGTTGCTAGTGGATACGACCTGGTCACTACCGCCGCAGCAAGACCATCCCGCTTTGCGGCGGGCTCTGGTGAAAACCAGTAGTGACTTAGAACCGATCCACTAGCACGGTCCACGCCAATCCCTCTCTGGCACAGAGGATCCACTACCTGCCAGCCGGCATCGTAACAGAAGCTCTCTGCTTGTAAGGAAAATAAACATTCTAAATAAATAATATTTTGATTCACATATACAATATGTCTACTTTATGTTTGCATCATAAAGTTGACATGTTTTTACTTTTGGAAAACATCAGAGGGCTTAAAAGTTCAGAAGCAATTTTCAAATTTTTCACAAAATTTTCAAACTCCCTATTTTTCAGGGACCAGTTCAGGTTTGAAGTGGATTTGAAGGGCCTTCATATTAGAAATACCCCATAAATGACCCCATTATAAAAACTGCAACCCCCAAAATATTCAAAATGACATTCAGTAAGTGTTTTAACGCTTTAGGTGTTTCACAGGAATAGCAGCAAAGTGAAGGAGAAAATTCAAAATCTTCATTTTTTACACTCACATGCTCTTGTAGACCCAGTTTTTGAAATTTTACAAGGGGTAAAAGGAGAAAAAGCCCCCCAAAATTTGTAACCCAATTTCTCTCAAGTATGGAAATACCTCATATGTGTATGTCAAGTGTTCGGCGGGCACAGTAGAGGGCTCAGAAGGGAAGGAGCGACAATGGGATTTTGGAGAGTGAGTTTTGCTGAAATGGTTTTTGGGGGCATGTCACATTTAGGAAGCCCCTATGATGCCAGAACAGCAAAAAAAAAAAACCACATGGCATACTATTTTGGAAACTACACCCCTCAAGGTACGTAACAAGGGGTCCGGTGAGCCTTAACACCCCACAGGTGTTAGACGACTTTTCGTTATATTCGGCTGTGTAAATGAAAAAGAAAATTTTTCACTAAAGTGCAGGTTTTTTCCCCAAATTTACCATTTCTACAAAGGGTAATGGGAGAGAAATCCCCCCAAACTTTGTAACGCAATTTCTCCCGAGTACGGGGATACCCCATATGTGGCCCTAAACTGTTGCCTTGAAATACGACAGGGCTCTGAAGTGAGAGAGCGCCATGCGCATTTGAGGCCTGAATAAGGAATTTGCAGTAGGGGTGGACCTGGTTACAAGGATGGGGCTTGTCTCCACCAAAACCCTACATCAGTGTTTCCCAAACAGGGTGCCTCCAGCTGTTGCAAGACTCCCAGCCTGCCAGGACAGTCTATGGCTGTCTGGCAACACTGGGAGTTGTGGTTTTGCCACAGCTGGAGGCACCGTTTAGGAAACACTGCCGTATCAGACGTTTTTCATTTTTATTTGGGGGGGGGGGGGGGGGCGACGTGTAAGGGGTGTATGTGTAGTGTTTTACTTTTTATTATTTGTTAGTGTAGTGTAGTGTTTTTAGGGTACATTCACACAGGCAGGGGTTCACAGTAAGTTTCCTTGAAGGAAACCCACTGTAAACCCGCCCGTGTGAATGTACCCTGTACATTCACATGGGGGGGGGGGCGCCCCAAACCTTCAGCTGTGGCAAAATGACAACTCCCAGAATGCAGACCGTACATGCTGGGAGTTTTAGTTTTACAACAGCTGTAGGCACACTGGTGGGGAACCACTGAGTTAGAAAACAGACTCTAGCTCAGTGATTCCAACCCATGTGCCTCCAGCTGTTGCAAGACTACAAATCCCAGCATGTATGGTCTGTCAGTGCACTCTGGGAGTTGTAGTTTTGCAACAGCTGGAGGCACACGGGTTGGAATCACTGAGTTAGGAAACAGACTCTAGCTCCGTGTTTCCCAACCAGTGTGCCTACAGCTGTTGCAAAACTACAATTCCCAGCACGGCCAGACAATCAGGGATGCTGGGCATGTAGTTCTGCAATATCTGGCCCTTCAGATGTTGCAGAACTACAACTCCCAGCATGCCTGGACAGTCTGGGCATGCTAGGAGTTGTAGTTATGCAACAACTGGGGAAGAACAGTGGCCTCCAAACTGTAGCCCTCCAGATGTTGCAAAACTACAACTCCAAGCATGCCCAGACTGTCCAGGCATGCTGGGAGTTGTAGTTCTGCAACATCTGAAGGGCCAGATATTGCAGAACTACACGCCCAGCATCCCTGACTGTCTGGGCATGCTGGGAGTTTTAGTTTTGTAACATCTGGAGGGCTACAGTTTGGAGGCCACCATATAGTGGTCTCCAAACTGTGCCACTTCAGATGTTGCAAAACTACAACTCCCAGCATGCCCAGACAGTCAGTGCATGCTGGGAGTTGTAGTTTTGCAACATCTGGAGGACCACAGTTTAGAAACCACTACACAGTGGTCTCCAAACTGTGACCCTCCAGATGTTGCAGAACTACAACTCCCAGCATGCCCAGACAGCCTTTGGCGATCTTCACTGCAGCCTTCTCAGCCGCACTTTCCGTCCGCCGCTCCGGGATGTCGCCTCCGCCGCCGATGCCAGTCCGGGTAAGCCGGGCCATGTCCCCCACCTCGCCGCCAGTGTTCCCCCTGCTCTGTACCGACTTCGATCGGTGCGCAGAGTGGGGGGAAATGAACTGTAACCCCCCGCCCCCCTCCTGCCATTGGTGGTCAGCCTGACCGACCAATGGCAGGGGATTGGAGGGGGTGGCAACATTGCCACCTTGCTCCTATCCTTTAGGCTGGTCGGAACTGTCTCTGACAGCTCAGATCAGTCTTATTTTCCGGGAGATCGGGTCACCAGTGACCCGATTTGCCCGGATCGCGGCAAATCGCAGGTCTGAATTGACCTGCGATTTGCTGCGATCGCCGATATGGGGGGGTCTCAGGACCCCCCTAGGCATTGCCACGGGATGCCTGCTGATAGATATCAGCAGGCATCCCGGTCCGATCACCGCCCGGCGAGCGGCAGTGATCGGAAATACGGAGGGCGTATGGATACGCCCTCCGTCCTTAACCCCTTAAGGACTCAGGGTTTTTCCGTTTTTGCACTTTCGTTTTTTCCTCCTTACCTTTTAAAAATCATAACCCTTTCAATTTTCCACCTAAAAATCCATATTATGGCTTATTTTTTGCGTCGCCAATTCTACTTTGCAGTGACATTAGTCATTTTACCCAAAAACGCACGGCGAAACGGAAAAAAAAATCATTGTGCGACAAAATCGAAGAAAAAATGCCATTTTGTAACTTTTGGGGGCTTCCGTTTCTACGCAGTGCATATTTCAGTAAAAATTACACCTTATCATTATTCTGTAGGTCCATACGGTTAAAATGATACCCTACTTATATAGGTTTGATTTTGTCGCACTTCTGGAAAAAATCATAACTACATGCAGGAAAATTTATACGTTTAAAAATGTCATCTTCTGACCCCTATAACTTTTTTATTTTTCCAAGTACAGGACGGTATGAGGACTCATTTTTTGCGCCGTGATCTGAAGTTTTTATCAGTATGATTTTTGTTTTGATCGGACTTTTGATCACTTTTTATTCATTTTTTAATGGTATAAAAAGTGACCAAAAATGCGCTCTTTTGGACTTTGGAATTTTTTTGCGCGTACGCCATTGATCGTGCGGTTTAATTAATGATATATTTTTATAGTTCGGACATTTACACACGCGGCGATACCACATATGTTTATTTATTTATTTTTTTACACTGTTTTATTTTTTTTATGGAAAAAGGGGGGTGATTCAAACTTTTATTAGGGAAGGGTTTAAATGACCTTTATTAACACTTTTTTTTTGCAGTGTTATAGGTCCCATAGGGACCTATGACACTGCACACACTGATCTTCTACACAGATCACAGGCGTGTATTAACACGCCTGTGATCAGTGTTATCGGCGCTTGACTGCTCCTGCCTGGATCGGACACCGAGGAGGCAGGTAAGGGCCCTCCTGGTGTCCTGCAAGCTGTTCGGGACGCCGCGATTTCACCGCGGCGGTCCCAAACAGCCCGACTGAGCAGCCAGGTCACTTTCACTTTCACTTTAGAAGCGGCGGTCAGCTTCCAAAGGGTTAATACCGCACATCTCCGCGATTGGCGATGTATGGTTTTAGCCGCAGGTCCCGGCCGTGGATGAGCGCCGGGACCGACGCGATATGATGCGGGATCTAGGCGCGATCACGCTTCATATCGCGGGAGCTGGCGCAGGACGTAAATATACGTCCTGCGTCGTTAAGGGGTTAAGTGACGGGACGCGAGGGCGTATGCATACGCCCTTCGTCCCCAAGGAGTTAATGAAGCCTAAAGCTGAAGGCTAAGTTTCTACTTTTTTTGTACTGCGTGTTTTGGTTTGAAAAAAATCACAAGAAAAAACACCTGAAAAAATGCCAGTGCAATTTCCTGCATCTGTCGTTTTTTCATTTGTGTGGAAATTGCATTTTTGGCCCCTTTGGCGTTATATTTTGGTACCAAAATTTGTTGGGAACCAAAAAAAAAAAAAGGATGCAGTAGTGATGGAAAAAAATTTATTTAACGAAATTTATATTTTTTATAATGAAATTAATTAATTTTTAATAAAATGTGTGTGCTTCACTTTTTTTCTCTCTTTTTTGACATTTTGTTTGGTAGTACTACCACTCTTAGCATGGAACACACTGTTCCATGATGGGAGTAGTAGTACCTGTACTAATAGACATATCGCCCAATGTGATCGTCCATAATATAGCAGAGATGCGGAGCGGCTCTATATAGTGCTCACATCTCTGCACTATACTCCGGCCGGCCAGTGATGTGAATAGAACATCACTCATTCATATTTTCCGCCCAGAGTGGTGATTGGCTGGATGGTTGCAGCCAATCACCGCTCTCAGAGGGAAATATGAATGAGTGATGTTTTATTCATATCACTGGCCGGAGTGCAGAGATGCGAGCGCTATATAGAGCCGCTCCACATCTCTGCTATATTATGGGGGATCACAGCGGATGTCAGGAGTGATACCCACTGTGATCTTTCAATAACTGCAGGTACTACTGCTGCCAACATGGAGCACACTCTGTTCCATGTTTGGAGTAGTAGTACCTGCAGTTAAGCAAAGATCACAGTGGATATCACTTCTGACACCGGCTGGGATCCTCCTTTATAATGTATAGATGCAGCCGGCAGCTCTTCTATGGTCCTTCACTGACGTATATATATACACCTATTAATATTTCCCACAGAGAGTTGTAATTGGCTGGAACCATCTGGCCAATCACAGCTCTCTGCGGGAAATATGAATAGGTGTATATACAGCAGTGCAGGGGACCATAGAAGAGCGGCCGGCCGCATTTATAAATTTTACAGGAGGATCGCAACGGAACCTGGGGCAATCTGTCAATTAGTACAGGTACTACTACTCCCATGCTGGGAGTAGTAATACCACCTAAAAACTAAAGAATTAAAAGTGAAAAACACTCACACATTTTTATTATTGCCGGCTACATTTTAGGTCCCTGCTCGCCAACATAAATTGATCCCTGTTTAAAAATTAACACAAATCTTGTTATTTAAAAAAAAAATTTCATTAAATACAATTTTCTCCATCACTACTGTATCTTTTTTATAATTTTTTTTAATGGTCCCTACGAAACTTTATTAAAAAAGGTATCTCCATCACTTTTTTGGATTGCTAAAGTCCAAAAGAGAATAAAAAACGCCTGAAAAAACGTCAAAGTTAAAACCCACATGGCGTTTTTCTTGGCGTTTTTTTTTACTCCCATAGACTACTGTGGGAGAAAAACGCCACAATTTCAGGGGAAAAAACACCAGTTTATTTATATATGTTTTTTTTCTTGTGAAATTGGGTCATTATTGCTATTATCAATCACATATGGAACTGCATTTACATAAAGACATACACGTGCTTCTACAGATACAGATCTCTTTCAACCTCTACCCACTCAGAGCAAAGGAAAGAGGACCTATCAATTCTAACTAGAGATGAGCGAATTTTTGAAAAATTAGATTCGGCTGATTCGCCGAATTTTAAGAAAAAATTTGGTTCGGTCCTGGTAATTAGAATGAGCCACGGTTATTCCAGCTCAAATAGTGTATAATTGCTTCAGTCTAAGTTGCTGTAGTTGTCGTTCTTGTATCTTAAAATTGAGCTGACGGTCCACCGCAAGGCCAGCTACCGCCTGTCCCAGCCCCTGCCTCTCAGCGCAACCCCATGCTCATGACGGAGTGTCCACTTCAAAAGGGAGGGACTGCAGCCCCAGCAACTTGGACAGGAGCACATTCAGCTTCTGCACCATTGGATGAGTGGGCGCATAATGCTAGAAGTTGCTGCAGTGAAAAAGCTTGTACTTGTATCTTGAAATCGAGCTGCCAGTCCGCTGTGAGGCCAGCTACTACAAGATTAATATAACAAGAAGATAACATGGTAATGAATGACAGAGCCTAGAGGTTGCAGCAGCATCAGGAGACCATAGGGTGGCACTATGATAGAGCCTTGATATGGCAGCAGAATGATGAGACCAAATGGCAGCACAATTGCACAGTCTGGAGGTGGTGGCAGCCTAGGCTGCAGAGCGGCACAATTTTAGAGTAGTGTTTCAGTTTGCACACCCTCTCAGTGGTGCAGGCCTGACCTGGGAGGGCTACTGAGTAGATTTTGGCAGTGTGAATTGCTTGTCCAAAATATCAAGCCATGCACATGTAAGTAAACACGGCTGGTATTGTGAAACTGTGTATCAAACTTTGAGTGTCTCATTTAATCAGTTATGGTTTAATTTTCTCGCTCCAACCTTTTTCTTTGGATTGTTGTGGTAATTCCAGAGATAACATGTGAGGACTACCGACAATCAAATTTTATTAAAAATTTCATTTGTCCTATAAGCAGAATTTTCAGAAAAAATGTTGGTTGATATGAATTTATTTGGGTCAAAAAGCTATGAAAAAAAAAACTTACATGAGCCAGTGGAGACTAAATAAAGGCAGAATGGCAGCCTGGATGTGGCGGCAGCATGAGGAGACCATAAAGTGACATAATGAAAGGCTGGAAGTGGCAGAAGCCTGACAAAACCATAGAGCCTCATAATTTAAAAGATTAAAGATATATTTTAAAATTTTAATTGAAGATTTTAAATAGATTAACAAAAAAATATTTTCACCTTGGGGTTACTCGCCGCACTTCCGCTCTGATGGCACACTTCTGGCCGAGCAGGAAAGCTTTTCCAGGGCAAATTCTGCTAATTGTGACCCCAAATCAAGTTTGGCTGCCCAGAAGTCCAGCGGATCTTCAAAGTGTGTTGGCAGGATCATGTCAAGGTATGCCCCAACCTGCTGGTTCAGGTCCTGCTCCAGGTCTACCTGCTGCTGATGAGTTGCTTCACTATGTTGGTGAAGATAGCTACTCATCAGCGACTGTAGACTCAGGCTGCTGCTGATGGAGATGGAACTGCTCCTGCCACCCCACCCCTCCCCAGCAGCCATGGCAGTGGAAGGTGGGTACAGAGGGCCCCCCGAGTCAGACCTGTGAGAGGATGGACGATGGAGCAGATAGGCATCGGTCAACTGATTACATAGGATGTCTCTTTAGTAGGTCAGTTTGTCCTCCCCCATTTTGTGTTGGTAGCGAGTGTCCAATAAGGTGGAAAGCCAGAAGTCATCCCCCTGCCGAATGGTAACAATTCGGCGGTCACTACGCAAGCAAGTGAGCATGCATCATGCCATTTGTGCAAGTGAATCAGAGGGACTCCCTGCCTCCATCTCCACTGCATACTGCCACGGTGTGTCTGGATCCTCTGTCTCATCTTCCTCATCACCTTCTAGCTCCTCTGGCTGCTCCTGCTCCTCCTCTCCTGTCAGATGACTAGAAGCACCACCCAATTCATGAACCCTTAACTGTGCTCCACTGACCCCCTCCCCCATCTCCTCCTCTTCCAGTTCTGCCCCGATAGGGCTCATGTGGCTATGAGATGTAGGCGCCACATCTTCAGTGCCCTGACCAGCCATCGTTTCCAACACGTGTTGTAGTAAATAAGCAGTGGAATGATGTCGTTCATCCCATAATCCTGGCGACTGACTAATAATGTGGCTTCCTCAAAGGGCCATAGCTAACGACAGGTGTCACGTATGAGCTGCCACTGGTTGACATTGAAGTTACACAAGGGAGTCCCCCTATCCGCTTGGATCATCAAGAAATCGGTGATGGCTTTTCTCTGTTCGCATAGTCGGTCTAACATATGAATGGTTGAAATCCAAAGTGTGGAAACATTGCAAATCTGGCTATTTTGGGGGATGGCGTTCTGATGCTGAACCTCAAGGAGGGTGTGCTTTGCAGTGTATGGGTGGCTTAAGTGCATGCAAAGATTCCTTCCCATTGTTAGGATGTCTTGCAGATAAGGGGAACACTTCAGAAACTGCTTGACAACCAGATTGAACACGTGTGCCATGCAGGGGGCATGGCTCAGGTTTCCTTGTCGCAGCGCAGACAAGATGTTCTTCTCATTGTCCCTCACCATTGTTCCCATTTCCAGTTTTTGTGGAGTAAGCCATGATTTAATTTCTTGATGAATGACACAGCCTGAAGGAGGTGGAAGCATGAGGAGACCATATAGTGGCAGAATGACACAGCCTGGAGGTGGCCCCAGCATGAGGAGACCAAAAGGTGGCAGAATGACCAAGCCTAGAGGTGGCAGTAGCCTGACAAAACCATAGAGCCTCACAATTAAAAAGATTAAATATATATTTTAAAACTTAAATTGAAGATTTTAAATAGATTAACATAAGTTTTTTTTACGTAATGTGCCAACAGCATGAGAGACCACATGGCGGCACAATGACACAGCCTGGAGGTGGCACCAGCATGAGGAGACCAAAATGTGGCAGAATGACCAAGCCTGGAGGTGGCAGTAGCCTGACATAACCATAGGGCCTCACAATTAAAAATATTAAATATATATTTTAAAACTTAAATTGAAGATTTTAAATAGATTAACATAACCATTTTTATGTAATGTGCCAGCAGCATGTGGAGATCACATGGAAGCACAATGACACAGTCTGGAGGTGGCACCAGCATGAGGAGACCAAAAATGTTGAAGAATTACCAAGCCTGGAGGTGGTAGCAGCAAGAAGAGACCATATGGTGACAGAATGACACAGCCTGGAGGTGGAGGCAGCTTGACAAGACCATAGGGCCTCATAATTAAAAAGATTAAAGATATTATTTTAAATTGCATGTGGCCATGTTAACATCCTCTGGATAATTAATGAAAAACTGCCACACCCCAGAGTAGCTGTCACGATCCCGGCTGGTAGGAGGTGGATCCTCTGTGCCAGAGAGGGATTGGCGTGGACCGTGCTAGTGGACCGGTTCTAAGTCACTACTGGTTTTCACCAGAGCCCGCCGCAAAGCGGGATGGACTTGCTGCGGCGGTAGTGACCAGGTCGTATCCACTAGCAACGGCTCAACCTTTCTGGCTGCTGAAGATAGGCGCGGTACAAGGGAGTAGACAGAAGCAAGGTCGGACGTAGCAGAAGGTCGGGGGCAGGCGGCAAGGTTCGTAGTCAGGGTGGATAGCAGAAGTACTGGTACACAGGCTTTTGGACACACAAAACGCTTTCACTGGCACAAGGCAACAAGATCCGGCAAGGGAGTGCATGGGAGGAGGTCAGATAAAGGCAGGGAGCAGATGGAAGCCAATTAAGCTAATTGGGCCAGGCACCAATCATTGGTGCACTGGCCCTTTAAGTCTCAGGGAGCTGGCGCGCGCGCGCCCTAGAGAGCGGAGCCGCGCGCGCCAGCACATGACAGCAGGGGACGGGAACGGGTAAGTGACCTGGGATGCGATTCGCGAGCGGGCGCGTCCCGCTGTGCGAATCGCATCCCCAACGGCCATGACAGTGCAGCGCTCCCGGTCAGCGGGACTGACCGGGGAGCTGCAGGGAGAAAGACGCCGTGAGCGCTCCGGGGAGGAGCGGGGACCCGGAGCGCTAGGCGTAACAGTACCCCCCCCCTTAGGTCTCCCCTTTTTTTTGTCCGGTGACTGCCTCCCCTGGGATGAGGACACCGGGAAGGAATGGATGGTTTCCTCAATGGCAGGCAGTACAGCAGGAGTGGGAATGGGGAGGGAGGGCAGAGGGCGAGGCCTGGCACGGGGCAGTGTGACACCAGGACGAGGGCCATGAGGAGGCACCGAGGCTTGCCTGAGTGGACTGGGAGGGGGGGAGAGGCATTTTCTGTGGCAGGCAGAGTCCCTAACGACCTTAGGGGGACCGGATACAGGAGGAACCACAGGGTCACGGCAGGGAGTACTGGGAACCGGTTTAAGGCAGTCCTTGGAACAAGAGGGACCCCAACTCTTGATCTCCCCAGTGGACCAGTCCAGGGTTGGGGAATGGTGTAGAAGCCAGGGTAGTCCAAGGAGAATTTCGGAAGTGCAATTGGGAAGGACCAAAAATTCAATTTTCTCGCGATGAGGTCCGATGCACATTAGGAGGGGCTCCGTGCGGTAACGCACGGTGCAATCCAACCTGGCTCCGTTGACCGCGGAAATGTGGAGTGGCTTGACAAGACGGGTCACCGGAATGCGGAATTTATTCACCAAGGACTCCCGAATAAAATTCCCAGAGGCACCAGAATCCAGGCAGGCCACGGCTGAGAGGGAAGAGCTGGCTGAAGTAGAAATCCGTACAGGCACCGTGAGACGTGGAGAAGCCGACTTAGCATCAAGAGACGCCACACCCACGAGAGCTGGGTGCGAGCGTGCGTTTCCCAGACGTGGAGGACGGATAGGGCAATCCACCAAAAAATGTTCGGTACTGGCACAGTACAGACAAAGATTCTCTTCCTTACGGCGATTCCTCTCTTCCAGGGTCAGGCGAGACCGATCCACTTGCATGGCTTCCTCGGCGGGAGGCCTAGGCGCAGATTGCAGTGGAGACTGTGGGAGAGGTGTCCAGAGATCTAAGTCTTTTTCCTGGCGGAGCTCTTGATGTCTCTCAGAAAAACGCATGTCAATGCGAGTGGCTAGATGAATGAGTTCATGCAGGTTAGCAGGAGTTTCTCGTGCGGCCAGAACATCTTTAATGTTGCTGGATAGGCCTTTTTTAAAGGTCGCGCAGAGGGCCTCATTATTCCAGGATAGTTCAGAAGCAAGAGTACGGAATTGTATGGCGTACTCGCCAACGGAAGAATTACCCTGGACCAGGTTCAGCAGGGCAGTCTCAGCAGAAGAGGCTCGGGCAGGTTCCTCAAAGACACTTCGAATTTCCGAGAAGAAGGAGTGTACAGAGGCAGTGACGGGGTCATTGCGGTCCCAGAGCGGTGTGGCCCATGACAGGGCTTTTCCAGACAGAAGGCTGACTACGAAAGCCACCCTAGACCTTTCAGTAGGAAACTGATCCGACATCATCTCCAAATGCAGGGAACATTGCGAAAGAAAGCCACGGCAAAACTTAGAGTCCCCATTAAATTTGTCCGGCAAGGACAGGCGGAGGCTAGGAGTGGCCACTCGCTGCGGAAGAGGTGCAGGAGCTGGCGGAGGAGATGGTTGCTGCTGCTGTAGCTGAGACTGAATCTGCTGTAGCTGCGACTGGAGTTGCTGAGTCATGGTGGTCAAGTACGACAGCTGGTGATCTTGTTGGGCAATCTGTCGGGCTTGCTGGGCGACCAGTGTGGGGAGGTCGGCGACAACAGGCAGAGGAACTTCAGCGGGATCCATGGCCGGATCTACTGTCACGATCCCGGCTGGTAGGAGGTGGATCCTCTGTGCCAGAGAGGGATTGGCGTGGACCGTGCTAGTGGACCGGTTCTAAGTCACTACTGGTTTTCACCAGAGCCCGCCGCAAAGCGGGATGGACTTGCTGCGGCGGTAGTGACCAGGTCGTATCCACTAGCAACGGCTCAACCTCTCTGGCTGCTGAAGATAGGCGCGGTACAAGGGAGTAGACAGAAGCAAGGTCGGACGTAGCAGAAGGTCGGGGGCAGGCGGCAAGGTTCGTAGTCAGGGTGGATAGCAGAAGTACTGGTACACAGGCTTTTGGACACACAAAACGCTTTCACTGGCACAAGGCAACAAGATCCGGCAAGGGAGTGCATGGGAGGAGGTCAGATAAAGGCAGGGAGCAGATGGAAGCCAATTAAGCTAATTGGGCCAGGCACCAATCATTGGTGCACTGGCCCTTTAAGTCTCAGGGAGCTGGCGCGCGCGCGCCCTAGAGAGCGGAGCCGCGCGCGCCAGCACATGACAGCAGGGGACGGGAACGGGTAAGTGACCTGGGATGCGATTCGCGAGCGGGCGCGTCCCGCTGTGCGAATCGCATCCCCAACGGCCATGACAGTGCAGCGCTCCCGGTCAGCGGGACTGACCGGGGAGCTGCAGGGAGAAAGACGCCGTGAGCGCTCCGGGGAGGAGCGGGGACCCGGAGCGCTAGGCGTAACAGTAGCTGATTTCCCCCCCAACAGTCTGCACTGACTGACTGCTACTGCCGCCGACTCCAGGGACCCCTGTTCCACTACCTCCCGGGCATGTAGGCTTCCGCGAATACTTGTCGCAGATAGGTTGCCGCGAAGTGCGTATGTGAGGGAGGACAATACGCTCCACTACGCTTAAAACAGAATTTGTCTAGAACAGCAGCAGGTGTGTACTTTTGGCTGGCTTTCACAGTAACTAGGCCCTTAAGACTTTAACAGGAACAAAATGGTACACCATGTAGATGTACAAACGTGGTATGCACCTATGAGGGGTGGACAATACTCTTCACTATGCTTAAAACAGTATTTGTCTACAACAGCAGCAGGTGTGTACTTTTGGCTGACCTTTCACAGTAACTAGGACCTTAGGACTATAACAGGAACAAAATGGTACACTATGCAGATGTACATACGTGGTATGCACTTATGAGGGGAGTACAATACGCTCCACTACACTTAAAATAGTATTTGTCTAGAACAGCAGCAGGTGTGTACTTTAATCTGGCCTTTCACAGAAACTAGGCCCTTAAAAACTTTAACAGGAACAAAATCATACACCACCTATGTACGCACAGGTTACACTTAATAGAGGACAATACGCTCAGCAACCTGTATTAGGCATTAATTATGGCAATGTTTATGGCTTTTAATGCTCTGCTCACCCTAACTGGCTAGCTACTATTAGCTTTTCAGTTGTAGTACACACCAGTACTGCAGGACACAGTCGATGTTTAGTACACCCAAATTTCTCTCAATGTCTCTCCCTTCCCTATCAGTGCTTCTATGCTGGATTTGGGCTTGAGGTGAATCGCTGCTGGAAAAATGCTTTTCTATGCAAAACACACTGCTCTCTGTCCCTCTCTTTCTGCAATTAAATGCTGAAGTGACTGGCCGCAAGATGGCTGCCGATAGGGCTATGACATCTAGTGTTGCTCGCGAATATTCGCAATGCGAATTTTATTCGCGAATATCGCATATTCGCGATTTCGCGAATATTCGCGAATATAGCACTATATATTCGTAATGACGAATATTGTTTTTTCAAAAAAAAAAATTTGAATTTTTTTTTGAATTTTTTTTTTTCACAGTACACATCACAGTGATCTTCCCTCCCTGCTTCCAGCTTGTGTGGTGTAAAGAAGGCTCTAATACTACTGTGCGAATTTTCGCATACGCGACAATTCGCATATGCAAATTTTCGCTTATGCTAATTTTGTATATGCTAATTTTCGCATATGTTAATTTTCGCATCTGCGCATTTTCGCTTATGCGAAAATAAAACGCGAATATTACGAATATGCGAATATTCGCGAATATATGACGAATATTCGTCCATATATTCGCGAATATTCGCGAATTCGAATATGGCCTATGCCACTCAACACTAATGACATCACAGGGGTGGCTGGCTGCTGATAGGCTGCATGCTGCATGTGATTCTGGGTCATCCTGCCTACCCGTCTTCCCGCCTTCCCAGAGTTCCTTGCCCCATCTCCTGACGTGTGGAGCCTCCATCTTAGATGCCCTGGAGCATGGACTGCATTAAATGGAGTTAAATTAAGCTATTCGTGCGATCGAATCGCAGCGATATTTGGATTTGTTGCAAAACTAATTTTTCCTGAAATTCATAATGAATTCGGATTTGTTAGATTCGATTTGCTCATCCCTAGTTCTAATAACAAAACTGATAGTGACATGCAAGATTTCATTTTATTTTAGCACATTAAAATACAATACATCCACCACAACCTTAACTTTTATTAAAATTGGGCCACAATTGATGTCCATGAGATACTGATAATATAAAATGTAATAGAGACAAGGGTCAAATTATAGGGTGTATATACACTATAACTCAATGTGTGTGTGTATGGAGGTATGTATGTGTGTATGTTCCAGCATCACGTCCAAACGGCTAAAGATATTAACATGAAACTTGGTACACATGTTACTAATATGTCAACAACAAACATAGGATAGGTGATTTAACCCTTACCCACCCCCCATTTGCCAGGGTCGGTTTTTTGTTTATTTTTATCCCACCTAAGGACAGGATATGAGGATGGGACAGAAGGACAGGATATGAGGTTAGGATATGAGGACAAGATATGAGGATGGGATGTGAGGTCAGGATATCAGGTCGGGATATGAGGACGGGATGTGAGGATGGAAGTAAGGACGGGATGTGAGGACGGGATATGAGGACGGCATATTTCGCGAATATATGGACGAATATCCGTCATATATTTGCAAAATTTGCATATTCGTTATATTCTCGTTTCTTTTTCGCATATGCGAAAATTTGCATAAGCAAAAATTAGCATAAATGAAAATTTGCTTATGTGAAAATTAGCATATGCGAAAATTAGCATATGCAAAAATTTGTACGCCAGTCTGACACAGTAGTATTAGAGCCTTCTTTACACCACACAAGCTGGAAGCAGAGAGGGATGATCACTGTGATGTGTACTGTGAAAAAAAAAAGCAATATTCGTGATTACGAATATATAGTGCTATATTCGCGAATATTCGCAAATTCGCGAATAAAATTCGCATTTCGAATATTTGCGAGCAACACTAATGAGGACAGGGTATGAGGATGGGATATAAAGACGGGATAGGAAGACAGGATATGAGGGCGGCATATGAGGTCGGAATATGAGGAGGGGATATGAGGTCAGGATATGAGGATGGGATATGAGGATGGGATGCGAGGTCAGGATAGGAGGTCAGGATATGAGGTCAAGATATGAGGAAAGGATATGGGGTCGGGATATGAGGTAGGGATATGAGGTTGAGATATGAGGACGGGATATAAGGATAGGACGTGACGACGGAATGTAAGGACATGGGGTTGGGATATGACAACAATATATGAGGATGGGATATGAAGTCAAAAGCTTCCTTCTTTGTTGATCTTCCTCCCCAACAAGGATTAGGAAGGAAAAACCGTGCAATGCTATGTACTCAGCTAATATATATAGTGCCAGCATAATCATCCTTATAAGGACAAGCCCTGCACAAAAGGAAAAAGGGGCATTCTGTAATAATATACCATAATAATAATGCAAGATTTAAATACAATAATATATGCAAAAAAATAGCAAGGCAAGGCCTATTGCCAGAGATATAAAATTTCCCTTTTTTTTGCCATGGTTCATCAGGAACATAAGGTATTAAGCAAGATCACTTAAATATTAGTCAGATATAAAATATACAATAAAACCAAACAGTGCACATTGGGTGCCAACAGACATTGCCAATCACATGGTGGTAGCATATAAATAAGCAATACAGAGCAGTACATATGACAATAATGCCACCCCATCACAGATAAAGGGTAATAAACCCTAGATCCACATGTACTCACACAATTATCCACTACTATAAGGTGAAGATAAAAAAAAAACAATGTATATAGGCTAACAATGTGAGGAATGGTCGCTCCTATGTAGTCATGTACAAAAAAACTAACACATCCACCTATATGGGTGTCACGATTCGGCTAGCTGGATGTGGATCCTCTGTGTCAGCGAGGGATTGGTGTGGACCGTGTCGGTGGACCGGTTCTAAGATGCTACTGGTATTCACCAGAGCCCGCCGCAAAGCGGGATGGTCTTGCTGCGGCGGTAGCAACCAGGTCGTATCCACCGGCAACGGCTCAACCTCGCTGACTGCTGAGAAGGCGTGGGACAGAAGGACTAGGCAGAGGTAAGGTCAGATGTAGCAGAAGGTCGGGGCAGGCGGCAAGGTTCGTAATCAAAATGGATAGCAGAAGATCTGGAAACACAGGCTTTGGACAACCCTAAACGCTTTCACTGGCACAAGGCAACAAGATCCGGCAAGGAAGTGCAGGGGAAGTGAGGTAATATAGCCAGGGAGCAGGTGGAAGCTAATTAGGCTAATTGGGCCAGACACCAATCATTGGTGCACTGGCCCTTTAAATCTTAGAGAGCTGGCACGCGCGCGCCCTAAGGAGCGGAGCCAGGACATGACAGCCAGGGGCCGGGACAGGTAAGTGACTTGGGATGCGATTCGCGAGTGGGCGCGTCCCGCTATGCGAATCGCATCCCCGCCGGCAATGTCAGTGCAGCGCTCCCGGTCAGCGGGTCTGACCGGGGCGCTGCAGAGAGAGGAACGCCGCGAGCGCTCCGGGGAGGAGCAGGGACCCGGAGCGCTCGGCGTAACAGTATCCCCCCCCCCTTAGGTCTCCCCCTTTTTTTGTCCAGCAATTGCTTCACATGGGACGAGGACACTGGGAGCGATAGTAAGGTTTCCTCAAAGGCAGGCAGTTCAGCAGGAGTGGGAATGGGGAGGGGGGGCAGAGGGTGAAGCTTGGCATGGGGAAGGGTGTCACCAGGACGGGGGCTATGAGGAGGCACGGCATAGTCCTGATAGGCCTTGGGGAGACTAGGCATAGGAGGAGACACTGAGGCCCGACAGACGGGACTGGGAGCAGAGGTGAGGCATCTCTTACGGCAAGCAGGGACCCAATTCTTGATCTCCCCGGTGGTCCAGTCAAGGGTGGGAGAATGATGCTGGAGCCATGGCAGACCGAGGAGGACTTCAGAGGTACAGTTGGGAAGGACAAACAATTCGATCTTTTCGTGATGGGGTCCAATGCACATTAAGAGAGGTTCTGTGCGGTAACGCACAGTACAGTCCAACTTCACCCCGTTGACGGAAGAAATGTTGAGCGGCTTGACGAGACGGGTCACCGGGATGCAGAACTTATTCACCAAAGAGTTCAGAATAAAATTTCCAGAAGCACCAGAGTCCAAGCAGGCCACGGCTGAGAGGGAGGAGTTGGCAGAAGGAGAAATCCGCACAGGCACAGTGAGACGTGGAGAAGCAGATATCGTACCAAGAGACGCCACACCCACGTGAGCTGGGTGCGTGCGTGCCTTTCCCAGATGTGGAGGGCGAATAGGGCAATCCACCAAGAAGTGTTCGGTACTGGCGCAGTACAGACATAAATTGTTATCCCTACGGCGAGTCCTCTCTTCGTGGGTCAGGCGAGACCGATCCACTTGCATAGCCTCCTCGGCGGGAGGCACAGGGGTAGATTGCAGAGGATACTGTGAGAGAGGTGCCCAGAGATCAAGGTCTTTTTCCTGGCGGAGCTCCTGGTGTCTCTCAGAAAAACGCATGTCAATGCGGGTGGCCAAATGGATAAGTTCTTGCAGGTTGGCAGGAATCTCTCGTGCGGCCAGCACATCCTTGATGTTACTGGATAGGCCTTTTTTTAAAGGTCGCGCAGAGAGCCTCGTTATTCCAAGATAATTCGGAAGCGAGAGTACGAAATCGGATGGCGTACTCGCCTACTGAAGAATTACCCTGGACCAGGTTCAGCAGGGCAGTCTCGGCAGAAGAAGCTCGGGCTGGTTCCTCGAAGACACTACGGACTTCAGCGAAGAAGGACTGGACTGTGGCTGTGGCAGGATCATTGCGGTCCCAGAGCGGTGTGGCCCAAGACAAGGCCTTTCCAGAAAGAAGGTTCACTACGAACGCCACCTTAGACCGTTCTGTAGGAAATTGGTCCGACAACATCTCCATATGTAGGGAACATTGAGATAAGAATCCACGGCAGAGTCTAGAGTCCCCATCAAATTTGTCCGGCAGGGACAAGCGGAGGCTAGGAGCGGCCACTCGCTGCGGAGGAGGTGCAGGAGCTGGCGGAGGAGATGGTTGCTGCTGTAGCAGTGGCAGAAGTTGCTGTAACGTGGCGGTCAACTGCGACAGCTGCTGTCCTTGTTGGGCAATTTGCTGCGATTGCTGAGCGACCACCGTGGTGAGGTCAGCGAGACTCGGCAGCGGCACCTCAGCGGGATCCATGACCGGATTTACTGTCACGATTCGGCTAGCTGGATGTGGATCCTCTGTGTCAGCGAGGGATTGGCGTGGACCGTGTCGGTGGACCGGTTCTAAGATGCTACTGGTATTCACCAGAGCCCGCCGCAAAGCGGGATGGTCTTGCTGCGGCGGTAGCAACCAGGTCGTATCCACCGGCAACGGCTCAACCTCGCTGACTGCTGAGAAGGCGTGGGACAGAAGGACTAGGCAGAGGCAAGGTCAGACGTAGCAGAAGGTCGGGGCAGGCGGCAAGGTTCGTAGTCAAAATGGATAGCAGAAGATCTGGAAACACAGGCTTTGGACAACACTAAACGCTTTCACTGGCACAAGGCAACAAGATCCGGCAAGGAAGTGCAGGGGAAGTGAGGTAATATAGCCAGGGAGCAGGTGGAAGCTAATTAGGCTAATTGGGCCAGGCATCAGCGTGTAAAGATAAACAATTAATAAAGTTTTATTGAGAAAAAAATTCATAAAACATACATATTGCAAATGAACACCATGGTTCACCAGATATGGAAGACATAAAAAGAGACACAGACAGGACACTGAAAATATGGAGGTGGGCGCTCACTCAGCTGTATTGTATTAGTATAACAATACATAAATAATAATAAAGTGCATTACAGAAGTATGAATAATTAAGGTGCTGCTATGCTGCAAACAGTACAACAAATAAACAACATGAAATCAGAACAAAGTGCATTTCATAATTACCAAGTGGTACAGAGGAGCAAAACCACACCGCCAAAACCCGACGTTTTGCCACGGAGGCTTCAAGAAACTTAGCCTGAGTGATTAACCAGATCACATAGCAGCAGTCTGAGAAAACACAGGGACGCCCACACCTACGACCGTATCAGAATAGCTTTGGAATAACCTCAGAAGAAAGAAGCTATTTAAAAACTATCGTAGTGGTGGGCTTCCCTGTTTTTTCTCAGACTGCTGCTGTGTGATGTGGGCATTCACTCTTATTTGTGTAGAGGCTTTTTGATCAGTAGGGGTCTTGCACTTTGTTTGGTATAGCCCTCCCCTTTATAATGATAAACATTTGCAAATGTTGCATATATTTCCACATTATGTGTGTTTACATATTTATATATTGTAACATGATTGTTTGAGTCTGAGCATCTGGGACCCCCCCCCCCCCAATGTTCAGTTGCCAGTTGTCTGTTTTTAGACTGTAAGCAATTGCCACTTGGCAAGCAACAACAACTTTACCACATAGCACAAAAAAACAACTTAAACATCTTAGGCATATAAACATTAACAACACCTTTACCACCAAGCACAAAAAAAAAAAAAAAAAAAAAAAAACTGCAACTTCACCAACTGGCACAAAAAAACAACAACTTTACCACCGAGCATGAAAAAACAACTTTACCACCTGGCACGAACATGCAACTTTAGATGGGCACTGTTATTAAAGCTAATTTTTTGCAATTGCATTACTTATGGTAAATAACAAATCTTTCTAATTTTTCATTTTTTATTTGTGTTTTAAAAAAAGCTGCCACTAGGGGTCTCCCTACTTGTCCAGAGCACATTTCCCCCCCTATCTTTTGTACTCGTGCTGTCCTGGAAGAAGTCCAATATCAGTAAATGCAGTCTGGAGTGCTGAGGGGGGGGGTGCAGCCTTATTAAATCATAGCTCACCTCACACAATGAACTGCTCCGTGTGTAGCAGAATGAGGGAGGAAGTTCTCCCCTGTATGGCTTCAGATGATGTAACGTCTGCTGGGTAACACCCTTTCTCAGTGTGTGGATCTGACTGAGCAGAAAATACTGAGAAATATCAAGGTAGAAAACTAACAAATAATAAAAATAAAGGCGTGGGGGGGGGGTCATCATGATGGGAGTGGCGAACTGGGAAGATTATAAAATTTAACAAGATCATGACAGGTACTCTTTAATGCCTTTCAAGCAACTATAAGCAGAATGTTGAATATTAAAGGGGTACTCCGGCCCCAATACATCTTATAAGATCCCCGCCGCTGAGGACCCCCGCAATCTGTCATTGCGCACCCACCTTTGTGAGCTCTCCGCAGCACTGGAGGCTCCAAGTGTGTAGGCCAAGTGATGGGTCAAGGCGTGACATCACATGGGGGAGGAGGCGTGACATCATGATACTACGGCCAAATGGTCATCACGCTACACACTCAGAGCCTCCAGCACTGCGGAGAGCTCACAAAGGTGGGTGCACACTGACAGATTGCCAGGGTCCCCATCAGCGGGATCCCCGTGATCATACATCTTATCCCTTATCCTTTGGATAGGGGATAAGATGTATTAGGGCCGGATTACCCCTTTTAGAGCAGTGAATCACAAAAAAAATATATGTATATACTGTATTGGAATGTCCAGAGAGAACCAATTCCACTTATATATCACCGATGTCCTTACTGGCATGTATGGGTTAACCTAATGTTTAACAGACCCTTAAATTCTACTGTGATTGTTCTTTTTTTTTCATGCTCTTTTGTATAAAAGTTGCTGTGACTTATTATTGAAATAAAATGTTTTGTTTAATCCCTTGATGAGCCCTGATGTAAAAAATTACAAGTATTATAAGTACTTGGAGATTGCACGTGTGCAGAGCCAGCCATTAACCATTTAGATGCTGCCATCAAAACTGACAGCGTCGTTTAAACAGCTTTTATGTGTGTAATTGGTGCAGTGACTTTGATTGCCTCCCTACAAAGCAATCGCAGAGAGGTCATCTATTGGTGAAGCCTCCGAGGCCTCTCCTAGTCCTCTGCAACTGCCAGGACACAGATATTGATAGACCCTTTATAAATAGAGCACAGATTTAATGCATCAATGTAGTACATATGTACAGCATTGATCTGCATGAGCAATCAAATGAATACTCATACAAGTCCCCTAGGAGGAGTTAAAAAAGCAGCTTGCTCCTGTCGTGCTCCAAGCCTGCTGTCGGATAAAAAACTAATACAGACATATGTGACCACAGATCAAGGCTAGGTAAGTACAGCTATAATCAGTGTCACCTGGACTACCTAGTCACAAGTTGTTCAGCTCACCTTCTCCTTGTGTCGCATGGATCCTCACCCGGCCTAGTGAAGCACATAATCCATGAGAAAGAAGCAATATGATCCAGTGTCACTTGATACAACTTCAAACTTTTATTGAGCCACTAGCTTAATACCCGGCGTTGCCCGGCTTTTTCCTTCCTAATCCTTGTTGGGGAGGAAAATAAACAAAGGAGGAAGCTTTTGACTTCATATCCCATCCTCATATATTGTTGTCATATCCCAACCCCATATCCCCTCCTCATATCCCGACCTCCTATACCGTGATCATATCTTGACCTCATATCCTGTCCTCATATCCCGTCCTCCTATCCCGACCTCCTATCCCGTCCTCCTATCCCGACCTCCTATACTGACCTCCTATTCTTATCTCATATCCTGACCTCCTATCCTGATCTCATATCCCGACCTCCTATCCTGTCCTCCTATCTTGACCTCCTGTCTCGAACTCCTATCACGACCTCCTATCCCGTCCTCCTATCCCATCCTCCTATCCCGTCCTCCTATCTCAACCTTCTATCTCGACCTCCTATTCCGACCTCCTATCCCGACCTCCTATCCCATCCTCCTATCTAGTCCATCTATTCCAACCTCCTATCCCGACCTCCTATCCTGTCCTATTATCCCTTCCTCCTATCCAGTCCTCCTATCCCGACCTCCTATCCCGCCCTCATATCCCGACCCGTAATATGTGTACCAGGTATTGAAATATGCCATATGGAAGTTATTTGGGAACATACATTTCCCATTGATTTGCATTGAACTTTAAACAAAAACCCTGACACTCACAAATGGGGGTAGTTAAGGGTTAAATGAACTATCCTATATTTTAAGTGGACATATAAGTAACATGTGACTAAGTATTATAGAAATATCTCCAGCCGTTTGGAAGTTATGCAGTAACATATTTTTCCCATTGACTTGTATGGGACTTTAAACATAAACCCTGCCCCTGGCAAATGGGGATGAGTAAGGGTTAAATAACCTATCCTATGTTTGTTGTTGACATGTAAGCAACATGTGTGCCAAGTTTCATGTTAATATCTTTAGCTCTAAAGAGGCCTGTGGAAAATGAAAGAAGCAATCTGATTGGTTGCTATGGGCAACTGCACCACTCTTCCTCTGCACAGGTTTTGATAAATCTCCCCCATTGAGTTTTATATATATATAGATTTAAAATTCCATGATACAGGACAATGCACACCACATAACTGTGACCACACCACTGAAGCCTGATGCGTTTCGGGCGCATGCGCAACCTTGATCACCGATGCACCTGTGCATTGCTACTCCTCCTTTAGTATACACTCAAGTAGAAGGAGCAGAAACATGACATTAAAAACATCCATTTACATTAAATACAAGATTTCCCCATGGATTGAATGAGAGGAAAGAATTTATATTTCACTATTAAATATTTCAATGTTCATATTTTCATATGCAGTCATACATGGTAATTTTGCTTTGCAGAACATGAATGTGAGAAACACCAAGAAATAAGCACATAATGATCCCAAGGAATATCAATACAATACTTTATTAAACAAATAACTCCAAATGACATACATTTAAAAGCATATAAAAATATGACAAAGTAATGAAGTAGTAGCAAAGGTGCTGGAGGAACCGACTAGCAAGAGGAGACAACGCACTTAGCCTACAGCCTAGTAAAAAATATAATCAATATGCATCATAATAGCTATAGGGACCATAATGGTTGCAGTACATTAGATATAGGCAAGATGACACAGTGCATAAAGTATATAAATCACAGAGGTCCAAAGGACAGGCTGCAAGTGTAAAAAGAAATGCAAAGACAGAACACTACTTCATTACCACAATGGAGAGAAATAAACGTGCGAGCCTCCACCACCCATGGGGGAGATTTGCACGTTTATTTCTCTCCATTTCTTGGTGTTTCTCACATTTCTTGGTGTTTCTCACATTGATGTTCATAGCGTAGATCTTCCACACCTTTGGGACTTATGCTCCAAGTATAGAACATGAATACAACATAAAACAATGTATGCATGTTACAATACCGTATTACAGCATTGTGACGGTAAGGTCTCTCATATTTGCTAGATGGATTGCAATAGTGAAATGTCTAAATATCATACGGTATAACTAGGATATTCTTAAAGGTTAGCTGTGAACACACAACATTTGAATGGATGTTTGTTTTTAATGTCATGTTTCTGCTCCTCTTACTTGGATGTATACTTAAGGTGAAGTAGCAGCGCAAAGGTGCATCAGTGATCAAGGGTGCACATGCGCCTGAAACGCGTCTGGATTCAATGGCGTGGTCACAGATAGGTGGTGTGCACTGTCCTGTATCATGGAATTTTAGATGGCTCAATAAAAGTTTGAAGTTTTATCGAGTGACGCTGGATCGTATTGCTTCTTTCACCAGGACTACCTGTCTGTACCAACAGGTAAGTGCAGGTGACAATGATGACATTTTTCTTTAATAAAAGTTCAAATATCCCCCCACTCCACTTTCCCATTTTCTAAATAAAATCAATGTTTCACAGAAATGTATGGTAAAATGAAAGGTGTCATTACAAAGTGCAATTGGTACCACAAAAAAGACGCCCTCATATGGCTCTGTAGATGGAAAAATGTGGCACTTAGAAGGAGAGGAGATAAAAAAAAATTGCTAAAATTTTCTTTAAGGGTCTTTTTGGTTGCAGTATGGGTACTTTTTGCTTAGAGGCATCTATTCCTTATACACAAGTAATCATATATATGAAGAATCTTAAAGAAAATCCTTGAATTTGAATCCTTTTATAAATATTGTTGTGTTGTAATAATATATGATAAATTAGACTGAGCCTAATGTGTGGACTTTATCTACACTGCTCAAAAAAATTAAGGGAACACTAAAATAACACATCCTAGATCTGAATGAATGAACTAATCGTATGAAATAGTTTCATCTTTACATAGTTGAATATACCTGCAACAAAATCACACAAAAATTATCAATGAAAATCAAATGTATCAACCAGTGAAGGTCTGGATATGGAGTCACACTCAAAATCAAAGTGCAAAACCACACTACAGGCTGATCCAACTTTGATTTAATGTCCTTAAAACAAGCCAAAATGAGGCTCAGTAGTGTGTGTGGCCTCCACGTGCCCGTTTGACCTCCCTACAATGCCTGGGCATGCTCAGATGGTCTCCTGAGGGATGTCCTCCCAGACCTGGACTAAAGCATCCGCCAACTCCTGGACAGTCTGTGGTGCAATGTTGCATTGGTGAATAGAGTGAGACATGATGTCCCAGATGTGCTCAATAGCAGTCCATAGCATCAATGCCTTCCTCTTGCAGGAACTGCTGACACACTCCAGCCACATGAGGTCTAGCATTGTCTTGCATTAGGAGGAACCCAGGGCCAACCGCGCCACCATATGATCTCACAAGGGGTCTGAGAATCTTATCTTGGTACCTAATGGCAGTCAGGTTACCTCTGGCAAGCACATGGAGGGCTGTGCTGCCCCCCAAAGAAATGCCACCCCACACCATTACTGACCCACCACCAAACCGATCACGCTGTAGGATGTTGCAGGCTGCAGAACGTTCTCCACAGCATCTCCAGACTTTGTCACGTCTGTCACATATGCTCAGTGTGAACCTGCTTTCATCTGTAAAGAGCACAGGGCGTTAGTAGCGAATTTGCCAATCTTGGTGCTCTTTGGAAAATGCCAAACGTCCTGCATGGTGTTGGGCTGTAAGCACAACCCCCACCTGTGGATGTCGGGCCCTCATACCACCCTCATGGAGTCTGTTTCTGACTGTTTGAGTGGACACATGAACATTTGTGGCCTGCTGGAGGTAATTTTGCAGGGCTCTGGCAGTACTCCTCCTGCTCCTCCTTGCATAAAGGCGAGGTAGTGGTCCTGCTGCTGGGTTGTTTCCCTCCTACGGCCTCCTCCATGTCTCCTGATGTAATGGCCGGGCTCCTGGTAGCGCCTCCGTGCTCTGGACACTACGTTGACAGACACAGCAAACCTTCTTGCCACAGCCCGCATTGATGTGCCATCCTGGATGAGTTGCATTACCTGAGCAACTTGTGTGGGTTGTAGACTCCGTCTCATGCTACCACTAGAGTGAAAGCACCGTCAGTATTCAAAAGTGACCAAAACATTAGCCAGGAAGCATAGGAACTGAAAAGTGGTCTGGGATCACCACCTGCAGAACCACTCCTTTATTGGGGTGTCTTGCTAATTGCCTGTAATTTCCACCTGTTGTCTGTTCCATTTGCACAACAGCATGTGAAATTGATTGTCAGTCAGTGTTGCTTCCTGAGTGGACAGTGTGATTTCACAGAAGTTTGATTGACTATGAGTTACATTGTGTTGTTTAAGTGTTCCCTTTATTTTTTTGAACAGGTTATATAAAGGAAAGCTATATCTGTACAGCATTGTGTGTGGATAGTCTACTGACTCCTGAAAACACATGGAGTTTTTTTTTTAATAGCATATAATAATAGTTAATTAGTCATTACCTTTATATTCACACTAGTCCGTGGTGCCTGATTTAAGCAGAGCATCAATTAATGTTTTAAACAGTAATTTGTGGGTTTCTGCAAAAGCTATTGTCTATCATAGTCCTTGTATAGTAGCTTCAACCCACACATATCCCTTTTTATCCTTATTAATAGGATTCGTGTTTCATGTCACATTCTGAGGAAACAATATGCTAGTTACTTAGATCTAATGCACACAATAGCTCCTAGTTAATATGAATATGATTTATCGTTCAGCTAAATTTACTGCCATATAGCCTTAAAATATACCTGTCATTGAAAAGAAACTTTTGACATGTCACGCAGACAATCAAAAGATTAGATCAGGGGGATGAGGGAGGAGAAATGCATTGTAGCGTGCTTCAATCCCTGCTTGCAAATTGGTCAAATCTAAACTTTTTATCTTTCGACATTTCTTGCATTCAAGCCAAAAACCACCCCACCCTTGCTTGTAATCCTGCAGAAAGACTCAACACACTTCACACCTAGAAGATTCATCACAAGGTCTATTTTCTAGTGATGGATGGTTTCTATGTATACTTAGACATGGACTGCTAAGGAAATAATTGCCATCTGACATACAACCACATACCTTTTAAAAAAAATGGGGAAATATTATTAAGTTTTTCAGGCAGTTATCTTTTCATGTTTTATTGGAACAGCATTAGACGAAAGTTTCTGCATCATCTCCTTTACCAATGCAGGTTTGGGATTTATCATTGAATATCAGCCAATTATCCACAACATTCCATGTGTGGTGTGACTATTGTTTTGTACATTGGCAGAATTATGTCCTTGTCATCATGGGCATCTGTGCCATGACTATTTTGGCTATTTTAGGCTACTTTGTTTGTTTCTATTTTGAAAACTACCACTGCAGTTTTTGAGCCAAAGCCAGACGTGTATTGAAAAGGAATGGGAAATATAAAGGAAGGACTTACACTTCTCCTTCCTGCTGGATCCACTTCTGGCTTTGGCTCAAAAATTGCAGTGGCAGTTTTCAAAATAAAAAGCTATGTGAAAATCTAGCCTGACACCGAGTGCTGCAGTTAATTTTACTGTTGACTAAACCTCCTAAGGGGCAACCCCAGGTAAATTAATAAGAAGAAAAGATATATATTTATAATTAAAGGGTTAATGTCATTAGTGGAAACTTCTAACATGTTTCCCACACAAGTCAAAAATTTTGATCGCCCCAGGTGTTACTACTGAGACCCACTATGATCGTTACTTGTCAACCGGGAAAGCGAGTGGCTGTGCACTGCTCACTTCCCAGCAGGCCCGTAGACCCAATCTTGTTTCTGTACAAGTCATGCAAACTAATACAGAAAAAATAAAAAAGATTGGATCTGATGGCTGAGGAGGGAGCATCCTGCCACTCATCCTGCCTGATAACTAGTGATGCCAGTGGGTCTCGATAGTTATTTAGTTAGTTATTTAGTTTAGAAAAAAAAGACAGCTGAGGGTTGACCTAATAACTATGTAAAGCTACGGCTGCTACCACCAACACAATTTAAAATGGGGTGACTTGTTTTTTTTTCTTCCGTTTGACCTAGAAAATCATGTAGTTTCTTTTGTTTTTAGTATGTTCCAACTATTCAACATTGTTTTGTGCCATATCTTTAGTTTGTGATTTTCGGGTGACCATCCTCTAAACTGATTGATTCCATCATTTTTGTTAACGGTTGTATGTATGTTTGGTTTTCAGGTTCAATACTTCTTTGCACAAATAAATGAAACAAGAAGGCAGTGTTAAATGTGTTTAGTAAACAATGTCACTCTGAATCGAGCACTTGAAATACTGGCAGCTGCTGGCGTGCAAATTGTTTTCTGATTGATTTGTCATTTCCTACATGCTTTATTGACTGCCATGGACAGAACGTATTGGATCAAGTGTATTTAGGAAAGTTACACTGAGCTGGGCAGGGTGAAAGTGAAGTACAGGCAGATGTATTGAAGACCTGTCTGATATAATATAACTAGTAGTCACAGACAGATTTTTTACTGTACATTTTACTTAAAGGGAAAACATTTTCCTTTAAATCAACTGGTGCCAGAAAGTTAAACATATTTGTAAAGTACTTCTATTAAAAAAATCCCAATCCTTCCAGTACTTATCAGCTGCTGTATAATACACAGGAAGTTCTTTTCTTTGTGAATTTCCTTTCTGCCTGACCACAAGTACTCTCTGCTGACACTTCTGTCCATGTCAGGAACTGTCCAGACCAGGAGCAAATCCCCATAGCAAACCTATTTTGCTCTGGACAGTTCCTGACATAGACAGAGGTGTCAGCAGAGAGCACTTGTGGTCAGGTAGAAAGGAAATTAAAGAAGAAAAGAACTTCCCGTGTATTATACCACAGCTGATAAGTACTGGAAGGATACAGATTTGCAAATCTGTTTAACTTTCTGGCACCAGTTGATTTAAAAGAAAATGTTTTCCAGTGGAGTACCCGTTTAAAGCAATTATACAATAGAAATCATTTGAAGACGGCCATGATTTAACCCCTTAAGGACTCAGCCCATTTGGGCCTTAAGGACTCAGACAATTTTATTTTTAAATTTTCGTTTTTTCCTCCTCGCCTTCAAAAAATCATAACTCTTTTATATTTTCATCCACAGACTAGTATGAGGGCTTGTTTTTTGCATGACCAGTTGTTCGTTGTTCGTTATAATGCCATCACTCACTTTACCATAAAATGTATGGCTAAACCAAAAAAATAATATTTGTGTGGGGAAATTAAAAGGAAAACCGCAATTTAGCAAATTTTGGAAGGTTACGTTTTCATGCCGTACAATTTACGGTAAAAATAACATGTGTTCTTTATTCTTTGGGTCAATACGATTAAAAGGATACCCATGATAACATACTTTTCTATTACTGTTGTGCTTAAAAAAAATTGCTAACTTTTTAACCTTATCTGCTTATATAAAACTTTTAATACATGTTTTATAAATTTTTGGGGGAATAAAATGTTATAAAAAAGCAGCTATTTTGGATTTTTTTTTAATATTCACGCCGTTCACCATACGGGGTATCATTAACATTTTATTTTAATAGTTTGGATATTTACACATGCGGCGATACCAAATATGTATATAAAAACATTTTCTTTTTACATTTTTTGGGGTGAAATAGGGAAAATGGGACAATTAACTTTTTTTATTGGAGGAGGGGGGTTTTGAAATATTTTTAACTTTTTTTTAACTTTTTTAACTTTTATTTTTACACTTTAATAGTCCCCATAGGGGACTAGTTATAGCAATAATTTGATTGCTCATACTGTTCAGTGCTACGCATAGTACATAGCACTGATCAGTATTATCGGTCATCTTCTGCTCTGGTCTGGAAGGCAGCAGAGGCAGGTGAGGGGACCTCCGTCTGCCATTCTGGATGATCGGCAGCGCTGCGGGCGATCCGATCATCCATTTCAGTGACCGCGATGCTGCAGATGCCGTGATCTGTGTTGATCATGGCATCTGAGGGGTTAATGGTGGACATCAGCATGACCGCGGATGTCCGCCATTACCGGTGGGTCCCTGGCTGCTATCAGCAGCCGGGACATGCTGCGTTTGACCTGAGCATCGCTCCAATGCTCGCGGTTATGCATAGGACGTAAATGTACATACTGGTGCGTTAAGTACCAACTCAACAGGACGTACATTTACGTCCGGCATCATTAAGGGGTTAATGCATCTCCCTATCTATAAATTTATCAACAGGCTCAAACCAATTGATAAAAAAGTCACACATAAGCAAAAAATTGTAAGAAAAAAATAATTACAAAAAAGGAATACAAAAGCAAACATTGATAACTGTCCCCCCCCCCCCCCCATGTGTTAACCTTAGGATACCATCACAATAGGTATCACACTCATTTTAATTCGTTGTGCACAACACTGATGCAGGCATATAGCATATATCCCAGACACAGCTGGTATTCAACCATGGCCCGATCAAAAGAATGGTGCAGAAGCCAGAAGTCCTTTGGATGATCTTCAAAAGTTAGAGAAAATATAGATATTCTATAGGCTAACAAATAAAAATGGGGATGTATTGAACCAAACAATAGTAAAATAATAAAATGAAGTTTTACTTAATATTATCACGGACAACACGTTTCAAGAAGGATTTTCTTCATTAGGTCCTAGATGAAGAGAAAGGGAACACCTATATTTCTTTAAACTTTTGAGGATCATCCAAAGGACTGCCTATCTCTAGAAGAGAGAATGTATATTCTAATAATGTTAACACCACTTGTCTAATAATTTATAGCCCCCCTCCCTTGTTTTGCCAACACAGTTGTGACCTATCAGGCCATGGACTCCACAAGTCCTCTGAAGGCATCATGGCCTCCACAAGTTCTCAGATATCTGGCATCAAAATTTGTGAGGTGAGGCTTCAATTGAACGGACTTGTTTTTGCAACGCTTTCCAAAGATATTTGATTGGATTGAGATTTTACATATTTGGTGGCCAAGTCAACATCTTAAACTCTTTCTTATGTTCCTGATATCCTGCTTGAACAATTTTTGCAATGATAAAGAATGCCATTGCCATTAGGAATACTTATTTTTATGAACGGGTATACTTAGTCTGCAACAATTTCACAGTAGGTCTTACATGAATGCCATTTTTTAAAATGGTATGTGCCAATACTTAAAGGGGTTATCCAGGAAAACACTTTTTTTTTTATATATATCAACTGGCTCCAGAAAGTTAAACAGATTTGTAAATTACTTCTATTAAAAAATCTTAATCCTTTCAGTACTTATGAGCTTCTGAAGTTTAGGTTGTTCTTTTCTGTCTAAGTAATCTCTGATGACACGTGTCTCGGGAATCGCCCAGTTTAGAAGAGGTTTGCTATGGGAATTTGCTTCAAAACTGGGCGTTTCCCGAGACACGTGTCATCAGAGATTACTTAGACAGAAAAGAACAACCTTAACTTCAGAAGCTCATAAGTACTGAAGGGATTAAGATTTTTTAATAGAAGTAATTTACAAATCTGTTTAACTTTCTGGAACCAGTTGATATATAAAGAAAAGTTTTTTCCTGGAATACCCCCTTTAAATTCCTTCACTATATTTAGTTTGTTTTTTCATAGTTCTCTGAACAACATAAATTATGTCTAAATGTAATTGTATATATGCTAAATGTTATCCTTTAAGGACACAGTCCAAATTACGCAGTAACCTTTCTGGACCAAAGGGTTGCAATGACAAAACCCATAACAACATAAAGCTTCCCGGGGTTAGCGACAGCCAGAGGACAGAAAAAAAGGAATGATGGTGCTAATCCAAAGGGTTCCAAATAAACTAATTTATTGTATAAAACGAATTAAAGCATCTTAAAAAAAACACATTTGTTACTTGGATAGATTTTTTTTCAGGTAATCAGATATTAATATGCCTTGGAAGGTGGGACTGGAGCCCTCAGCGAGGAGAGACGGGCCCATTCTGAAGATCACAGGTGGTCCCAAAGGTCAAAAAATTTATAAAAAAAATGAAAAGAGGTGCAATCATTCATCATAACAAGTGTTTTATATGTTTCTCCTGACACATCAACATTTGTAATGATTTATATGACTGTTAGTGTTACGCTGAGCGCTCCGGGTCCCCGCTCCTCCCCGGAGCGCTCGCAACATCCTCGCTACTGCAGCGCCCCGGTCAGATCTACTGACCGGGTGCGCTGCGATACCGCCCCCAGCCGGGATGCGATTCGCGATGCGGGTGGCGCCCGCTCGCGATGCGCACCCCGGCTCCCGTACCTGACTCGCTCTCCGTCGGTCCTGTCCCGGCGCGCGCGGCCCCGCTCCCTAGGGCGCGCGCGCCGGGTCTCTGCGATTTAAAGGGCCACTGCGCCACTGATTGGCGCAGTTGGTCTAATTAGTGTGTTCACCTGTGCACTCCCTATGTATACCTCACTTCCCCTGCACTCCCTCGCCGGATCTTGTTGCCATTGTGCCAGTGAAAGCGTTTCCTAGTGTGTTCCTAGCCTGTGTTCCAGACCTCCTGCCGTTGCCCCTGACTACGATCCTTGCTGCCTGCCCCGACCTTCTGCTACGTCCGACCTTGCTCTTGTCTACTCCCTTGTACCGCGCCTATCTTCAGCAGTCAGAGAGGTTGAGCCGTTGCTAGTGGATACGACCTGGTTACTACCGCCGCTGCAAGGCCATCCCGCTTTGCGGCGGGCTCTGGTGAATACCAGTAGTAACTTAGAACCGGTCCACTAGCACGGTCCACGCCAATCCCTCTCTGGCACAGAGGATCCACCTCCTGCCAGCCGATCGTGACAGTAGATCCGGCCATGGATCCCGCTGAAGTTCCACTGCCAGTTGTCGCCGACCTCACCACGGTGGTCGCCCAGCAGTCGCAACAGATAGCGCAACAAGGCCACCAGCTGTCTCAACTGACCGTGATGCTACAGCAGCTACTACCACAGCTCCAGCAATCATCTCCTCCGCCAGCTCCTGCACCTCCTCCGCAGTGAGTGGCCGCTTCCGGCCTACGACTATCCTTGCCGGATAAATTTGATGGGGACTCTAAGTTTTGCCGTGGCTTTCTTTCGCAATGTTCCCTGCACTTGGAGATGATGTCGGACCAGTTTCCTACTGAAAGGTCTAAGGTGGCTTTCGTAGTCAGCCTTCTGTCTGGGAAAGCTATGTCATGGGCCACACCGCTCTGGGACCGCAATGACCCCGTCACTGCCTCTGTACACTCCTTCTTCTCGGAAATTCGAAGTGTCTTTGAGGAACCTGCCCGAGCCTCTTCTGCTGAGACTGCCCTGCTGAACCTGGTCCAGGGTAATTCTTCCGTTGGCGAGTACGCCATCCAATTCCGTACTCTTGCTTCCGAATTATCCTGGAATAATGAGGCCCTCTGCGCGACCTTTAAAAAAGGCCTATCCAGCAACATTAAAGATGTTCTGGCCGCACGAGAAATTCCTGCTAACCTGCATGAACTCATTCATCTAGCCACTCGCATTGACATGCGTTTTTCCGAAAGGCGTCAGGAGCTCCGCCAGGATATGGACTTTGTTCGCACGAGGCGTTTTTTCTCCCCGGCTCCTCTCTCCTCTGGTCCTCTGCAATCCGTTCCTGTGCCTCCCGCCGTGGAGGCTATGCAAGTTGACCGGTCTCGCTTGACACCTCAAGAGAGGACACAACACCGCATGGAGAATCTTTGCCTGTACTGTGCCGGTACCGAACACTTCCTGAAGGATTGTCCTATCCGTCCTCCCCGCCTGGAAAGACGTACGCTGACTCCGCACAAAGGTGAGACAGTTCTTGATGTCAACTCTGCTTCTCCACGCCTTACTGTGCCTGTGCGGATATCTGCCTCTACCTTCTCCTTCTCTACTATGGCCTTCTTGGATTCCGGATCTGCAGGAAATTTTATTTTGGCCTCTCTCATCAACAGGTTCAACATCCCGGTGACCAGTCTCGCCAGACCCCTCTACATCAATTGTGTTAACAATGAAAGATTGGACTGTACCGTGCGTTACCGCACGGAGCCCCTCCTAATGTGCATCGGACCTCATCACGAAAAAATTGAGTTTTTGGTCCTCTCCAATTGCACTTCCGAAATTCTCCTTGGACTACCGTGGCTTCAATGCCATTCCCCAACCCTTGATTGGTCCACAGGAGAGATCAAGAGCTGGGGTACTTCTTGTTTCAAGGACTGTCTTAAACCGGTTCCCAGTACTCCCTGCCGTGACCCTGTGGGTCCCCCTGTAACCGGTCTCCCTAAGGCTTATATGGACTATGCTGACGTATTTTGTAAAAAACAAGCTGAGACTTTACCTCCTCACAGGCCTTATGACTGTCCTATTGACCTCCTCCCGGGCACTACTCCACCCCGGGGCAGAATTTATCCTCTGTCCGCCCCAGAGACTCTTGCTATGTCTGAATACATCCAGGAAAATTTAAAAAAGGGGTTTATCCGCAAATCCTCCTCTCCTGCCGGAGCTGGATTTTTCTTTGTGTCCAAAAAAGATGGCTCCCTACGTCCTTTCATTGATTACCGCGGACTTAATAAAATCACGGTAAAGAACCGCTACCCCCTACCTCTTATCTCAGAACTCTTTGATCGCCTTCAAGGTGCCCACATCTTTACCAAACTGGACTTAAGAGGTGCTTATAATCTCATCCGCATCAGGGAGGGGGACGAATGGAAAACTGCATTTAACACCAGAGATGGACACTTTGAGTATCTAGTCATGCCCTTTGGCCTGTGCAACGCCCCTGCCGTCTTCCAAGACTTTGTTAATGAAATTTTTCGTGATCTCTTATATTCCTGTGTTGTTGTGTATCTGGACGATATTCTGATTTTTTCTGCCAACTTAGAAGAACATCGCCAGCATGTCCGCATGGTTCTTCAGAGACTTCGAGACAATCAACTTTATGCCAAAATGGAGAAATGTCTGTTTGAATGTCAATCTCTTCCTTTCCTAGGATACTTGGTCTCTGGCCAGGGACTACAAATGGACCCAGATAAACTCTCTGCCGTCTTAGATTGGCCACGCCCCTCCGGACTCCGTGCTATCCAACGTTTTTTGGGGTTCGCCAATTATTACAGACAATTTATTCCACATTTTTCCACTATTGTGGCTCCTATCGTGGCTTTAACCAAGAAGAATGCCAATCCTAAGTCCTGGTCTCCCCAAGCGGAAGACGCATTTAAACGGCTCAAGTCTGCCTTTTCTTCTGCTCCCGTGCTCTCCAGACCTGACCCATCTAAATCCTTCCTATTGGAGGTTGATGCCTCCTCAGTGGGAGCTGGAGCGGTCCTTCTACAAAAAAATTCTTCCGGGCATGCTGTTACTTGTGGATTTTTTTCTAGGACCTTCTCTCCGGCGGAGAGGAACTACTCCATCGGGGATCGAGAACTACTGGCCATTAAATTGGCACTTGAGGAATGGAGGCATCTGCTGGAGGGATCAAAATTTCCAGTTATCATTTACACCGATCACAAGAATCTCTCCTATCTCCAGTCTGCCCAACGGCTGAATCCTCGCCAGGCCAGGTGGTCGTTGTTCTTTGCCCGTTTTAACTTTGAAATTCATTTTCGCCCTGCCGACAAGAACATTAGGGCCGATGCTCTCTCTCGTTCCTCGGATGCCTCGGAAGTAGAGGTCTCTCCGCAACACATCATTCCTCCTGACTGTCTGATCTCCACTTCTCCAGTCTCCATCAGGCAAACTCCTCCAGGGAGGACCTTCGTTTCTCCACGCCAACGTCTCGGGATTCTCAAATGGGGTCACTCCTCCCACCTCGCAGGCCATGCGGGCATCAAAAAGTCCTTGCAACTCATCTCTCGTTTCTATTGGTGGCCGACTCTGGAGACGGATGTTGTGGATTGTTACGCCGAGCGCTCCGGGTCCCCGCTCCTCCCCGGAGCGCTCGCTTCACTCTCCCCGCTGCAGCGCTCCGGTCACATCCTCTGACCCGGGGCGCTGCGATTCCGCTGCCAGCCGGGATGCGATTCGCGATGCGGGTAGCGCCCGCTCGCGATGCGCACCCCGGCTCCCGTACCTGACTCGCTCTCCGTCTGTCCTGTCCCGGCGCGCGCGGCCCCGCTCCCTAGGGCGCGCGCGCGCCGGGTCTCTGCGATTTAAAGGGCCACTGCGCCGCTGATTGGCGCAGTGGTTCCAATTAGTGTGTTCACCTGTGCACTTCCCTATATCACCTCACTTCCCCTGCACTCCCTTGCCGGATCTTGTTGCCATTGTGCCAGTGAAAGCGTTCCTTGTGTGTTCCTAGCCTGTGTTCCAGACCTTCTGCCGTTGCCCCTGACTACGATCCTTGCTGCCTGCCCCGACCTTCTGCTACGTCCGACCTTGCTTCTGCCTACTCCCTTGTACCGCGCCTATCTTCAGCAGCCAGAGAGGTGAGCCGTTGCTAGTGGATACGACCTGGTCACTACCGCCGCAGCAAGACCATCCCGCTTTGCGGCGGGCTCTGGTGAAAACCAGTAGTGGCTTAGAACCGGTCCACTAGCACGGTCCACGCCAATCCCTCTCTGGCACAGAGGATCCACTACCTGCCAGCCGGCATCGTGACAGTAGATCCGGCCATGGATCCCGCTGAAGTTCCTCTCCCAGTTGTCGCTGACCTCACCACGGTGGTCGCCCAGCAGTCACAACAGATAGCGCAACAAGGCCAACAGCTGTCTCAACTGACCGTTATGCTACAACAGTTACTACCACAGCTTCAGCAGTCATCTCCTCCGCCAGCTCCTGCACCTCCTCCGCAGCGAGTGGCCGCTCCTGGGTTACGCCTATCCTTGCCGGATAAATTTGATGGGGACTCTAAGTTTTGCCGTGGCTTTCTTTCCCAATGTTCCCTGCATCTGGAGATGATGTCGGACCTGTTTCCCACTGAAAGGTCTAAGGTGGCTTTCGTAGTCAGCCTTCTGTCCGGAAAAGCCCTGTCATGGGCCACACCGCTCTGGGACCGCAATGACCCCGTCACTGCCTCTGTACACTCCTTCTTCTCGGAAATCCGAAGTGTCTTTGAGGAACCTGCCCGAGCCTCTTCTGCTGAGACTGCCCTGTTGAACCTGGTCCAGGGTAATTCTTCCGTTGGCGAGTATGCCGTACAATTCCGTACTCTTGCTTCAGAATTGTCCTGGAATAATGAGGCCCTCTGCGCGACCTTCAAAAAAGGCCTATCCAGCAACATTAAAGATGTTCTGGCCGCACGAGAAATTCCTGCTAATCTACATGAACTTATTCACCTAGCCACTCGCATTGACATGCGTTTTTCCGAAAGGCGTCAGGAACTCCGCCAAGATATGGACTCTGTTCGCACGAGGCGTTTCTTCTCCTCGGCTCCTCTCTCCTCTGGTCCCCTGCAATCTGTTCCTGTGCCTCCCGCCGTGGAGGCTATGCAGGTCGACCGGTCTCGCCTGACACCTCAAGAGAGGACACGACGCCGTATGGAGAACCTCTGCCTGTACTGTGCTAGTACCGAACACTTCCTGAGGGATTGTCCTATCCGTCCTCCCCGCCTGGAAAGACGTACGCTGATTCCGCACAAAGGTGAGACAGTCCTTGATGTCTACTCTGCTTCTCCACGTCTTACTGTGCCTGTGCGGATGTCTGCCTCTGCCTTCTCCTTCTCCACTGTGGCCTTCTTGGACTCTGGATCTGCAGGAAATTTTATTTTGGCCTCTCTCGTCAACAGGTTCAACATCCCGGTGACCAGTCTCACCAGACCCCTCTACATCAATTGTGTAAATAATGAAAGATTGGACTGTACCATACGTTTCCGCACGGAGCCCCTTCTTATGAGCATCGGATCTCATCACGAGAGGATTGAACTTTTGGTCCTCCCCAATTGCACCTCGGAAATTCTCCTTGGACTTCCCTGGCTTCAACTTCATTCCCCAACCCTGGATTGGTCCACTGGGGAGATCAAGAGTTGGGGGTCCTCTTGTTCCAAGAACTGTCTAAAACCGGTTCCCAGTAACCCTTGCCGTAACTCTGTGGTTCCTCCAGTAACCGGTCTCCCTAAGGCCTATATGGACTTCGCGGATGTTTTCTGCAAAAAACAAGCTGAGACTCTACCTCCTCACAGGCCTTATGATTGTCCTATCGACCTCCTCCCGGGCACTACTCCACCCCGGGGCAGAATTTATCCTCTCTCTGCCCCAGAGACTCTTGCCATGTCTGAATACGTCCAGGAGAATCTAAAAAAGGGCTTTATCCGTAAATCCTCCTCTCCTGCCGGAGCCGGATTTTTCTTTGTGTCCAAAAAAGATGGCTCCCTACGTCCTTGCATTGACTACCGCGGTCTTAATAAAATCACGGTTAAGAACCGCTACCCCTTACCCCTCATCTCTGAACTCTTTGATCGCCTCCAAGGTGCCCACATCTTTACTAAATTGGACTTAAGAGGCGCCTATAACCTCATCCGCATCAGAGAGGGGGATGAGTGGAAAACGGCATTTAACACTAGAGATGGACACTTTGAGTATCTGGTCATGCCCTTTGGCCTGTGCAACGCCCCTGCCGTCTTCCAAGACTTTGTCAATGAAATTTTTTGTGATCTGTTATACTCCTGTGTTGTTGTATATCTGGACGATATCCTAATTTTTTCTGCCAATCTAGAAGAACACCGCCAGCATGTCCGTATGGTTCTTCAGAGACTTCGTGACAATCAACTCTATGCCAAAATTGAGAAATGTCTGTTTGAATGCCAATCTCTTCCTTTTCTTGGATATTTGGTCTCTGGCCGGGGACTACAGATGGATCCAGACAAACTCTCTGCCGTCTTAGATTGGCCACGCCCCTCCGGACTCCGTGCTATCCAACGCTTTTTGGGGTTCGCCAATTATTACAGGCAATTTATTCCACATTTTTCTACCATTGTGGCTCCTATCGTGGCTTTAACCAAAAAAAATGCTGATCCCAAGTCCTGGCCTCCTCAAGCAGAAGACGCCTTTAAACGACTCAAGTCTGCCTTTTCTTCGGCTCCCGTCCTCTCCAGACCTGACCCTTCCAAACCCTTCCTATTGGAGGTTGATGCCTCCTCAGTGGGAGCTGGAGCTGTTCTTCTACAAAAAAATTCTTCCGGGCATGCTGTCACTTGTGGTTTTTTCTCTAGGACCTTCTCTCCAGCGGAGAGGAACTACTCCATCGGGGATCGAGAGCTTCTAGCCATTAAATTAGCACTTGAGGAATGGAGGCATCTGCTGGAGGGATCAAGTTTTCCTGTTATTATCTACACCGACCACAAGAACCTCTCCTACCTCCAGTCTGCCCAACGGCTGAATCCTCGCCAGGCCCGGTGGTCTCTGTTCTTTGCCCGATTTAATTTTGAGATTCACTTTCGTCCTGCCGATAAGAACATTAGGGCCGATGCTCTCTCTCGTTCCTCGGATGCCTCAGAAGTTGAACTCTCTCCGCAACACATCATTCCACCTGACTGCCTGATCTCCACTTCTCCTGCCTCCATCAGGCAGACTCCTCCAGGAAAGACCTTTGTTTCTCCACGCCAACGCCTCGGAATCCTCAAATGGGGTCACTCCTCTCATCTCGCAGGTCATGCGGGCATCAAGAAATCTGTGCAACTCATCTCCCGCTTCTATTGGTGGCCGACTCTGGAGACGGATGTTGTGGACTTTGTGCGAGCCTGCACTATCTGTGCCCGGGATAAGACTCCTCGCCAGAAGCCCGCTGGTTTTCTTCATCCTCTGCCTGTCCCCGAACAGCCTTGGTCTCTGATTGGTATGGATTTTATTACTGATTTACCCCCTTCCCGTGGCAACACTGTTATTTGGGTGGTCGTTGATCGATTCTCCAAAATGGCACATTTCATCCCTCTTCCTGGTCTTCCTTCTGCGCCTCAGTTGGCTAAACAATTTTTTGTACACATTTTTCGTCTTCACGGGTTGCCTACGCAGATTGTCTCGGATAGAGGCGTCCAATTCGTGTCTAAATTCTGGAGGGCTCTCTGTAAACAACTCAAGATTAAATTAAATTTTTCTTCTGCATATCATCCCCAGTCCAATGGACAAGTAGAAAGAATTAACCAGATCTTGGGTGATTATTTGCGACATTTTGTTTCCTCCCGCCAGGATGACTGGGCAGATCTCCTCCCATGGGCCGAATTCTCGTATAACTTCAGGGTCTCTGAATCTTCCTCCAAATCCCCATTTTTCGTGGTGTACGGCCGTCACCCTCTTCCCCCCCTCCCTACTCCCTTGCCCTCTGGTCTGCCCGCTGTGGATGAAATTTCTCGTGACCTTTCCATCATATGGAGAGAGACCCAAAATTCTCTCTTACAGGCTTCATCACGCATGAAGAAGTTCGCGGATAAGAAAAGAAGAGCTCCTCCCGTTTTTTCCCCTGGAGACAAGGTATGGCTCTCCGCTAAATATGTCCGCTTCCGTGTCCCTAGCTACAAGTTGGGACCACGCTATCTTGGTCCTTTCAAAATTTTGTGTCAAATTAATCCTGTCTCTTATAAACTTCTTCTTCCTCCTTCTCTTCGTATCCCTAATGCCTTTCACGTCTCTCTTCTCAAACCACTCATCCTCAACCGTTTTTCTCCCAAATCTGTTCCTCCCACTCCTGTTTCCGGCTCCTCGGACATCTTCTCTGTCAAAGAAATCTTAGCTTCCAAAAAGGTCAGAGGGAAAACTTTTTTTCTAGTGGACTGGGAGGGTTGTGGTCCTGAAGAGAGATCCTGGGAACCTGAGGACAACATCCTAGACAAAAGTCTGCTCCTCAGGTTCTCAGGCTCTAAGAAGAGGGGGAGACCCAAGGGGGGGGGTACTGTTACGCCGAGCGCTCCGGGTCCCCGCTCCTCCCCGGAGCGCTCGCTTCACTCTCCCCGCTGCAGCGCTCCGGTCACATCCTCTGACCCGGGGCGCTGCGATTCCGCTGCCAGCCGGGATGCGATTCGCGATGCGGGTAGCGCCCGCTCGCGATGCGCACCCCGGCTCCCGTACCTGACTCGCTCTCCGTCTGTCCTGTCCCGGCGCGCGCGGCCCCGCTCCCTAGGGCGCGCGCGCGCCGGGTCTCTGCGATTTAAAGGGCCACTGCGCCGCTGATTGGCGCAGTGGTTCCAATTAGTGTGTTCACCTGTGCACTTCCCTATATCACCTCACTTCCCCTGCACTCCCTTGCCGGATCTTGTTGCCATTGTGCCAGTGAAAGCGTTCCTTGTGTGTTCCTAGCCTGTGTTCCAGACCTTCTGCCGTTGCCCCTGACTACGATCCTTGCTGCCTGCCCCGACCTTCTGCTACGTCCGACCTTGCTTCTGCCTACTCCCTTGTACCGCGCCTATCTTCAGCAGCCAGAGAGGTGAGCCGTTGCTAGTGGATACGACCTGGTCACTACCGCCGCAGCAAGACCATCCCGCTTTGCGGCGGGCTCTGGTGAAAACCAGTAGTGGCTTAGAACCGGTCCACTAGCACGGTCCACGCCAATCCCTCTCTGGCACAGAGGATCCACTACCTGCCAGCCGGCATCGTGACATGGATTTTGTGCGGGCCTGTACTGTCTGTGCCCGGGATAAGACTCCTCGCCAGAAGCCTGCTGGTCTCCTTCATCCTCTGCCTGTCCCCGAACAGCCTTGGTCTCTGATTGGTATGGACTTTATTACAGACTTACCCCCATCCCGTGGCAACACTGTTGTTTGGGTGGTCGTTGATCGATTTTCCAAGATGGCACATTTTATTCCTCTTCCTGGTCTTCCTTCAGCGCCTCAGTTGGCAAAACAATTTTTTGTACACATTTTTCGTCTTCACGGTTTGCCCACGCAGATCGTCTCGGATAGAGGCGTCCAATTCGTGTCAAAATTCTGGAGGGCTCTCTGTAAACAACTCAAGATTAAATTAAACTTCTCTTCTGCTTATCATCCTCAATCCAATGGGCAAGTAGAAAGAATTAACCAGGTCCTGGGTGACTATTTACGGCATTTTGTTTCCTCCCACCAGGATGACTGAGCAGATCTTCTACCATGGGCCGAATTCTCGTACAACTTCAGAGTCTCTGAATCTTCTGCTAAATCTCCATTTTTCTTGGTGTACGGCCGTCACCCTCTTCCCCCCCTCCCTACTCCCTTGCCCTCTGGTTTGCCCGCTGTGGATGAAGTGACTCGTGATCTTTCCACCATATGGAAAGATACCCAAAATTCTCTTTTACAGGCTTCATCTCGCATGAAAAAGTTTGCCGATAAGAAAAGAAGAGCTTCCCCCATTTTTGCTCCCGGAGACAAGGTATGGCTCTCCGCTAAATATGTCCGCTTCCGTGTCCCCAGTTACAAACTGGGACCACGCTATCTGGGTCCTTTCAAAATCTTGTGCCAAATTAATCCTGTCTCTTACAAACTTCTTCTTCCTCCTTCTCTTCGTATTCCCAATGCCTTTCATGTCTCTCTCCTTAAACCACTCATCATCAACCGTTTCTCTCCCAAACTTGTTTCTCCCACTCCTGTTTCCGGTTCTTCTGACATCTTCTCCGTGAAGGAGATACTGGCCTCCAAGACGGTCAGAGGGAAAAAATTTTTTTGGGTTGATTGGGAGGGCTGTGGTCCTGAAGAGAGATCCTGGGAACCTGAGGACAACATCCTAGACAAAAGTCTGGTCCTCAGGTTCTCAGGCTCCAAGAAGAGGGGGAGACCCAAGTTGGGGTACTGTTACGCTGAGCGCTCCGGGTCCCCGCTCCTCCCCGGAGCGCTCGCAACATCCTCGCTACTGCAGCGCCCCGGTCAGATCTACTGACCGGGTGCGCTGCGATACCGCCCCCAGCCGGGATGCGATTCGCGATGCGGGTGGCGCCCGCTCGCGATGCGCACCCCGGCTCCCGTACCTGACTCGCTCTCCGTCGGTCCTGTCCCGGCGCGCGCGGCCCCGCTCCCTAGGGCGCGCGCGCCGGGTCTCTGCGATTTAAAGGGCCACTGCGCCACTGATTGGCGCAGTTGGTCTAATTAGTGTGTTCACCTGTGCACTCCCTATGTATACCTCACTTCCCCTGCACTCCCTCGCCGGATCTTGTTGCCATTGTGCCAGTGAAAGCGTTTCCTAGTGTGTTCCTAGCCTGTGTTCCAGACCTCCTGCCGTTGCCCCTGACTACGATCCTTGCTGCCTGCCCCGACCTTCTGCTACGTCCGACCTTGCTCTTGTCTACTCCCTTGTACCGCGCCTATCTTCAGCAGTCAGAGAGGTTGAGCCATTGCTAGTGGATACGACCTGGTTACTACCGCCGCTGCAAGACCATCCCGCTTTGCGGCGGGCTCTGGTGAATACCAGTAGTAACTTAGAACCGGTCCACTAGCACGGTCCACGCCAATCCCTCTCTGGCACAGAGGATCCACCTCCTGCCAGCCGATCGTGACAGTTAGTAATTAGTATATTGTTTCATTTATAGAAACATTTATGGAAACAGTGCTATCCTTGCCCATAACTGTGCCTGGCTAAGCCCCCTTTATTTGTGCTGCAGTACAAGACAAGCCTACAAGTAAGAGTGGTTCTGTTTTTAATAATAAAAATAAATGTAAAATGTTATCTCTCTTTAAAATCCTCTGACATGTTCCTGTTCAAGTGTGTGACACATATCTTTAAAGCTGTGACCTGCTAATACTGTATATTTAAGGACTCTTGATGTACTTTATATACAATATTCTGGTGTCATGTCTACCCTTATTACCTGTCAGCACCAGAGCTATAAATGCAGTACTTCAATATAATTACATTCACTGTGTAGAGAAAAGTAATTGTCACAATGTTTTTTGCTGTATTACACTTACATGGTGGAGGATAGCAGCCCTAGGTTTTAAACAAGAGTTTCTTAAACTAAGAAGTGGACCTCACTGATACTGTAAGTCCCACTACCAGTTCTTAGAGGTATCTTTGAAAAAAAATGCTTAGAATCAGCAAATCCTATGAGCAATTTGTATATTTACGTCCTGCGCCGGCTCCCGCGATATGAAGCGGGATCGCGCCACGATCCCGCATCATATGGCGTCGGTCCCGGCGCTCATCAACGGCCGGGACCCGCGGCTAATACCACACATCGACGATCGCGGCGATGTGCGGTATTAACCCTTTAGAAGCGGCGGTCAAAGCTGACCGCCGCTTCTAAAGTGAAAGTGAAAGTGACCCGGCTGCTCAGTCGGGCTGTTCGGGACCGCCGCGATTTTGAAATTGCGGTGTCCCGAACAGCTGACAGGACACCGGGAGGGCCCTTACCTGCCTCCTCGGTGTCGGATCGGCGAATGACTGCTCTGTGCCTGAGATCCAGGCAGGAGCAGTCAAGCGCCGATAACACTGATCACAGGCGGGTTAATACACGCCTGTGATCTGTGTAAAAGATCAATGTGTGCAGTGTTATAGGTCCCTAATGTAAAAAAAAGTGTTAATAAAGGTCATTTAACCCCTTCCCTAATAAAAGTTTGAATCACCCCCTTTTCCCATAAAAAAAATAAAACAGTGTAAAAAAAAAAATAAATAAACATATGTGGTATCGCCGCATCCGTAAATGTCTGAACTATAAAAATATATCATTAATTAAACTGCACGGTCAATGGCATACGCGCAAAAAAAATTTTGGTCACTTTTTATACCATTAAAAAATGAATAAAAAGTGATCAAAAAGTCCGATAAAAACAAAAATCATACCGATAAAAACTTCAGATCACGGCGCAAAAAATGAGTCATCATATCGCCCTGTACGTGGAAAAATAAAAAAGTTATAGGAGTCAGAAGATGACATTTTTAAATGTATACATTTTCCTGCATGTAGTTATGATTATTTCCAGAAGTGCGACAAAATCAAACCTATATAAGTAGGGTATCATTTTAACCGTATGGACCTACAGAATAATTATAAGGTGTAATTTTTACCAAAATATGCACTGCGTAGAAACGGAAGCCCCCAAAAGTTACAAAATGACGTTTTTTCTTCGATTTTGTCGCACAATGATTTTTTTTCCGTTTTGCCGTGCATTTTTGGGTGGAAAATTGAAAGGGTTATGATTTTTAAAAGGTAAGGAGGAAAAAACAAAAGTGCAAAAACGGAAAAACCCTGAGTCCTTAAGGGGTTAAAAACTGAAAAATTACTCTCAATGTGCTTATTTTATTCCTTCTCTTCCCCATGCTGTACATGTACAGAATTGGAACTATGCAATTTCCTCAAAATTACATAAACAGCGCTACAGGTCACATTTGGGGATGAGCGAATTGAATCTGACGAATACGAATTCGATACGAATTTCAGGAAAAATCGCTTCATTAAACTCTATTTAGTGCGGTCCAGGCTCCAGGGCATCTAAAATGGTGGATCCACATGTGAGGACATCATGGGAAGGCGGGAACAAGGGTAGGCGGGATGACCCTGGATCACATGCAGCATGCAGCCTCTCAGCAGCCTGTCATCCCTCTGATGTCATAGCCCTATATAATTGGCAGCCATATTGCAGCCAGTCACTTCAGCATTCCACTGCAGAGAGATAGATAGGGACAGACAGCACTGTGTGTTGCACAGAAAAGCTGTTTCTAGCAGCGATTCACCTCCTAGTCAAGTCAGCGTTCTGTTTCACAGAGTGAGAGAGACAGAGAGCAGTGTGTGTTTCACAGAAAGGCATTCTTACTGCAGTGATTCACCTCCCAGTCACTGTCTACAGCGTTCTATTACAGAGAGCAGTGTGTTGCACAGAAGAACAGCAGCGATTCAGCTCAAGCAGAAATCCGGCCTGAAAGCACTGATAGGGAAGGGAGTGAGATTAAGAGAGAAAGTGCAATTTTGGGTGTAGTACCCAGCGACTGTGTACTGCAGAACTGGTGTGTACTGCTGGTGTTGTGCACAAATACTATTTTAAGCGTACTGTAGCGCATTTTTCTCCTCTCATAAGTGCATACCACATACGTACATCTAAGTGGTGCAATATTTAGTTCCTGTTAAAGTCTCAAGGGCCTAGATACTGTGAAAGGCCAAGCATGGTATGTCAGTCTGATAAAGGCTTTGGCC